>NW_027480449.1:609114-913671 GCF_051401765.1 Calliopsis andreniformis
TGCTCCTGACACTGCTCCTGACACTGATCCCGTACCTGACACTACTCCTGAAACTGCTCCAGACACTGACACTGCTCCAGCCACTGACACTGCTCCTGACACTGCTCCTGTCACTGACACTGCTCCTGTCACTGACACTGCTCGTCACACTGCTCCTAACACTGACACTGCTCCTGTCACTGCTCCTGACACAGGCACTGCTGGTTATCCTGGCAATGCTCCCTCCACAGCTCCTGACATTGACACTGGTCCTGACTCTGCTCCTGACACTGACACTGCCACTGACACTGCCCCTGACGCTGCTCCTGACACTGCTCCTGGCACTGACACTGCCCCTGACACTGCTCCTGACGCTGCACCTGACACTGACACTTGTCCTGACACTGCTCCTGAAACTGACACTGGTCCTGGCACTGCTCCTGAAACTGACACTGTTCCTGACACTGCTCGTGACACTGACACTGCTCGTCACATTGCTCCTAACACTGACACTGCTCGTCACACTGCTCCTGACACTGACACTGCACCTGGGAATGCTCCTGACACTCACGCTGCACCTGACTCTGCTCCTGACACTGCACCTGACACTGACAGTGCTCCTGACACTGCTCCTGACACTGACACTGACACTGCTCCTGACACTGACACTGCTACTGACACTGAAACTGCTCCTGACACTGCTCCTGACACTGACACTGCTCCTGACACTGCTCCTGACACTGACACTGCTGCTGATCCTGACAATGCTCCTCACACTGCTCCTGACACAGCTCCTGACACTGACACTGCTCCTGGCACTGACAGTGCTCCTGACACTGCTCCTGACGTAGACGCTGCTCCTCAAACTGCTCCTGACACTGACACTGCTCCTGACGCTGCTCCTGAAACTGACACTGCTCCTCACACTGCTCCTGGCACTGACACTGCTGCTGACACTGCTCCTAACACAGACACTGCTGCTGATACTGACCATGCTCCTGACGTGGTTCCTGACACAGACACTGCTGCTGACACTGCTCCCGACACTGACACTGCTCCTGATACTGCTCCTGACACTGGTCCTGACACTGACGCTTGTCCTGACACTGCACCTGAAACTGACACTGGTCCTGACACTGCTCCTGACACAGACACTGCTCCTCACACTGCTCCTGACTCTGACACTGCACCTGAGAATGCTCCTGACACTGACGCTTCACACGACACTGCTCCTGACGCTGCACCTGACACTGCTCCTGACACAGGCACTGCTTCTGATACTGCCACTGACACTGACACTGCTCCTGACACAGCTTCTGACACTGACACTGCTGGTGATCCTGACAATGCTCCTGACTCTGCTCCTGACACTGACACTGCCACTGACACTGCCCCTGACCCTGCTCCTGACACTGCTCCTGGCACTGACAATGCCCCTGACACTGCTCCTGACGCTGCACCTGACACTGACACTTGTCCTGACACTGCTCCTGAAACTGACACTGGTCCTGACACTGCTCCTGACACTGACACTGCTCGTCACACTGCTCCTAACACTGACACTGCTCGTCACACTGCTCCTGACACTGACACTGCACCTGAGAATGCTCCTGTCACTGCACCTGACACTGCTCCTGACACAGACACTGCCCCTGCTACTGGCACTGACACTGCTCCTGACACTGACACTGGTCTTGTCACTGACGCTGCTCCTCACACTGCTCCTGACACCGACACTTGTCCTGACACTGCTCCTGAATCTGACACTGGTCCTGACACTGCTCCTGACACTGACAGTACTCCTGACACTGCTCCTGACACAGCTCCTGACACTGACACTGCTCCTCCCACTGTTCCTGACACTGCTGCTCACACTGACACTGCTCCTGTCACTGGCACTGCTCCTGATACAGACACTGCTGGTGATCCTGACAATGTTCCTGACACTGCTCCTGACACTGCTCCTGACACTGACACTGACACTGACACAGCTCCAGACACTGGCACTGCTCCTGTCGCTGCTCCTGACACAGACACTGACCCCGACACTGCTCCTGTCTCTGACACTGACCCCGACACTGCTCCTGACACAGCTCCTGACACTGACACTGCTCCTGACACTGCTCCTGACAGTGCTCCTGACTCTGACACTGCTCCTGACACTGCTCCTGATACTGACACTGGCACTGCTACTGACCATGCTGCTGACACTGACACTGCTGCTGATCCTGACAATGCTCCTGACACTGCTCCAGCCACTGACACTGACACTGCACCTGACACTACTCCTGAAATAGCTGCTGTCACTGACACTTCTCCTGTCACTGCTCCTGACACTGACGGTGCTGCTGATCCTGAGAATGCTCCTGACACTGCTCCTGACACTGACACTGCTCCTGGCACTGCTGCTGACACTGGCACTGCTGCTGTTCCTGAGAATACCCCTGAATCTGCTCCTCACACTGGCACTGCTACTGCCATGCTCCTCACACTGACACTGCTGCTGATCCTGACAATGCTCCTGACACTGCTCCAGTCACTGACACTGACACTGCTCCTGACACTGCTCCTGACGCTGCACCTGACTCTGACACTTGTCCTGACACTGCTCCTGAAGCTGACACTGGTCCTGTCACTGACACTGCTCGCCACACTGCTCCTAACACTGACACTGCTCCTGTCACTGCTCCTGACACAGGCACTGCTGGCGATCCTTGCAATGCTCCCTACACAGCTCCTGACATTGGCACTGGTCCTGACTCTGCTCCTGACACTGACACTGCCACTGACACTGCCCCTGACCCTGCTCCAGACACTGCTCCTGGCACTAACACTGCCCCTGACACTGCTCCTGACGCTGCACCTGACACTGACACTTGTCCTGACAGTGCTCCTGAAACTGACACTGGTCCTGACACTGCACCTGACACTGACACTGCTCGTCACACTGCTCCTCACACTGACACTGCTCGTCACACTGCTCCTGACACTGACACTGCACCTGAGAATGCTCCTGACACTCACGCTGCACCTGACACTACATCTGACACTGCACCTGACACTGCTCCTGACACAGACACTGCTCCTGATACTGGCACTGACAGTGCTCCTGACACTGACACTGGTCCAGTCACTGACACTGCTCCTCACACTGCTCCTGACACCGACACTTGTCCTGACACTGCTCCTGAACCTGACACTGGTCCTGACACAGCTCCTGACACTGACACTGCTCCTCACACTGCTCCTGACACTGACTCTGCACCTGAGAATGCTCCTGACACTGACGCAGCACCTGACACTGCTCCTGTCACTGCTCCTGACACTGACAAGGGCACTGCTCCTGACACTGACACTGCTCCTGGCACTGACAGTGCTCCTGACACTGACACTGGTCCAGTCACTGACACTGCTCCTCACACTGCTCCTGACACCGACACTTGTCCTGACACTGCTCCTGAACCTGACACTGGTCCTGACACAGCTCCTGACACTAACACTGCTCCTCACACTGCTCCTGACACTGACACTGCACCCGAGAATGCTCCTGACACTGACGCTGCATCTGACACTGCTCCTGTCACTGCTCCTGACACTGACACTGACACTGCTCCTGACACTGACACTGCTCCAGACACTGCTCCTGACACTGCTCCTGACACTGACACTGCTCCTGTCACTGCTCCTGACATAGACACTGCTCCTGACACAGCTCTTGACACTGACACTGCTCCTGACACTGCTCCTGACACTGACAATGCTCCTGACACGGCTCCTGACACAGACACTGCTCCTGACACTGCTCCCGACACTGACACTGCTCCTGACGCTGCACCTGACACTGCTCCTGTCACAGGCACTGCTCGTGATACTGCCACTGACCCTGACACTGCTCCTGACACAGCTCCTGACACTGACACTGCTCCTGACACTGCTCCTAACACTGCTCCTGACTGAGACACTGCTCCTGACACTGCTCCTGATACTGACACTGGCACTGCCACTGACCATGCTCCTGACACTGACACTGCTGGTGATCCTGACAAAGCTCCTGACACAGCTCCAGTCACTGACACTGACACTGCACCTGACACTACTCCTGAAATAGGTGCTGTCACTGACACTTCTCCTGTCACTGCTCCTGACACTGACGGTGCTGCTGATCCTGAGAATGCTCCTGACACTGCTCCTGACACTGCTGCTGACACTGGCACTGCAGCTGTTCCTGAGAATGCCCCTGAGTCTGCTCCTCACGCTGACACTGTTCCTGACACTGCTGCTCACAAAGACACTGCTCCTGACACTGACACTGCTCCTCACACTGCTCCTGATACTGACACTGGCACTGCTACTGGCCATGCTCCTGACACTGACACTGCACCTGAGAATGCTCCTGACACTCACGCTGCACCTGACTCTGCTCCTGACACTGCACCTGACACTGCTCCTGACACAGACACTGCTCCTGATACTGGCACTGACACTGCTCCTGACACTGACACTGGTCCTGTCACTGACACTGCTCCTCACACTGCTCCTGACACCGACACTTGTCCTGACACTGCTCCTGAATCTGTCACTGGTCCTGACACTGCTCCTGACACTGACAGTGCTCCTCACACTGCTCCTCACACTGACACTGCACCTGAGAATGCTCCTGACACTGACGCTGCACCTGTCACTGCTCCTGTCACTGCTCCTGACACTGACACTGTCACTGCTCCTGACACTGACTCTGCTCCTGACACTGCTCCTGACACAGACACTGCTCCTGATACTGGCGCTGACACTGCTCCTGACACTGACGCTGGTCCTGTCACTGACACTGCTCCTCACACTGCTCCTGACACCGACACTTGTCCTGACACTGCCCGTGAAGCTGACACTGGTCCTGACACTGCTCCTGACACTGACACTGCTCCTCACACTGCTCCTGACACTGACACTGCACCTGAGAATGCTCCTGACACTGACGCTGCACCTGACACTGCTCCTGTCACTGCTCCTGACACTGACACTGTCACTGCTCCTGACACTGACTCTGCTCCTGACACTGCTACTGACACTGACACTGCTCCTGATACTGACACTGACACTGCTCCTCACACTGCTCCTGACATTGCTCCTGACACAGACACTGCTCCTGATACTGGCGCTGACACTTGTCCTGACAGTGCTCCTGAAACTGACACTGGTCCTGACACTGCACCTGACACTGACACTGCTCGTCACACTGCTCCTCACACTGACACTGCTCGTCACACTGCTCCTGACACTGACACTGCACCTGAGAATGCTCCTGACACTCACGCTGCACCTGACACTACATCTGACACTGCACCTGACACTGCTCCTGACACAGACACTGCTCCTGATACTGGCACTGACAGTGCTCCTGACACTGACACTGGTCCAGTCACTGACACTGCTCCTCACACTGCTCCTGACACCGACACTTGTCCTGACACTGCTCCTGAACCTGACACTGGTCCTGACACAGCTCCTGACACTGACACTGCTCCTCACACTGCTCCTGACACTGACTCTGCACCTGAGAATGCTCCTGACACTGACGCAGCACCTGACACTGCTCCTGTCACTGCTCCTGACACTGACAAGGGCACTGCTCCTGACACTGACACTGCTCCTGGCACTGACAGTGCTCCTGACACTGACACTGGTCCAGTCACTGACACTGCTCCTCACACTGCTCCTGACACCGACACTTGTCCTGACACTGCTCCTGAACCTGACACTGGTCCTGACACAGCTCCTGACACTAACACTGCTCCTCACACTGCTCCTGACACTGACACTGCACCCGAGAATGCTCCTGACACTGACGCTGCATCTGACACTGCTCCTGTCACTGCTCCTGACACTGACACTGACACTGCTCCTGACACTGACACTGCTCCAGACACTGCTCCTGACACTGCTCCTGACACTGACACTGCTCCTGTCACTGCTCCTGACATAGACACTGCTCCTGACACAGCTCTTGACACTGACACTGCTCCTGACACTGCTCCTGACACTGACAATGCTCCTGACACGGCTCCTGACACAGACACTGCTCCTGACACTGCTCCCGACACTGACACTGCTCCTGACGCTGCACCTGACACTGCTCCTGTCACAGGCACTGCTCGTGATACTGCCACTGACCCTGACACTGCTCCTGACACAGCTCCTGACACTGACACTGCTCCTGACACTGCTCCTAACACTGCTCCTGACTGAGACACTGCTCCTGACACTGCTCCTGATACTGACACTGGCACTGCCACTGACCATGCTCCTGACACTGACACTGCTGGTGATCCTGACAAAGCTCCTGACACAGCTCCAGTCACTGACACTGACACTGCACCTGACACTACTCCTGAAATAGGTGCTGTCACTGACACTTCTCCTGTCACTGCTCCTGACACTGACGGTGCTGCTGATCCTGAGAATGCTCCTGACACTGCTCCTGACACTGCTGCTGACACTGGCACTGCAGCTGTTCCTGAGAATGCCCCTGAGTCTGCTCCTCACGCTGACACTGTTCCTGACACTGCTGCTCACAAAGACACTGCTCCTGACACTGACACTGCTCCTCACACTGCTCCTGATACTGACACTGGCACTGCTACTGGCCATGCTCCTGACACTGACACTGCTCCTGTCACTGACACTGCTCGTCACACTGCTCCTAACACTGACACTGCTCCTGTCACTGCTCCTGACGCTGCACCTGGCACTGACACTTGTCCTAACACTGCTCCTGAAACTGACACTGGTCCTGACACTGCTCCTGACACTGACACTGCTCGTCACACTGCTCCTGACACTGACACTGCTCGTCACACTGCTCCTGACACTGACACTGCACCTGAGAATGCTCCTGACACTCACGCTGCACCTGACTCTGCTCCTGACACTGCACCTGACACTGCTCCTGACACAGACACTGCTCCTGATACTGGCACTGACACTGCTCCTGACACTGACACTGGTCCTGTCACTGACACTGCTCCTCACACTGCTCCTGACACCGACACTTGTCCTGACACTGCTCCTGAATCTGTCACTGGTCCTGACACTGCTCCTGACACTGACAGTGCTCCTCACACTGCTCCTGACACTGACACTGCACCTGAGAATGCTCCTGACACTGACGCTGCACCTGTCACTGCTCCTGTCACTGCTCCTGACACTGACACTGTCACTGCTCCTGACACTGACTCTGCTCCTGACACTGCTCCTGACACAGACACTGCTCCTGATACTGGCGCTGACACTGCTCCTGACACTGACGCTGGTCCTGTCACTGACACTGCTCCTCACACTGCTCCTGACACCGACACTTGTCCTGACACTGCCCGTGAAGCTGACACTGGTCCTGACACTGCTCCTGACACTGACACTGCTCCTCACACTGCTCCTGACACTGACACTGCACCTGAGAATGCTCCTGACACTGACGCTGCACCTGACACTGCTCCTGTCACTGCTCCTGACACTGACACTGTCACTGCTCCTGACACTGACTCTGCTCCTGACACTGCTACTGACACTGACACTGCTCCTGATACTGACACTGACACTGCTCCTCACACTGCTCCTGACATTGCTCCTGACACAGACACTGCTCCTGATACTGGCGCTGACACTGCTCCTGACACTGACGCTGGTCCTGTCACTGACACTGCTCCTCACACTGCTCCTGACACCGACACTTGTCCTGACACTGCTCGTGAAGCTGACACTGGTCCTGACACTGCTCCTGACACTGACACTGCTCCTCACACTGCTCCTGACACTGACACTGCACCCGAGAATGCTCCTGACACTGACGCTGCATCTGACACTGCTCCTGTCACTGCTCCTGACACTGACACTGACACTGCTCCTGACACTGACGCTGGTCCTGTCACTGACGCTGCTCCTCACACTGCTCCTGACACCGACACTTGTCCTGACACTGCTCGTGAAGCTGACACTGGTCCTGACACTGCTCCTGACACTGACACTGCTCCTCACACCGCTCCTGACACTGACACTGCACCCGAGAATGCTCCTGACACTGACGCTGCATCTGACACTGCTCCTGTCACTGCTCCTGACACTGACACTGACACTGCTCCTGACACTGACACTGCTCCTGACACTGACACTGCTCCAGACACTGCTCCTGACACTGCTCCTGACACTGACACTGCTCCTGACACTGCTCCTGACACTGACACTGCTGCTGATCCTGACAATGCTCCTGACACTGCTCCTGACACAGCTCCTGACACTGACACCGCTCCTGGCACTGACAGTGCTCCTGACACTGCTCCTGACATAGACACTGCTCCTGACACAGCTCTTGACACTGACACTGCTCCTGACACTGCTCCTGACACTGACACTGCTCCTCACACTGCTCCTGGCACTGTCACTGCTGCTGACACTGCTCCTAACACAGACACTGCTGCTGACGCTGCACCTGACACTGCTCCTGTCACAGGCACTGCTCCTGATACTGCCACTGACCCTGACACTGCTCCTGACACAGCTCCTGACACTGACACTGCTCCTGTCACTGCTCCTAACACTGCTCCTGACTGAGACACTGCTCCTGACACTGCTCCTGATACTGACACTGGCACTGCCACTGACCATGCTCCTGACACTGACACTGCTGGTGATCCTGACAATGCTACTGACACAGCTCCAGTCACTGACACTGACACTGCACCTGACACTACTCCTGAAATAGGTGCTGTCACTGACACTTCTCCTGTCACTGCTCCTGACACTGACGGTGCTGCTGATCCTGAGAATGCTCCTGACACTGCTCCTGACACTGCTGCTGACACTGGCACTGCAGCTGTTCCTGAGAATGCCCCTGAGTCTGCTCCTCACGCTGACACTGTTCCTGACACTGCTGCTCACAAAGACACTGCTCCTGACACTGACACTGCTCCTCACACTGCTCCTGATACTGACACTGGCACTGCTACTGGCCATGCTCCTGACACTGACACTGCTCCTGTCACTGACACTGCTCGTCACACTGCTCCTAACACTGACACTGCTCCTGTCACTGCTCCTGACGCTGCACCTGGCACTGACCCTTGTCCTGACACTGCTCCTGAAACTGACACTGGTCCTGACACTGCTCCTGACACTGACACTGCTCGTCACACTGCTCCTGACACTGACACTGCTCGTCACTCTGCTCCTGACACTGACACTGCACCTGAGAATGCTCCTGACACTCACGCTGCACCTGACTCTGCTCCTGACACTGCACCTGACACTGCTACTGACACTGACACTGCTCCTGATACTGACACTGATACTGCTCCTCACACTGCTCCTGACACTGCTCCTGACACTGACCCTGTTCCTGACACTACTCCTGAAACTGCTCCAGACACTGACACTGCTCCAGCCACTGACACTGCTCCTGACACTGCTCCTGTCACTGACACTGCTCCTGTCACTGACACTGTTCGTCACACTGCTCCTAACACTGACAGTGCTCCTGTCACTCCTCCTGACACAGGCACTGCTGGTTATCCTGGCAATGCTCCCTACACAGATCCTGACGTTGGCACTGGTCCTGACTCTGCTCCTGACACTGACACTGCCACTGACACTGCCCCTGACCCTGCTCCTGACACTGCTCCTGGAACTGACACTGCTCCTGACACTGCTCCTGACGCTGCACCTGACACTGACACTTGTCCTGACACTGCTCCTGAAACTGACACTGATCCTGACACTGCTCCTGACACTGACACTGTTCGTCACACTGCTCCTGACACTGACACTGCTCGTCACACTGCTCCTGACACTGACACTGCACCTGAGAATGCTCCTGACGCTCACGCTGCACCCGACACTGCTCCTGTCACTGCTCCTGACACTGACACTGTCACTGCTCCTGACACTGACTCTGCTCCTGACACTGCTCCTGACACAGACACTGCTCCTGATACTGGCGCTGACACTGCTCCTGACACTGACGCTGGTCCTGTCACTGACACTGCTCCTCACACTGCTCCTGACACCGACACTTGTCCTGACACTGCTCGTGAAGCTGACACTGGTCCTGACACTGCTCCTGACACTGACACTGCTCCTCACACTACTCTTGACACTGACACTGCACCTGAGAATGCTCCTGACACTGACGCTGCACCTGTCACTGCTCCTGTCACTGCTCCTGACACTGACACTGTCACTGCTCCTGACACTGACTCTGCTCCTGACACTGCTCCTGACACAGACACTGCTCCTGATACTGGCGCTGACACTGCTCCTGACACTGACGCTGGTCCTGTCACTGACACTGCTCCTCACACTGCTCCTGACACCGACACTTGTCCTGACACTGCTCGTGAAGCTGACACTGGTCCTGACACTGCTCCTGACACTGACACTGCTCCTCACACTGCTCCTGACACTGACGCTGCACCTGTCACTGCTCCTGTCACTGCTCCTGACACTGACACTGTCACTGCTCCTGACACTGACTCTGCTCCTGACACTGCTACTGACACTGACACTGCTCCTGATACTGACACTGACACTGCTCCTCACACTGCTCCTGACACTGCTCCTGACACAGACACTGCTCCTGATACTGGCGCTGACACTGCTCCTGACACTGACGCTGGTCCTGTCACTGACACTGCTCCTCACACTGCTCCTGACACCGACACTTGTCCTGACACTGCTCGTGAAGCTGACACTGGTCCTGACACTGCTCCTGACACTGACACTGCCCCTCACACTGCTCCTGACACTGACACTGCACCCGAGAATGCTCCTGACACTGACGCTGCATCTGACACTGCTCCTGTCACTGCTCCTGACACTGACACTGACACTGCTCCTGACACTGACACTGCTCCTGACACTGACACTGCTCCAGACACTGCTCCTGACACTGACACTGCTGCTGACACTGCTCCTAACACAGACACTGCTGCTGATACTGACAATGCTCCTGACACGGCTCCTGACACAGACACTGCTCCTGACACTGCTCCCGACACTGACACTGCTCCTGACGCTGCACCTGACACTGCTCCTGTCACAGGCACTGCTCCTGATACTGCCACTGACCCTGACACTGCTCCTGACACAGCTCCTGACACTGACACTGCTCCTGACACTGCTCCTAACACTGCTCCTGACTGAGACACTGCTCCTGACACTGCTCCTGATACTGACACTGGCACTGCCACTGACCATGCTCCTGACACTGACACTGCTGGTGATCCTGACAATGCTCCTGACACAGCTCCAGTCACTGACACTGACACTGCACCTGACACTACTCCTGAAATAGGTGCTGTCACTGACACTTCTCCTGTCACTGCTCCTGACACTGACACTGACACTGCTCCTGACACTGACACTGCTACTGACACTGACACTGCTCCTGACACTGCTCCTGACACTGACACTGCTCCTGACACTGCTCCTGACACTGACACTGCTGCTGATCCTGACAATGCTCCTCACACTGCTCCTGACACAGCTCCTGACACTGACACTGCTCCTGGCACTGACAGTGCTCCTGACACTGCTCCTGACGTAGACACTGCTCCTCAAACTGCTCCTGACACTGACACTGCTCCTGACGCTGCTCCTGACACTGACACTGCTCCTCACACTGCTCCTGGCACTGACACTGCTGCTGACACTGCTCCTAACACAGACACTGCTGCTGATACTGACCATGCTCCTGACGTGGTTCCTGACACAGACACTGCTGCTGACACTGCTCCCGACACTGACACTGCTCCTGATACTGCTCCTGACACTGGTCCTGACACTGACGCTTGTCCTGACACTGCACCTGAAACTGACACTGGTCCTGACACTACTCCTGACACAGACACTGCTCCTCACACTGCTCCTGACTCTGACACTGCACCTGAGAATGCTCCTGACACTGACGCTTCACACGACACTGCTCCTGACGCTGCACCTGACACTGCTCCTGACACAGGCACTGCTTCTGATACTGCCACTGACACTGACACTGCTCCTGACACAGCTTCTGACACTGACACTGCTCCTGACACTGCTCCTGTCACTGCTCCTGACTGAGACACTGCTCCTGACACTGCTCCTGATACTGACACTGGCACTGCCACTGACCATGCTCCTGACACTGACACTGCTGGTGATCCTGACAATGCTCCTGACACAGCTCCAGTCACTGACACTGACACTGCACCTGACACTACTCCTGAAATAGCTGCTGTCACTGACACTTCTCCTGTCACTGCTCCTGACACTGACGGTGCTGCTGATCCCGAGAATGCTCCTGACACTGCTCCTGACACTGCTGCTGACACTGGCACTGCAGCTGTTCCTGAGAATGCCCCTGAATTCTGCTCCTCACACTGACACTGCTCCTGACAATGCTCCTGACACTGACACTGCTCCTCACACTGCCCCTGACACTGACACTGCTCCTGATAATGACACTGACACTGCTACTGACACTGACACTGCACCTGGCTCTGCTCCTGACACTGCACCTGAGAATGCTCCTGACGCTGACGCTGCACCTGATACTTCTCCTGTCACTGCTCCTGACACTGACGCTGGCACTGCTCCTGACACTGACACTGCTCCTTGTACTGCTACAGACACTGACACTGCTCCTGTCACTGCTCCTGACATTGCTCCTGACATTGACCCTGCTCCTGACACTGCTCCTGAAACTGCTCCAGACACTGACACTGCTCCTGACTCTGCTCCTGACACTGACAGTGCTCCTGACACTGCTCCTGACACTGACACTGCTCCTGACACTGCTCCTGACACTGACACTGCTGCTGATCCTGACAATGCTCCTGACACTGCTCCTGACACAGCTCCTGACACTGACACCGCTCCTGGCACTGACAGTGCTCCTGACACTGCTCCTGACATAGACACTGCTCCTGACACAGCTCTTGACACTGACACTGCTCCTGACACTGCTCCTGACACTGACACTGCTCCTCACACTGCTCCTGGCACTGTCACTGCTGCTGACACTGCTCCTAACACAGACACTGCTGCTGACGCTGCACCTGACACTGCTCCTGTCACAGGCACTGCTCCTGATACTGCCACTGACCCTGACACTGCTCCTGACACAGCTCCTGACACTGACACTGCTCCTGTCACTGCTCCTAACACTGCTCCTGACTGAGACACTGCTCCTGACACTGCTCCTGATACTGACACTGGCACTGCCACTGACCATGCTCCTGACACTGACACTGCTGGTGATCCTGACAATGCTACTGACACAGCTCCAGTCACTGACACTGACACTGCACCTGACACTACTCCTGAAATAGGTGCTGTCACTGACACTTCTCCTGTCACTGCTCCTGACACTGACGGTGCTGCTGATCCTGAGAATGCTCCTGACACTGCTCCTGACACTGCTGCTGACACTGGCACTGCAGCTGTTCCTGAGAATGCCCCTGAGTCTGCTCCTCACGCTGACACTGTTCCTGACACTGCTGCTCACAAAGACACTGCTCCTGACACTGACACTGCTCCTCACACTGCTCCTGATACTGACACTGGCACTGCTACTGGCCATGCTCCTGACACTGACACTGCTCCTGTCACTGACACTGCTCGTCACACTGCTCCTAACACTGACACTGCTCCTGTCACTGCTCCTGACGCTGCACCTGGCACTGACACTTGTCCTGACACTGCTCCTGAAACTGACACTGGTCCTGACACTGCTCCTGACACTGACACTGCTCGTCACACTGCTCCTGACACTGACACTGCTCGTCACTCTGCTCCTGACACTGACACTGCACCTGAGAATGCTCCTGACACTCACGCTGCACCTGACTCTGCTCCTGACACTGCACCTGACACTGCTCCTGACACAGACACTGCTCCTGATACTGGCACTGACACTGCTCCTGACACTGACACTGGTCCTGTCACTGACACTGCTCCTCACACTGCTCCTGACACCGACACTTGTCCTGACACTGCTCCTGAATCTGTCACTGGTCCTGACACTGCTCCTGACACTGACAGTGCTCCTAACACTGCTCCTGACACTGACACTGACACACCTCCTGGCACTGCTCCTGACACTGACACAGGTCCTGTCACTGACACTGCTCCTCACACAGCTCCTGACACTGACACTGCTCCTCAAACTGCTCCTGACACTGACACTGCACCAGAGAATGCTCCTGACACTGCTCCTGACACAGGCACTGCTCCTGATACTGCCACTGACACTGCTCCTGACCCTGCTCCTGACACTGCTCCTGACACTGACACTGCTCCTGACACTGCTCCTGACACTGACAGTGCTGCTGACACTGCTCCTGACACTGACACTGACACACCTCCTGCCACTGCTCCTGACACTGACGGTGCTGCTGATCCTGAGAATGCTCCTGACACTGCTCCTGACACTGACACAGCTCCTGAGAGTGCTCTAGACACTGGCACTGCTGCTGTTCCTGAGAATGCCCCTGAATCTGGTCCTCACACTGACTCTGCTCCTGACACTGCTCCTGACACTGACACTGTCACTGCTCCTGACACTAACTCTGCTCCTGACACTGCTACTGACACTGACACTGCTCCTGATACTGACACTGATACTGCTCCTCACACTGCTCCTGACACTGCTCCTGACACTGACCCTGTTCCTGACACTACTCCTGAAACTGCTCCAGACACTGACACTGCTCCAGCCACTGACACTGCTCCTGACACTGCTCCTGTCACTGACACTGCTCCTGTCACTGACACTGTTCGTCACACTGCTCCTAACACTGACAGTGCTCCTGTCACTCCTCCTGACACAGGCACTGCTGGTTATCCTGGCAATGCTCCCTACACAGCTCCTGACGTTGGCACTGGTCCTGACTCTGCTCCTGACACTGACACTGCCACTGACACTGCCCCTGACCCTGCTCCTGACACTGCTCCTGGAACTGACACTGCTCCTGACACTGCTCCTGACGCTGCACCTGACACTGACACTTGTCCTGACACTGCTCCTGAAACTGACACTGATCCTGACACTGCTCCTGACACTGACACTGTTCGTCACACTGCTCCTGACACTGACACTGCTCGTCACACTGCTCCTGACACTGCCACTGCACCTGAGAATGCTCCTGACGCTCACGCTGCACCCGACACTGCTCCTGACACTGCACCTGACACTGCTCCTGACACAGACACTGCTCCTGATACTGGCGCTGACACTGCTCCTGACACTGACGCTGGTCCTGTCACTGACACTGCTCCTCACACTGTTCCTGACACCGACACTTGTCCTGACGCTGCTCGTGAAGCTGACACTGGTCCTGACACTGCTCCTGACACTGACACTGCTCCTCACACTGCTCCTGACACTGACACTGCACCTGAGAATGCTCCTGACACTGACGCTGCACCTGTCACTGCTCCTGTCACTGCTCCTGACACTGACACTGTCACTGCTCCTGACACTGACTCTGCTCCTGACACTGCTCCTGACACAGACACTGCTCCTGATACTGGCGCTGACACTGCTCCTGACACTGACGCTGGTCCTGTCACTGACACTGCTCCTCACACTGCTCCTGACACCGACACTTGTCCTGACACTGCTCGTGAAGCTGACACTGGTCCTGACACTGCTCCTGACACTGACACTGCTCCTCACACTACTCTTGACACTGACACTGCACCTGAGAATGCTCCTGACACTGACGCTGCACCTGTCACTGCTCCTGTCACTGCTCCTGACACTGACACTGTCACTGCTCCTGACACTGACTCTGCTCCTGACACTGCTCCTGACACAGACACTGCTCCTGATACTGGCGCTGACACTGCTCCTGACACTGACGCTGGTCCTGTCACTGACACTGCTCCTCACACTGCTCCTGACACCGACACTTGTCCTGACACTGCTCGTGAAGCTGACACTGGTCCTGACACTGCTCCTGACACTGACACTGCTCCTCACACTGCTCCTGACACTGACGCTGCACCTGTCACTGCTCCTGTCACTGCTCCTGACACTGACACTGTCACTGCTCCTGACACTGACTCTGCTCCTGACACTGCTACTGACACTGACACTGCTCCTGATACTGACACTGACACTGCTCCTCACACTGCTCCTGACACTGCTCCTGACACAGACACTGCTCCTGATACTGGCGCTGACACTGCTCCTGACACTGACGCTGGTCCTGTCACTGACACTGCTCCTCACACTGCTCCTGACACCGACACTTGTCCTGACACTGCTCGTGAAGCTGACACTGGTCCTGACACTGCTCCTGACACTGACACTGCCCCTCACACTGCTCCTGACACTGACACTGCACCCGAGAATGCTCCTGACACTGACGCTGCATCTGACACTGCTCCTGTCACTGCTCCTGACACTGACACTGACACTGCTCCTGACACTGACACTGCTCCTGACACTGACACTGCTCCAGACACTGCTCCTGACACTGCTCCTGACACTGACACTGCTCTTGACACTGCTCCTGACACTGACACTGCTGCTGATCCTGACAATGCTCCTGACACTGCTCCTGACACAGCTCCTGACACTGACACTGCTCCTGGCACTGACAGTGCTCCTGACACTGCTCCTGACATAGACACTGCTCCTGACACAGCTCTTGACACTGACACTGCTCCTGACACTGCTCCTGACACTGACACTGCTCCTCACACTGCTCCTGGCACTGACACTGCTGCTGACACTGCTCCTAACACAGACACTGCTGCTGATACTGACAATGCTCCTGACACGGCTCCTGACACAGACACTGCTCCTGACACTGCTCCCGACACTGACACTGCTCCTGACGCTGCACCTGACACTGCTCCTGTCACAGGCACTGCTCCTGATACTGCCACTGACCCTGACACTGCTCCTGACACAGCTCCTGACACTGACACTGCTCCTGACACTGCTCCTAACACTGCTCCTGACTGAGACACTGCTCCTGACACTGCTCCTGATACTGACACTGGCACTGCCACTGACCATGCTCCTGACACTGACACTGCTGGTGATCCTGACAATGCTCCTGACACAGCTCCAGTCACTGACACTGACACTGCACCTGACACTACTCCTGAAATAGGTGCTGTCACTGACACTTCTCCTGTCACTGCTCCTGACACTGACACTGACACTGCTCCTGACACTGACACTGCTACTGACACTGACACTGCTCCTGACACTGCTCCTGACACTGACACTGCTCCTGACACTGCTCCTGACACTGACACTGCTGCTGATCCTGACAATGCTCCTCACACTGCTCCTGACACAGCTCCTGACACTGACACTGCTCCTGGCACTGACAGTGCTCCTGACACTGCTCCTGACGTAGACACTGCTCCTCAAACTGCTCCTGACACTGACACTGCTCCTGACGCTGCTCCTGACACTGACACTGCTCCTCACACTGCTCCTGGCACTGACACTGCTGCTGACACTGCTCCTAACACAGACACTGCTGCTGATACTGACCATGCTCCTGACGTGGTTCCTGACACAGACACTGCTGCTGACACTGCTCCCGACACTGACACTGCTCCTGATACTGCTCCTGACACTGGTCCTGACACTGACGCTTGTCCTGACACTGCACCTGAAACTGACACTGGTCCTGACACTACTCCTGACACAGACACTGCTCCTCACACTGCTCCTGACTCTGACACTGCACCTGAGAATGCTCCTGACACTGACGCTTCACACGACACTGCTCCTGACGCTGCACCTGACACTGCTCCTGACACAGGCACTGCTTCTGATACTGCCACTGACACTGACACTGCTCCTGACACAGCTTCTGACACTGACACTGCTCCTGACACTGCTCCTGTCACTGCTCCTGACTGAGACACTGCTCCTGACACTGCTCCTGATACTGACACTGGCACTGCCACTGACCATGCTCCTGACACTGACACTGCTGGTGATCCTGACAATGCTCCTGACACAGCTCCAGTCACTGACACTGACACTGCACCTGACACTACTCCTGAAATAGCTGCTGTCACTGACACTTCTCCTGTCACTGCTCCTGACACTGACGGTGCTGCTGATCCCGAGAATGCTCCTGACACTGCTCCTGACACTGCTGCTGACACTGGCACTGCAGCTGTTCCTGAGAATGCCCCTGAATTCTGCTCCTCACACTGACACTGCTCCTGACAATGCTCCTGACACTGACACTGCTCCTCACACTGCCCCTGACACTGACACTGCTCCTGATAATGACACTGACACTGCTACTGACACTGACACTGCACCTGGCTCTGCTCCTGACACTGCACCTGAGAATGCTCCTGACGCTGACGCTGCACCTGATACTTCTCCTGTCACTGCTCCTGACACTGACGCTGGCACTGCTCCTGACACTGACACTGCTCCTTGTACTGCTACAGACACTGACACTGCTCCTGTCACTGCTCCTGACATTGCTCCTGACATTGACCCTGCTCCTGACACTGCTCCTGAAACTGCTCCAGACACTGACACTGCTCCTGACTCTGCTCCTGACACTGACAGTGCTCCTGACACTGCTCCTGACACTGACACTGCTCCTGACACTGCTCCTGACACTGACACTGCTGCTGATCCTGACAAAGCTCCTGACACTGCTCCTGACATAGCTCCTGACACTGACACCGCTCCTGGCACTGACAGTGCTCCTGACACTGCTCCTGACATAGACACTGCTCCTGACACAGCTCTTGACACTGACACTGCTCCTGACACTGCTCCTGACACTGACACTGCTCCTCACACTGCTCCTGGCACTGTCACTGCTGCTGACACTGCTCCTAACACAGACACTGCTGCTGACGCTGCACCTGACACTGCTCCTGTCACAGGCACTGCTCCTGATACTGCCACTGACCCTGACACTGCTCCTGACACAGCTCCTGACACTGACACTGCTCCTGTCACTGCTCCTAACACTGCTCCTGACTGAGACACTGCTCCTGACACTGCTCCTGATACTGACACTGGCACTGCCACTGACCATGCTCCTGACACTGACACTGCTGGTGATCCTGACAATGCTACTGACACAGCTCCAGTCACTGACACTGACACTGCACCTGACACTACTCCTGAAATAGGTGCTGTCACTGACACTTCTCCTGTCACTGCTCCTGACACTGACGGTGCTGCTGATCCTGAGAATGCTCCTGACACTGCTCCTGACACTGCTGCTGACACTGGCACTGCAGCTGTTCCTGAGAATGCCCCTGAGTCTGCTCCTCACGCTGACACTGTTCCTGACACTGCTGCTCACAAAGACACTGCTCCTGACACTGACACTGCTCCTCACACTGCTCCTGATACTGACACTGGCACTGCTACTGGCCATGCTCCTGACACTGACACTGCTCCTGTCACTGACACTGCTCGTCACACTGCTCCTAACACTGACACTGCTCCTGTCACTGCTCCTGACGCTGCACCTGGCACTGACACTTGTCCTGACACTGCTCCTGAAACTGACACTGGTCCTGACACTGCTCCTGACACTGACACTGCTCGTCACACTGCTCCTGACACTGACACTGCTCGTCACTCTGCTCCTGACACTGACACTGCACCTGAGAATGTTCCTGACACTCACGCTGCACCTGACTCTGCTCCTGACACTGCACCTGACACTGCTCCTGACACAGACACTGCTCCTGATACTGGCACTGACACTGCTCCTGACACTGACACTGGTCCTGTCACTGACACTGCTCCTCACACTGCTCCTGACACCGACACTTGTCCTGACACTGCTCCTGAATCTGTCACTGGTCCTGACACTGCTCCTGACACTGACAGTGCTCCTAACACTGCTCCTGACACTGACACTGACACACCTCCTGGCACTGCTCCTGACACTGACACAGGTCCTGTCACTGACACTGCTCCTCACACAGCTCCTGACACTGACACTGCTCCTCACACTGCTCCTGACACTGACACTGCACCAGAGAATGCTCCTGACACTGCTCCTGACACAGGCACTGCTCCTGATACTGCCACTGACACTGCTCCTGACCCTGCTCCTGACACTGCTCCTGACACTGACACTGCTCCTGACACTGCTCCTGACACTGACAGTGCTGCTGACACTGCTCCTGACACTGACACTGACACACCTCCTGCCACTGCTCCTGACACTGACGGTGCTGCTGATCCTGAGAATGCTCCTGACACTGCTCCTGACACTGACACAGCTCCTGAGAGTGCTCTAGACACTGGCACTGCTGCTGTTCCTGAGAATGCCCCTGAATCTGGTCCTCACACTGACTCTGCTCCTGACACTGCTCCTGACACTGACACTGTCACTGCTCCTGACACTAACTCTGCTCCTGACACTGCTACTGACACTGACACTGCTCCTGATACTGACACTGATACTGCTCCTCACACTGCTCCTGACACTGCTCCTGACACTGACCCTGTTCCTGACACTACTCCTGAAACTGCTCCAGACACTGACACTGCTCCAGCCACTGACACTGCTCCTGACACTGCTCCTGTCACTGACACTGCTCCTGTCACTGACACTGTTCGTCACACTGCTCCTAACACTGACAGTGCTCCTGTCACTCCTCCTGACACAGGCACTGCTGGTTATCCTGGCAATGCTCCCTACACAGCTCCTGACGTTGGCACTGGTCCTGACTCTGCTCCTGACACTGACACTGCCACTGACACTGCCCCTGACCCTGCTCCTGACACTGCTCCTGGAACTGACACTGCTCCTGACACTGCTCCTGACGCTGCACCTGACACTGACACTTGTCCTGACACTGCTCCTGAAACTGACACTGATCCTGACACTGCTCCTGACACTGACACTGTTCGTCACACTGCTCCTGACACTGACACTGCTCGTCACACTGCTCCTGACACTGCCACTGCACCTGAGAATGCTCCTGACGCTCACGCTGCACCCGACACTGCTCCTGACACTGCACCTGACACTGCTCCTGACACAGACACTGCTCCTGATACTGGCGCTGACACTGCTCCTGACACTGACGCTGGTCCTGTCACTGACACTGCTCCTCACACTGTTCCTGACACCGACACTTGTCCTGACGCTGCTCGTGAAGCTGACACTGGTCCTGACACTGCTCCTGACACTGACACTGCTCCTCACACTGCTCCTGACACTGACACTGCACCTGAGAATGCTCCTGACACTGACGCTGCACCTGTCACTGCTCCTGTCACTGCTCCTGACACTGACACTGTCACTGCTCCTGACACTGACTCTGCTCCTGACACTGCTCCTGACACAGACACTGCTCCTGATACTGGCGCTGACACTGCTCCTGACACTGACGCTGGTCCTGTCACTGACACTGCTCCTCACACTGCTCCTGACACCGACACTTGTCCTGACACTGCTCGTGAAGCTGACACTGGTCCTGACACTGCTCCTGACACTGACACTGCTCCTCACACTACTCTTGACACTGACACTGCACCTGAGAATGCTCCTGACACTGACGCTGCACCTGTCACTGCTCCTGTCACTGCTCCTGACACTGACACTGTCACTGCTCCTGACACTGACTCTGCTCCTGACACTGCTCCTGACACAGACACTGCTCCTGATACTGGCGCTGACACTGCTCCTGACACTGACGCTGGTCCTGTCACTGACACTGCTCCTCACACTGCTCCTGACACCGACACTTTGTCCTGACACTGCTCGTGAAGCTGACACTGGTCCTGACACTGCTCCTGACACTGACACTGCTCCTCACACTGCTCCTGACACTGACGCTGCACCTGTCACTGCTCCTGTCACTGCTCCTGACACTGACACTGTCACTGCTCCTGACACTGACTCTGCTCCTGACACTGCTACTGACACTGACACTGCTCCTGATACTGACACTGACACTGCTCCTCACACTGCTCCTGACACTGCTCCTGACACAGACACTGCTCCTGATACTGGCGCTGACACTGCTCCTGACACTGACGCTGGTCCTGTCACTGACACTGCTCCTCACACTGCTCCTGACACCGACACTTGTCCTGACACTGCTCGTGAAGCTGACACTGGTCCTGACACTGCTCCTGACACTGACACTGCCCCTCACACTGCTCCTGACACTGACACTGCACCCGAGAATACTCCTGACACTGACGCTGCATCTGACACTGCTCCTGTCGCTGCTCCTGACACTGACACTGACACTGCTCCTGACACTGACACTGCTCTTGACACTGCTCCTGACACTGACACTGCTGCTGATCCTGACAATGCTCCTGACACTGCTCCTGACACAGCTCCTGACACTGACACTGCTCCTGGCACTGACAGTGCTCCTGACACTGCTCCTGACATAGACACTGCTCCTGACACAGCTCTTGACACTGACACTGCTCCTGACACTGCTCCTGACACTGACACTGCTCCTCACACTGCTCCTGGCACTGACACTGCTGCTGACACTGCTCCTAACACAGACACTGCTGCTGATACTGACAATGCTCCTGACACGGCTCCTGACACAGACACTGCTCCTGACACTGCTCCCGACACTGACACTGCTCCTGACGCTGCACCTGACACTGCTCCTGTCACAGGCACTGCTCCTGATACTGCCACTGACCCTGACACTGCTCCTGACACAGCTCCTGACACTGACACTGCTCCTGACACTGCTCCTAACACTGCTCCTGACTGAGACACTGCTCCTGACACTGCTCCTGATACTGACACTGGCACTGCCACTGACCATGCTCCTGACACTGACACTGCTGGTGATCCTGACAATGCTCCTGACACAGCTCCAGTCACTGACACTGACACTGCACCTGACACTACTCCTGAAATAGGTGCTGTCACTGACACTTCTCCTGTCACTGCTCCTGACACTGACACTGACACTGCTCCTGACACTGCTCCTGACACTGACACTGCTCCTGACACTGCTCCTGACACTGACACTGCTGCTGATCCTGACAATGCTCCTCACACTGCTCCTGACACAGCTCCTGACACTGAAACTGCTCCTGGCACTGACAGTGCTCCTGACACTGCTCCTGACGTAGACACTGCTCCTCAAACTGCTCCTGACACTGACACTGCTCCTGACGCTGCTCCTGACACTGACACTGCTCCTCACACTGCTCCTGGCACTGACACTGCTGCTGACACTGCTCCTAACACAGACACTGCTGCTGATACTGACCATGCTCCTGACGTGGTTCCTGACACAGACACTGCTGCTGACACTGCTCCCGACACTGACACTGCTCCTGATACTGCTCCTGACACTGGTCCTGACACTGACGCTTGTCCTGACACTGCACCTGAAACTGACACTGGTCCTGACACTACTCCTGACACAGACACTGCTCCTCACACTGCTCCTGACTCTGACACTGCACCTGAGAATGCTCCTGACACTGACGCTTCACACGACACTGCTCCTGACGCTGCACCTGACACTCCTCCTGACACAGGCACTGCTTCTGATACTGCCACTGACACTGACACTGCTCCTGACACAGCTTCTGACACTGACACTGCTCCTGACACTGCTCCTGTCACTGCTCCTGACTGAGACACTGCTCCTGACACTGCTCCTGATACTGACACTGGCACTGCCACTGACCATGCTCCTGACACTGACACTGCTGGTGATCCTGACAATGCTCCTGACACAGCTCCAGTCACTGACACTGACACTGCACCTGACACTACTCCTGAAATAGCTGCTGTCACTGACACTTCTCCTGTCACTGCTCCTGACACTGACGGTGCTGCTGATCCCGAGAATGCTCCTGACACTGCTCCTGACACTGCTGCTGACACTGGCACTGCAGCTGTTCCTGAGAATGCCCCTGAATTCTGCTCCTCACACTGACACTGCTCCTGACAATGCTCCTGACACTGACACTGCTCCTCACACTGCCCCTGACACTGACACTGCTCCTGATAATGACACTGACACTGCTACTGACACTGACACTGCACCTGGCTCTGCTCCTGACACTGCACCTGAGAATGCTCCTGACGCTGACGCTGCACCTGATACTTCTCCTGTCACTGCTCCTGACACTGACGCTGGCACTGCTCCTGACACTGACACTGCTCCTTGTACTGCTACAGACACTGACACTGCTCCTGTCACTGCTCCTGACATTGCTCCTGACATTGACCCTGCTCCTGACACTGCTCCTGAAACTGCTCCAGACACTGACACTGCTCCTGACTCTGCTCCTGACACTGACAGTGCTCCTGACACTGCTCCTGACACTGACACTGCTCCTGACACTGCTCCTGACGCTGACACTGTCACTGCTCCTGACACTAACTGTGCTCCTGACACAGCCACTGACACTGACACTGCTCCTGATACTGACACTGACACTGCCCCTCACACTGCTCCTGACACTGCTCCTGACACTGACCCTGTTCCTGACACTACTCCTGAAACTGCTCCAGACACTGACACTGCTCCAGCCACTGGCACTGCTCCTGACACTGCTCCTGTCACTGACACTGACACTGCACGTGACACTACTCCTGAAATAGCTGCTGTCACTGACACTTCTCCTGTCACTGCTCCTGACACTGACGGTGCTGCTGATCCCGAGAATGCTCCTGACACTGCTCCTGACACTGCTGCTGACACTGGCACTGCTGCTGTTCCTGAGAATGCCCCTGAATCTGGTCCTCACACTGACTCTGCTCCTGACACTGCTCCTGACACTGACACTGTCACTGCTCCTGACACTAACTGTGCTCCCTACACAGCTCCTGACATTGGCACTGGTCCTGACTCTGCTCCTGACACTGACACTGCCACTGACACTGCCCCTGACCCTGCTCCTGACACTGCTCCTGGCACTGACAATGCCCCTGACACTGCTCCTGACGCTGCACCTGACACTGACACTTGTCCTGACACTGCTCCTGAAACTGACACTGGTCCTGACACTGCTCCTGACACTGACACTGCTCGTCACACTGCTCCTAACACTGACACTGCTCGTCACACTGCTCCTGACACTGACACTGCACCTGAGAATGCTCCTGACACTGCACCTGACACTGCTCCTGACACAGACACTGCCCCTGCTACTGGCACTGACACTGCTCCTGACACTGACACTGGTCTTGTCACTGACGCTGCTCCTCACACTGCTCCTGACACCGACACTTGTCCTGACACTGCTCCTGAATCTGACACTGGTCCTGACACTGCTCCTGACACTGACAGTACTCCTGACACTGCTCCTGACACAGCTCCTGACACTGACACTGCTCCTCCCACTGTTCCTGACACTGCTGCTCACACTGACACTGCTCCTGTCACTGGCACTGCTCCTGATACAGACACTGCTGGTGATCCTGACAATGTTCCTGACACTGCTCCTGACACTGCTCCTGACACTGACACTGACACTGACACAGCTCCAGACACTGGCACTGCTCCTGTCGCTGCTCCTGACACAGACACTGACCCCGACACTGCTCCTGTCTCTGACACTGACCCCGACACTGCTCCTGACACAGCTCCTGACACTGACACTGCTCCTGACACTGCTCCTGACACTGCTCCTGACTCTGACACTGCTCCTGACACTGCTCCTGATACTGACACTGGCACTGCTACTGACCATGCTGCTGACACTGACACTGCTGCTGATCCTGACAATGCTCCTGACACTGCTCCAGCCACTGACACTGACACTGCACCTGACACTACTCCTGAAATAGCTGCTGTCACTGACACTTCTCCTGTCACTGCTCCTGACACTGACGGTGCTGCTGATCCTGAGAATGCTCCTGACACTGCTCCTGACACTGACACTGCTCCTGGCACTGCTGCTGACACTGGCACTGCTGCTGTTCCTGAGAATACCCCTGAATCTGCTCCTCACACTGGCACTGCTACTGACCATGCTCCTCACACTGACACTGCTGCTGATCCTGACAATGCTCCTGACACTGCTCCAGTCACTGACACTGACACTGCACCTGACACTACTCCTGAAATAGCTGCTGTCACTGACACTTCTCCTGTCACTGCTCCTGACACAGGCACTGCTGGTGTACCTGGCAATGCTCCCTACACAGCTCCTGACATTGGCACTGGTCCTGACTCTGCTCCTGACACTGACACTGCCACTGACACTGCCCCTGACCCTGCTCCTGACACTGCTCCTGGCACTGACACTGCTCCTGACACTGCTCCTGACGCTGCACCTGACTCTGACACTTGTCCTGACACTGCTCCTGAAGCTGACACTGGTCCTGTCACTGACACTGCTCGCCACACTGCTCCTAACACTGACACTGCTCCTGTCACGGCTCCTGACACAGGCACTGCTGGCGATCCTGGCAATGCTCCCTACACAGCTCCTGACATTGGCACTGGTCCTGACTCTGCTCCTGACACTGACACTGCCACTGACACAGCCCCTGACCCTGCTCCAGACACTGCTCCTGGCACTAACACTGCACCTGACACTGCTCCTGACGCTGCACCTGACACTGACACTTGTCCTGACAGTGCTCCTGAAACTGACACTGGTCCTGACACTGCTCCTGACACTGACACTGCTCGTCACACTGCTCCTCACACTGACACTGCTCGTCACACTGCTCCTGACACTGACACTGCACCTGAGAATGCTCCTGACACTCACGCTGCACCTGACACTACATCTGACACTGCACCTGACACTGCTCCTAACACAGACACTGCTCCTGATACTGGCACTGACAGTGCTCCTGACACTGACACTTGTCCTGACACTGCTCCTGAACCTGACACTGGTCCTGACACAGCTCCTGACACTGACACTGCTCCTCACACTGCTCCTGACACTGACTCTGCACCTGAGAATGCTCCTGACACTGACGCAGCACCTGACACTGCTCCTGTCACTGCTCCTGACACTGACAAGGGCACTGCTCCTGACACTGACACTGCTCCTGGCACTGACAGTGCTCCTGACACTGACACTGGTCCAGTCACTGACACTGCTCCTCACAGTGCTCCTGTCACCGACACTTGTCCTTACACTGCTCCTGAACCTGACACTGGTCCTGACACAGCTCCTGACACTAACACTGCTCCTCACACTGCTCCTGACACTGACACTGCACCCGAGAATGCTCCTGACACTGACGCTGCATCTGACACTGCTCCTGTCACTGCTCCTGACACTGACACTGACACTGCTCCTGACACTGACACTGCTCCAGACACTGCTCCTGACACTGCTCCTGACACTGACACTGCTCCTGACACTGCTCCTGACATAGACACTGCTCCTGACACAGCTCTTGACACTGCCACTGCTCCTGACACTGCTCCTGACACTGACACTGCTCCTCACACTGCTCCTGGCACTGACACTGCTGCTAACACTGCTCCTAACACAGACACTGCTGCTGATACTGACAATGCTCCTGACACGGCTCCTGACACAGACACTGCTCCTGACACTGCTCCCGACACTGACACTGCTCCTGACGCTGCACCTGACACTGCTCCTGTCACAGGCACTGCTCCTGATACTGCCACTGACCCTGACACTGCTCCTGACACAGCTCCTGACACTGACGCTGGTCCTGTCACTGACACTGCTCCTCACACTGCTCCTGACACCGACACTTGTCCTGACACTGCTCGTGAAGCTGACACTGGTCCTGACACTGCTCCTGACACTGACACTGCTCCTCACACTGCTCCTGACACTGACACTGCACCTGAGAATGCTCCTGACACTGACGCTGCACCTGTCACTGCTCCTGTCACTGCTCCTGACACTGACACTGTCACTGCTCCTGACACTGACTCTGCTCCTGACACTGCTCCTGACACAGACACTGCTCCTGATACTGGCGCTGACACTGCTCCTGACACTGACGCTGGTCCTGTCACTGACACTGCTCCTCACACTGCTCCTGACACCGACACTTGTCCTGACACTGCTCGTGAAGCTGACACTGGTCCTGACACTGCTCCTGACACTGACACTGCTCCTCACACTGCTCCTGACACTGACACTGCACCTGAGAATGCTCCTGACACTGACGCTGCACCTGACACTGCTCCTGTCACTGCTCCTGACACTGACACTGTCACTGCTCCTGACACTGACTCTGCTCCTGACACTGCTACTGACACTGACACTGCTCCTGATACTGACACTGACACTGCTCCTCACACTGCTCCTGACATTGCTCCTGACACAGACACTGCTCCTGATACTGGCGCTGACACTGCTCCTGACACTGACGCTGGTCCTGTCACTGACACTGCTCCTCACACTGCTCCTGACACCGACACTTGTCCTGACACTGCTCGTGAAGCTGACACTGGTCCTGACACAGCTCCTGACACTGACACTGCTCCTCACACTGCTCCTGACACTGACACTGCACCTGAGAATGCTCCTGACACTGACGCTGCACCTGTCACTGCTCCTGTCACTGCTCCTGACACTGACACTGTCACTGCTCCTGACACTGACTCTGCTCCTGACACTGCTCCTGACACAGACACTGCTCCTGATACTGGCGCTGACACTGCTCCTGACACTGACGCTGGTCCTGTCACTGACGCTGCTCCTCACACTGCTCCTGACACCGACACTTGTCCTGACACTGCTCGTGAAGCTGACACTGGTCCTGACACTGCTCCTGACACTGACACTGCTCCTCACACTGCTCCTGACACTGACACTGCACCCGAGAATGCTCCTGACACTGACGCTGCATCTGACACTGCTCCTGTCACTGCTCCTGACACTGACACTGACACTGCTCCTGACACTGACACTGCTCCTGACACTGACACTGCTCCAGACACTGCTCCTGACACTGCTCCTGACACTGACACTGCTCCTGACACTGCTCCTGACACTGACACTGCTGCTGATCCTGACAATGCTCCTGACACTGCTCCTGACACAGCTCCTGACACTGACACCGCTCCTGGCACTGACAGTGCTCCTGACACTGCTCCTGACATAGACACTGCTCCTGACACAGCTCTTGACACTGACACTGCTCCTGACACTGCTCCTGACACTGACACTGCTCCTCACACTGCTCCTGGCACTGTCACTGCTGCTGACACTGCTCCTAACACAGACACTGCTGCTGACGCTGCACCTGACACTGCTCCTGTCACAGGCACTGCTCCTGATTCTGCCACTGACCCTGACACTGCTCCTGACACAGCTCCTGACACTGACACTGCTCCTGACACTGCTCCTAACACTGCTCCTGACTGAGACACTGCTCCTGACACTGCTCCTGATACTGACACTGGCACTGCCACTGACCATGCTCCTGACACTGACACTGCTGGTGATCCTGACAATGCTCCTGACACAGCTCCAGTCACTGACACTGACACTGCACCTGACACTACTCCTGAAATAGGTGCTGTCACTGACACTTCTCCTGTCACTGCTCCTGACACTGACGGTGCTGCTGATCCTGAGAATGCTCCTGACACTGCTCCTGACACTGCTGCTGACACTGGCACTGCAGCTGTTCCTGAGAATGCCCCTGAGTCTGCTCCTCACGCTGACACTGTTCCTGACACTGCTGCTCACAAAGACACTGCTCCTGACACTGACACTGCTCCTCACACTGCTCCTGATACTGACACTGGCACTGCTACTGGCCATGCTCCTGACACTGACACTGCTCCTGTCACTGACACTGCTCGTCACACTGCTCCTAACACTGACACTGCTCCTGTCACTGCTCCTGACGCTGCACCTGGCACTGACACTTGTCCTGACACTGCTCCTGAAACTGACACTGGTCCTGACACTGCTCCTGACACTGACACTGCTCGTCACACTGCTCCTGACACTGACACTGCTCGTCACACTGCTCCTGACACTGACACTGCACCTGAGAATGCTCCTGACACTCACGCTGCACCTGACTCTGCTCCTGACACTGCACCTGACACTGCTCCTGACACAGACACTGCTCCGGATACTGGCACTGACACTGCTCCTGACACTGACACTGGTCCTGTCACTGACACTGCTCCTCACACTGCTCCTGACACCGACACTTGTCCTGACACTGCTCCTGAATCTGACACTGGTCCTGACACTGCTCCTGACACTGACACTGCTCCTCACACTGCTCCTGACACTGACACTGCACCTGAGAATGCTCCTGACACTGACGCTGCACCTGTCACTGCTCCTGTCACTGCTCCTGACACTGACACTGTCACTGCTCCTGACACTGACTCTGCTCCTGACACTGCTCCTGACACAGACACTGCTCCTGATACTGGCGCTGACACTGCTCCTGACACTGACGCTGGTCCTGTCACTGACACTGCTCCTCACACTGCTCCTGACACCGACACTTGTCCTGACACTGCTCGTGAAGCTGACACTGGTCCTGACACTGCTCCTGACACTGACACTGCTCCTCACACTGCTCCTGACACCGACACTTGTCCTGACACTGCTCGTGAAGCTGACACTGGTCCTGACACAGCTCCTGACACTGACACTGCTCCTCACACTGCTCCTGACACTGACACTGCTCCTCCCACTGTTCCTGACACTGCTGCTCACACTGACACTGCTCCTGTCACTGCTCCTGACACTGCTCCTGACTCTGACACTGCTCCTGACACTGCTCCTGATACTGACACTGGCACTGCTACTGACCATGCTGCTGACACTGACACTGCTGCTGATCCTGACAATGCTCCTGACACTGCTCCAGCCACTGACACTGAGCCCGACACTGCTCCTGTCTCTGACACTAACCCTGCCACTGCTCCTGACACAGCTCCTGACACTGACACTGCTCCCGACACTGCTCCTGACACTGCTCCTGACTCTGACACTGCTCCTGACACTGCTCCTGATAATGACACTGGCACTGCTACTGACCATGCTGCTGACACTGACACTGACACACCTCCTGGCACTGCTCCTGACACTGACACAGGTCCTGTCACTGACACTGCTCCTCACACAGCTCCTGACACTGACACTGCTCCTCACACTGCTCCTGACACTGACACTGCACCAGAGAATGCTCCTGACACTGACGCTGCACCTGACACTGCTCCTGTCACTGCTCCTGACACTGACTCTGCTCCTGACACTGCTCCTGACACAGACACTGCTCCTGATACTGGCGCTGACACTGCTCCTGACACTGACGCTGGTCCTGTCACTGACGCTGCTCCTCACACTGCTCCTGACACCGACACTTGTCCTGACACTGCTCGTGAAGCTGACACTGGTCCTGACACTGCTCCTGACACTGACACTGCTCCTCACACTGCTCCTGACACTGACACTGCACCCGAGAATGCTCCTGACACTGACGCTGCATCTGACACTGCTCCTGTCACTGCTCCTGACACTGACACTGACACTGCTCCTGACACTGACACTGCTCCTGACACTGACACTGCTCCAGACACTGCTCCTGACACTGCTCCTGACACTGACACTGCTCCTGACACTGCTCCTGACACTGACACTGCTGCTGATCCTGACAATGCTCCTGACACTGCTCCTGACACAGCTCCTGACACTGACACCGCTCCTGGCACTGACAGTGCTCCTGACACTGCTCCTGACATAGACACTGCTCCTGACACAGCTCTTGACACTGACACTGCTCCTGACACTGCTCCTGACACTGACACTGCTCCTCACACTGCTCCTGGCACTGTCACTGCTGCTGACACTGCTCCTAACACAGACACTGCTGCTGACGCTGCACCTGACACTGCTCCTGTCACAGGCACTGCTCCTGATTCTGCCACTGACCCTGACACTGCTCCTGACACAGCTCCTGACACTGACACTGCTCCTGACACTGCTCCTAACACTGCTCCTGACTGAGACACTGCTCCTGACACTGCTCCTGATACTGACACTGGCACTGCCACTGACCATGCTCCTGACACTGACACTGCTGGTGATCCTGACAATGCTCCTGACACAGCTCCAGTCACTGACACTGACACTGCACCTGACACTACTCCTGAAATAGGTGCTGTCACTGACACTTCTCCTGTCACTGCTCCTGACACTGACGGTGCTGCTGATCCTGAGAATGCTCCTGACACTGCTCCTGACACTGCTGCTGACACTGGCACTGCAGCTGTTCCTGAGAATGCCCCTGAGTCTGCTCCTCACGCTGACACTGTTCCTGACACTGCTGCTCACAAAGACACTGCTCCTGACACTGACACTGCTCCTCACACTGCTCCTGATACTGACACTGGCACTGCTACTGGCCATGCTCCTGACACTGACACTGCTCCTGTCACTGACACTGCTCGTCACACTGCTCCTAACACTGACACTGCTCCTGTCACTGCTCCTGACGCTGCACCTGGCACTGACACTTGTCCTGACACTGCTCCTGAAACTGACACTGGTCCTGACACTGCTCCTGACACTGACACTGCTCGTCACACTGCTCCTGACACTGACACTGCTCGTCACACTGCTCCTGACACTGACACTGCACCTGAGAATGCTCCTGACACTCACGCTGCACCTGACTCTGCTCCTGACACTGCACCTGACACTGCTCCTGACACAGACACTGCTCCGGATACTGGCACTGACACTGCTCCTGACACTGACACTGGTCCTGTCACTGACACTGCTCCTCACACTGCTCCTGACACCGACACTTGTCCTGACACTGCTCCTGAATCTGACACTGGTCCTGACACTGCTCCTGACACTGACACTGCTCCTCACACTGCTCCTGACACTGACACTGCACCTGAGAATGCTCCTGACACTGACGCTGCACCTGTCACTGCTCCTGTCACTGCTCCTGACACTGACACTGTCACTGCTCCTGACACTGACTCTGCTCCTGACACTGCTCCTGACACAGACACTGCTCCTGATACTGGCGCTGACACTGCTCCTGACACTGACGCTGGTCCTGTCACTGACACTGCTCCTCACACTGCTCCTGACACCGACACTTGTCCTGACACTGCTCGTGAAGCTGACACTGGTCCTGACACTGCTCCTGACACTGACACTGCTCCTCACACTGCTCCTGACACCGACACTTGTCCTGACACTGCTCGTGAAGCTGACACTGGTCCTGACACAGCTCCTGACACTGACACTGCTCCTCACACTGCTCCTGACACTGACACTGCTCCTCCCACTGTTCCTGACACTGCTGCTCACACTGACACTGCTCCTGTCACTGCTCCTGACACTGCTCCTGACTCTGACACTGCTCCTGACACTGCTCCTGATACTGACACTGGCACTGCTACTGACCATGCTGCTGACACTGACACTGCTGCTGATCCTGACAATGCTCCTGACACTGCTCCAGCCACTGACACTGAGCCCGACACTGCTCCTGTCTCTGACACTAACCCTGCCACTGCTCCTGACACAGCTCCTGACACTGACACTGCTCCCGACACTGCTCCTGACACTGCTCCTGACTCTGACACTGCTCCTGACACTGCTCCTGATAATGACACTGGCACTGCTACTGACCATGCTGCTGACACTGACACTGACACACCTCCTGGCACTGCTCCTGACACTGACACAGGTCCTGTCACTGACACTGCTCCTCACACAGCTCCTGACACTGACACTGCTCCTCACACTGCTCCTGACACTGACACTGCACCAGAGAATGCTCCTGACACTGACGCTGCACCTGACACTGCTCCTGTCACTGCTCCTGACACTGACACTGACACTGCTCCTGACACTAACACTGCTCCTCACACTGCTCCTGACTCTGACACTGCGCCTGAGAATGCTCCTGACACTGACGCTGCACCCGACACTGCCCCTGACGCTGCACCTGACACTGCTCCTGACACAGGCACTGCTCCTGATACTGCCACTGACAGTGCTCCTGACCCTGCTCCTGACACTGCTCCTGACACTGACAGTGCTCCTGACACTGCTCCTGACACTGACAGTGCTCCTGACACTGCTCCTGACACTGACACTGACACACCTCCTGGCACTGCTCCTGACACTGACGGTGCTGCTGATCCTGAGAATGCTCCTGACACTGCTCCTGACACTGACACTGCTGCTGACACTGCTGCTGTCACTGGCACTGCTGCTGTTCCTGAGAATGCCCCTGAATCTGCTGCTCGCACTGACACTGCTCCTGACACTGCTCCTGACACTGACACTGCTCCTCACACTGCTCCTGACACTGACACTGCTCCTGATAATGACACAGACAGTGCTACTGACACTGACACTGCTCCTGGTTCTGCTCCTGACACTGCTCCTGACACAGCTCCTGACTCTGACGCTGCTCCTGGCGCAGGCACTGCTCCTGGCTCTGCTCCTGGCACTGCTCCTGACACTGCTCCTGACTCTGATACTGTTCCTGACACTGACACTGACACTGCTCGTTGTACTGCTACAGACACTGACACTGCACCTGTCACTGCTCCTGACACTGCTCCTGACACTGAACCTGCTCCTGAAACTGCTCCTGAAACTTCTCCAGACACTGACACTGCTCCTAACACTGCTCCTGACACTGACACTACCCCTGACACTGTTCCTAACATTGCAGCTGACACTGACACTGCTCCTGACACTGGCACTGGACTTGACACTGCTCCTGACACAGGCACTGCTGCAGATACCGACAATGCTCCTGAAACTGCTCCTGACACTGACACTCGTCCTGACACTGACACTGATCCTGATACTGACACTGACACTGCTCCTGACACTGACACTGCTGCTGACACTGCTACTGACACTGTCACTGTTCCTGACACTGTTCCTGACCCTGACACTGCTCCTGATACTGTCCGTGGCACTGCCCCTCACACTGCTACTGACGCTGACACTCATTCTGACGCTGCTCGTGACACTGCTCCAGACTCAGACACTACTCCTGACACAGCTTCTGACACTGACACTGCTCCTGACACTGGCACTGTTCCCGACATTGGTCCTGATACTGCTCCTGACATTGTCCCTGGTCCTGACTCTGCTCCTGTCACTGACACTGCTACTGACACTGGCACTGCTTCTGCCACTGTTCCTGACACTGGTGCTCACAAAGACACTGCTCCGGACACTGCTCCTGACACTGACGGTGCTGCTGATCCTGAGAATGCTCCTGACACTGCTCCTGACACTGACACTGCTCCTGACACTACTCCTGAAATAGCTGCTGTCACTGACACTTCTCCTGTCACTGCTCCTGACACAGGCACTGCTGGTTGATCCTGGCAATGCTCCCTACACAGCTCCTGACATTGGCACTGGTCCTGACTCTGCTCCTGACACTGACACTGCTCCTGATACTGCTCCTGACACTGGTCCTGACACTGACGCTTGTCCTGACACTGCTCCTGAAACTGACACTGGTCCTGACACTGCTCCTGACACAGACACTGCTCCTCACACTGCTCCTGACTCTGACACTGCACCTGAGAATGCTCCTGACACTGACGCTGCACCCGACACTGCTCCTGACGCTGCACCTGACACTGCTCCTGACACAGGCACTGCTCCTGATACTGCCACTGACACTGCTCCTGAACCTGCTCCTGACACTGCTCCTGACACTGACACTGCTCCTGACACTGCTCCTGACACGGACACTCCTGCTGATCCTGACAATGCTCCTGACACTGCTCCTGACACAGCTCCTGACACTGACACTGCTCCTGGCACTGACAGTGCTCCTGACACTGCTCCTGACATAGACACTGCTCCTGACACTGCTCCTGACACTGACACTGCTCCTGACACTGCTCCTGACACTGACACTGCTCCTGACACTGCTCCTGACCCTGCTCCTGACTCAGACACTGCTCCTGACACTGCTCCTGATACTGACACTGGCACTGACACTGACCATGCTCCTGACACTGACACTGCTGGTGATCCTGACAATGCTCCTGACACAGCTCCAGTCACTGACACTGACACTGCACCTGACACTACTCCTGAAATAGCTGCTGTCACTGACACTTCTCCTGTCACTGCTCCTGACACTGACGGTGCTGCTCATCCTGAGAACGCTCCTGATACTGGTCCTGACACTGCTGCTGACACTGGCACTGCTGCTGTTCCTGAGAATGCCCCTGAATCTGCTCCTCACACTGACACTGCTCCTGACACTGCTCCTGACACTGACACTGCTCCTAACACTGCTCCTGACACTGCTCCTGACACTGACACTCCTCCAGCCACTGACACTGCTCCTGACACTGCTCCTGTCACTGACACTGCTCCTGCCCTGACCCTGCTACTGACACTGCTCCTGGCACTAACACTGCCCCTGACACTGCTCCTGACGCTGCACCTGACACTGACACTGACACACCTCCTGGCACTGCTCCTGACACTGACACAGGTCCTGTCACTGACACTGCTCCTCACACTGCTCCTGACACTGACACTGCGCCTCACACTGCTCCTGACACTGAAACTGCACCTGAGAATGCTCCTGACACTGACGGTGCACCTGACACTGCTCCTGACACATCTCCTGACACTGACACTGCTCCTGGCACTGACAGTGCCCCTGACACTCCTCCTGACATAGACACTGCTCCTGACACTGCTCCTGACACTGACACTGCTCCTCACACTGCTCCTGACACTGACACTGCACCTGAGAATGCTCCTGACACTGACGCTGCACCTGTCACTGCTCCTGTCACTGCTCCTGACACTGACACTGTCACTGCTCCTGACACTGACTCTGCTCCTGACACTGCTACTGACACTGACACTGCTCCTGATACTCACACTGACACTGCTCCTGTCACTGCTCCTGACATTGCTCCTGACACTGACCCTGCTCCTGACACTGCTCCTGAAACTGCTCCAGACACTGACACTGCTCATGACTCTGCTCCTGACACTGACAGTGCTCCTGACACTGCTCCTGACACTGACACTGCTCCTGACACTGCTCCAGACACTGACAGTGCTCCTGACACTGCTCCTGACACTGACACTGACACACCTCCTGGCACTGCTCCTGACACTGACTCAGGTCCTGTCACTGACACTGCTCCTCCCACAGCTCCTGACACTGACACTGCTCCTCACACTGCTCCTGACACTGACACTGCACCTGAGAATGCTCCTGACACTGACGCTGCACCTGACACTGCTCCTGTCACTGCTCCTGTCACTGACACTGCTCCTGCCCTGACCCTGCTCCTGACACTGCTCCTGGCACTAACACTGCCCCTGACACTGCTCCTGACGCTGCACCTGACACTGACACTGACACACCTCCTGGCACTGCTCCTGACACTGACACAGGTCCTGTCACTGACACTGCTCCTCACACTGCTCCTGACACTGACACTGCGCCTCACACTGCTCCTGACACTGAAACTGCACCTGAGAATGCTCCTGACACTGACGGTGCACCTGACACTGCTCCTGACACATCTCCTGACACTGACACTGCTCCTGGCACTGACAGTGCCCCTGACACTCCTCCTGACATAGACACTGCTCCTGACACTGCTCCTGACACTGACACTGCTCCTCACACTGCTCCTGACACTGACACTGCACCTGAGAATGCTCCTGACACTGACGCTGCACCTGTCACTGCTCCTGTCACTGCTCCTGACACTGACACTGTCACTGCTCCTGACACTGACTCTGCTCCTGACACTGCTACTGACACTGACACTGCTCCTGATACTCACACTGACACTGCTCCTGTCACTGCTCCTGACATTGCTCCTGACACTGACCCTGCTCCTGACACTGCTCCTGAAACTGCTCCAGACACTGACACTGCTCATGACTCTGCTCCTGACACTGACAGTGCTCCTGACACTGCTCCTGACACTGACACTGCTCCTGACACTGCTCCTGACACTGACAGTGCTCCTGACACTGCTCCTGACACTGACACTGACACACCTCCTGGCACTGCTCCTGACACTGACTCAGGTCCTGTCACTGACACTGCTCCTCCCACAGCTCCTGACACTGACACTGCTCCTCACACTGCTCCTGACACTGACACTGCACCTGAGAATGCTCCTGACACTGACGCTGCACCTGACACTGCTCCTGTCACTGCTCCTGACACTGACACTGGCACTGCTCCTGACACTGACACTGCTCCAGACACTGCTCCAGACACTGCTCCTGACACTGACACTGCTCCTGACACTGCTCCTGACCCTGCTCCTGACTCAGACACTGCTCCTGACACTGCTCCTGATACTGACACTGGCACTGACACTGACCATGCTCCTGACACTGACACTGCTGGTGATCCTGACAATGCTCCTGACACAGCTCCAGTCACTGACACTGACACTGCACCTGACACTACTCCTGAAATAGCTGCTGTCACTGACACTTCTCCTGTCACTGCTCCTGACACTGACGGTGCTGCTCATCCTGAGAATGCTCCTGATACTGGTCCTGACACTGCTGCTGACACTGGCACTGCTGCTGTTCCTGAGAATGCCCCTGAATCTGCTCCTCACACTGACACTGCTCCTGACACTGCTCCTGACACTGACACTGCTCCTAACACTGCTCCTGACACTGACACTACCGCTGACACTGTTCCTAACATTGCAGCTGACACTGACACTGCTCCTGACACTGGCACTGTACCTGACACTGCTCCTGACACTGACACTGCTCCTGCCACAGTTCCTGACACTGCTGCTCACAAAGACACTGCTCCTGACACTGACACTGCTCCTCACACTGCTCCTGATACTGACACTGGCACTGCTACTGGCCATGCTCCTGACACTGACACTGCTGGTGATCCTGACAATGCTCCTGACACAGCTCCAGTCACTGACACTGACACTGCACCTGACACTACTCCTGAAATAGCTGCTGTCACTGACACTTCTCCTGTCACTGCTCCTGACACTGACGGTGCTGCTCATCCTGAGAACGCTCCTGATACTGGTCCTGACACTGCTGCTGACACTGGCACTGCTGCTGTTCCTGAGAATGCCCCTGAATCTGCTCCTCACACTGACACTGCTCCTGACACTGCTCCTGACTCTGACACTGCTCCTGACACTGCTCCTGATACTGACACTGGCACTGCTACTGACCATGCTGCTGACACTGACACTGCTGCTGATCCTGACAATGCTCCTGACACTGCTCCAGCCACTGACACTGAGCCCGACACTGCTCCTGTCTCTGACACTAACCCTGACACTGCTCCTGACACAGCTCCTGACACTGACACTGCTCCCGACACTGCTCCTGACACTGCTCCTGACTCTGACACTGCTCCTGACACTGCTCCTGATAATGACACTGGCACTGCTACTGACCATGCTGCTGACACTGACACTGACACACCTCCTGGCACTGCTCCTGACACTGACACAGGTCCTGTCACTGACACTGCTCCTCACACAGCTCCTGACACTGACACTGCTCCTCACACTGCTCCTGACACTGACACTGCACCAGAGAATGCTCCTGACACTGACGCTGCACCTGACACTGCTCCTGTCACTGCTCCTGACACTGACACTGACACTGCTCCTGACACTAACACTGCTCCTCACACTGCTCCTGACTCTGACACTGCGCCTGAGAATGCTCCTGACACTGACGCTGCACCCGACACTGCCCCTGACGCTGCACCTGACACTGCTCCTGACACAGGCACTGCTCCTGATACTGCCACTGACAGTGCTCCTGACCCTGCTCCTGACACTGCTCCTGTCACTGACAGTGCTCCTGACACTGCTCCTGACACTGACAGTGCTCCTGACACTGCTCCTGACACTGACACTGACACACCTCCTGGCACTGCTCCTGACACTGACGGTGCTGCTGATCCTGAGAATGCTCCTGACACTGCTCCTGACACTGACACTGCTGCTGACACTGCTGCTGTCACTGGCACTGCTGCTGTTCCTGAGAATGCCCCTGAATCTGCTGCTCGCACTGACACTGCTCCTGACACTGCTCCTGACACTGACACTGCTCCTCACACTGCTCCTGACACTGACACTGCTCCTGATAATGACACAGACAGTGCTACTGACACTGACACTGCTCCTGGTTCTGCTCCTGACACTGCTCCTGACACAGCTCCTGACTCTGACGCTGCTCCTGGCGCAGGCACTGCTCCTGGCTCTGCTCCTGGCACTGCTCCTGACACTGCTCCTGACTCTGATACTGTTCCTGACACTGACACTGACACTGCTCGTTGTACTGCTACAGACACTGACACTGCACCTGTCACTGCTCCTGACACTGCTCCTGACACTGACCCTGCTCCTGAAACTGCTCCTGAAACTTCTCCAGACACTGACACTGCTCCTAACACTGCTCCTGACACTGACACTACCCCTGACACTGTTCCTAACATTGCAGCTGACACTGACACTGCTCCTGACACTGGCACTGGACTTGACACTGCTCCTGACACAGGCACTGCTGCAGATACCGACAATGCTCCTGAAACTGCTCCTGACACTGACACTCGTCCTGACACTGACACTGATCCTGATACTGACACTGACACTGCTCCTGACACTGACACTGCTGCTGACACTGCTACTGACACTGTCACTGTTCCTGACACTGTTCCTGACCCTGACACTGCTCCTGATACTGTCCGTGGCACTGCCCCTCACACTGCTACTGACGCTGACACTCATTCTGACGCTGCTCGTGACACTGCTCCAGACTCAGACACTACTCCTGACACAGCTTCTGACACTGACACTGCTCCTGACACTGGCACTGTTCCCGACATTGGTCCTGATACTGCTCCTGACATTGTCCCTGGTCCTGACTCTGCTCCTGTCACTGACACTGCTACTGACACTGGCACTGCTTCTGCCACTGTTCCTGACACTGGTGCTCACAAAGACACTGCTCCGGACACTGCTCCTGACACTGACGGTGCTGCTGATCCTGAGAATGCTCCTGACACTGCTCCTGACACTGACACTGCTCCTGACACTACTCCTGAAATAGCTGCTGTCACTGACACTTCTCCTGTCACTGCTCCTGACACAGGCACTGCTGGTTGATCCTGGCAATGCTCCCTACACAGCTCCTGACATTGGCACTGGTCCTGACTCTGCTCCTGACACTGACACTGCTCCTGATACTGCTCCTGACACTGGTCCTGACACTGACGCTTGTCCTGACACTGCTCCTGAAACTGACACTGGTCCTGACACTGCTCCTGACACAGACACTGCTCCTCACACTGCTGCTGACTCTGACACTGCACCTGAGAATGCTCCTGACACTGACGCTGCACCCGACACTGCTCCTGACGCTGCACCTGACACTGCTCCTGACACAGGCACTGCTCCTGATACTGCCACTGACACTGCTCCTGAACCTGCTCCTGACACTGCTCCTGACACTGACACTGCTCCTGACACTGCTCCTGACACGGACACTCCTGCTGATCCTGACAATGCTCCTGACACTGCTCCTGACACAGCTCCTGACACTGACACTGCTCCTGGCACTGACAGTGCTCCTGACACTGCTCCTGACATAGACACTGCTCCTGACACTGCTCCTGACACTGACACTGCTCCTGACACTGCTCCTGACACTGACACTGCTCCTGACACTGCTCCTGACCCTGCTCCTGACTCAGACACTGCTCCTGACACTGCTCCTGATACTGACACTGGCACTGACACTGACCATGCTCCTGACACTGACACTGCTGGTGATCCTGACAATGCTCCTGACACAGCTCCAGTCACTGACACTAACACTGCACCTGACACTACTCCTGAAATAGCTGCTGTCACTGACACTTCTCCTGTCACTGCTCCTGACACTGACGGTGCTGCTCATCCTGAGAACGCTCCTGATACTGGTCCTGACACTGCTGCTGACACTGGCACTGCTGCTGTTCCTGAGAATGCCCCTGAATCTGCTCCTCACACTGACACTGCTCCTGACACTGCTCCTGACACTGACACTGCTCCTAACACTGCTCCTGACACTGCTCCTGACACTGACACTCCTCCAGCCACTGACACTGCTCCTGACACTGCTCCTGTCACTGACACTGCTCCTGCCCTGACCCTGCTACTGACACTGCTCCTGGCACTAACACTGCCCCTGACACTGCTCCTGACGCTGCACCTGACACTGACACTGACACACCTCCTGGCACTGCTCCTGACACTGACACAGGTCCTGTCACTGACACTGCTCCTCACACTGCTCCTGACACTGACACTGCGCCTCACACTGCTCCTGACACTGAAACTGCACCTGAGAATGCTCCTGACACTGACGGTGCACCTGACACTGCTCCTGACACATCTCCTGACACTGACACTGCTCCTCGCACTGACAGTGCCCCTGACACTCCTCCTGACATAGACACTGCTCCTGACACTGCTCCTGACACTGACACTGCTCCTCACACTGCTCCTGACACTGACACTGCACCTGAGAATGCTCCTGACACTGACGCTGCACCTGTCACTGCTCCTGTCACTGCTCCTGACACTGACACTGTCACTGCTCCTGACACTGACTCTGCTCCTGACACTGCTACTGACACTGACACTGCTCCTGATACTCACACTGACACTGCTCCTGTCACTGCTCCTGACATTGCTCCTGACACTGACCCTGCTCCTGACACTGCTCCTGAAACTGCTCCAGACACTGACACTGCTCATGACTCTGCTCCTGACACTGACAGTGCTCCTGACACTGCTCCTGACACTGACACTGCTCCTGACACTGCTCCAGACACTGACAGTGCTCCTGACACTGCTCCTGACACTGACACTGACACACCTCCTGGCACTGCTCCTGACACTGACTCAGGTCCTGTCACTGACACTGCTCCTCCCACAGCTCCTGACACTGACACTGCTCCTCACACTGCTCCTGACACTGACAGTGCACCTGAGAATGCTCCTGACACTGACGCTGCACCTGACACTGCTCCTGTCACTGCTCCTGTCACTGACACTGCTCCTGCCCTGACCCTGCTCCTGACACTGCTCCTGGCACTAACACTGCCCCTGACACTGCTCCTGACGCTGCACCTGACACTGACACTGACACACCTCCTGGCACTGCTCCTGACACTGACACAGGTCCTGTCACTGACACTGCTCCTCACACTGCTCCTGACACTGACACTGCGCCTCACACTGCTCCTGACACTGAAACTGCACCTGAGAATGCTCCTGACACTGACGGTGCACCTGACACTGCTCCTGACACATCTCCTGACACTGACACTGCTCCTGGCACTGACAGTGCCCCTGACACTCCTCCTGACATAGACACTGCTCCTGACACTGCTCCTGACACTGACACTGCTCCTCACACTGCTCCTGACACTGACACTGCACCTGAGAATGCTCCTGACACTGACGCTGCACCTGTCACTGCTCCTGTCACTGCTCCTGACACTGACACTGTCACTGCTCCTGACACTGACTCTGCTCCTGACACTGCTACTGACACTGACACTGCTCCTGATACTCACACTGACACTGCTCCTGTCACTGCTCCTGACATTGCTCCTGACACTGACCCTGCTCCTGACACTGCTCCTGAAACTGCTCCAGACACTGACACTGCTCATGACTCTGCTCCTGACACTGACAGTGCTCCTGACACTGCTCCTGACACTGACACTGCTCCTGACACTGCTCCTGACACTGACACTGGCACTGCTCCTGACACTGACACTGCTCCAGACACTGCTCCAGACACTGCTCCTGACACTGACACTGCTCCTGACACTGCTCCTGACCCTGCTCCTGACTCAGACACTGCTCCTGACACTGCTCCTGATACTGACACTGGCACTGACACTGACCATGCTCCTGACACTGACACTGCTGGTGATCCTGACAATGCTCCTGACACAGCTCCAGTCACTGACACTGACACTGCACCTGACACTACTCCTGAAATAGCTGCTGTCACTGACACTTCTCCTGTCACTGCTCCTGACACTGACGGTGCTGCTCATCCTGAGAATGCTCCTGATACTGGTCCTGACACTGCTGCTGACACTGGCACTGCTGCTGTTCCTGAGAATGCCCCTGAATCTGCTCCTCACACTGACACTGCTCCTGACACTGCTCCTGACACTGACACTGCTCCTAACACTGCTCCTGACACTGACACTACCGCTGACACTGTTCCTAACATTGCAGCTGACACTGACACTGCTCCTGACACTGGCACTGTACCTGACACTGCTCCTGACACTGACACTGCTCCTGCCACAGTTCCTGACACTGCTGCTCACAAAGACACTGCTCCTGACACTGACACTGCTCCTCACACTGCTCCTGATACTGACACTGGCACTGCTACTGGCCATGCTCCTGACACTGACACTGCTGGTGATCCTGACAATGCTCCTGACACAGCTCCAGTCACTGACACTGACACTGCACCTGACACTACTCCTGAAATAGCTGCTGTCACTGACACTTCTCCTGTCACTGCTCCTGACACTGACGGTGCTGCTCATCCTGAGAACGCTCCTGATACTGGTCCTGACACTGCTGCTGACACTGGCACTGCTGCTGTTCCTGAGAATGCCCCTGAATCTGCTCCTCACACTGACACTGCTCCTGACACTGCTCCTGACACTGACACTGCTCCTCACACTGCTCCTGACACTGACACTGCGCCTCACACTGCTCCTGACACTGAAACTGCACCTGAGAATGCTCCTGACACTGACGGTGCACCTGACACTGCTCCTGACACATCTCCTGACACTGACACTGCTCCTGGCACTGACAGTGCCCCTGACACTCCTCCTGACATAGACACTGCTCCTGACACTGCTCCTGACACTGACACTGCTCCTCACACTGCTCCTGACACTGACACTGCACCTGAGAATGCTCCTGACACTGACGCTGCACCTGTCACTGCTCCTGTCACTGCTCCTGACACTGACACTGTCACTGCTCCTGACACTGACTCTGCTCCTGACACTGCTACTGACACTGACACTGCTCCTGATACTCACACTGACACTGCTCCTGTCACTGCTCCTGACATTGCTCCTGACACTGACCCTGCTCCTGACACTGCTCCTGAAACTGCTCCAGACACTGACACTGCTCATGACTCTGCTCCTGACACTGACAGTGCTCCTGACACTGCTCCTGACACTGACACTGCTCCTGACACTGCTCCTGACACTGACAGTGCTCCTGACACTGCTCCTGACACTGACACTGACACACCTCCTGGCACTGCTCCTGACACTGACTCAGGTCCTGTCACTGACACTGCTCCTCCCACAGCTCCTGACACTGACACTGCTCCTCACACTGCTCCTGACACTGACACTGCACCTGAGAATGCTCCTGACACTGACGCTGCACCTGACACTGCTCCTGTCACTGCTCCTGACACTGACACTGGCACTGCTCCTGACACTGACACTGCTCCAGACACTGCTCCAGACACTGCTCCTGACACTGACACTGCTCCTGACACTGCTCCTGACCCTGCTCCTGACTCAGACACTGCTCCTGACACTGCTCCTGATACTGACACTGGCACTGACACTGACCATGCTCCTGACACTGACACTGCTGGTGATCCTGACAATGCTCCTGACACAGCTCCAGTCACTGACACTGACACTGCACCTGACACTACTCCTGAAATAGCTGCTGTCACTGACACTTCTCCTGTCACTGCTCCTGACACTGACGGTGCTGCTCATCCTGAGAATGCTCCTGATACTGGTCCTGACACTGCTGCTGACACTGGCACTGCTGCTGTTCCTGAGAATGCCCCTGAATCTGCTCCTCACACTGACACTGCTCCTGACACTGCTCCTGACACTGACACTGCTCCTAACACTGCTCCTGACACTGACACTACCGCTGACACTGTTCCTAACATTGCAGCTGACACTGACACTGCTCCTGACACTGGCACTGTACCTGACACTGCTCCTGACACTGACACTGCTCCTGCCACAGTTCCTGACACTGCTGCTCACAAAGACACTGCTCCTGACACTGACACTGCTCCTCACACTGCTCTTGATACTGACACTGGCACTGCTACTGGCCATGCTCCTGACACTGACACTGCTGGTGATCCTGACAATGCTCCTGACACAGCTCCAGTCACTGACACTGCCACTGCACCTGACACTACTCCTGAAATAGCTGCTGTGACTGACACTTCTCCTGTCACTGCTCCTGACACTGACGGTGCTGCTCATCCTGAGAATGCTCCTGATACTGGTCCTGACACTGCTGCTGACACTGGCACTGCTGCTGTTCCTGAGAATGCCCCTGAATCTGCTCCTCACACTGACACTGCTCCTGACACTGCTCCTGACACTGACACTGCTCCTAACACTGCTCCTGACACTGACACTACCGCTGACACTGTTCCTAACATTGCAGCTGACACTGACACTGCTCCTGACACTGGCACTGTACCTGACACTGCTCCTGACACTGACACTGCTCCTGCCACTGTTCCTGACACTGCTGCTCACAAAGACACTGCTCCTGACACTGACACTGCTCCTCACACTGCTCCTGATACTGACACTGGCACTGCTACTGGCCATGCTCCTGACACTGACACTGCTGCTGATCCTGACAATGCTCCTGACGCTGCTCCAGTCACTGACACAGCTCCTGAGAGTGCTCCTGAAACTGGCACTGCTGCTGTTCCTGAGAATGCCCCTGAATCTGGTCCTCACACTGACTCTGCTCCTGACACTGCTCCTGAAATAGATGCTGTCACTGACACTTCTCCTGTCACTGCTCCTGACACTGACGCTGCTGCCGATCCTGAGAATGCTCCTGACACTGCTCCTGACACAGACACAGCTCCTGAGAGTGCTCCTGACACTGGCACTGCTGCTGTTCCTGAGAATGCCCTGAATCTGGTCCTCACACTGACTCTGCTCCTGACACTGCTCCTGACACAGACACTGTCACTGCTCCTGACACTGACTCTGCTCCTGACACTGCTACTGACACTGACACTGCTCCTGATACTGACACTGACACTGCTGCTCACACTGCTCCTGACACTGCTCCTGACACTGACACTCCTCCAGCCACTGACACTGCTCCTGACACTGCTCTTGTCACTGACACTGCTCGCCACACTGCTCCTAACAGTGACACTGCTCCTGTCACTGCTCCTGACACAGGCACTGCTGGTGATCCTGGCAATGCTCCCTACACAGCTCCTGACATTTGCACTGGTCCTGACTCTGCTCCTGACACTGACACTGCCACTGACACTGCCCCTGACCCTGCTCCTGACACTGCTCCTGGCACTAACACTGCCCCTGACACTGCTCCTGACGCTGCACCTGACACTGACACTTGTCCTGACAGTGCTCCTGAAACTGACACTGGTCCTGACACTGCTCCTGACACTGACACTGCTCGTCACACTGCTCCTGACACTGAAACTGCTCGTCACACTGCTCCTGACACTGACCCTGCTCCTGACACTGCTCCTGAAACTGCTCCAGACACTGACACTGACACTGCACCTGACTCAGACACTGCTCCTGACACTGCTCCTGATACTGACACTGGCACTGACACTGACCATGCTCCTGACACTGACACTGCTGGTGATCCTGACAATGCTCCTGACACAGCTCCAGTCACTGACACTGACACTGCACCTGACACTACTCCTGAAACAGCTGCTGTCACTGACACTTCTCCTGTCACTGCTCCTGACACTGACGGTGCTGCTCATCCTGAGAATGCTCCTGATACTGGTCCTGACACTGCTGCTGACACTGGCACTGCTGCTGACACTGGCACTGCTGCTGTTCCTGAGAATGCCCCTGAGACTGCTCCTCACACTGACACTGCTCCTGACACTGCTCCTGACACTGACACTGCTCCTAACACTGCTCCTGACACTGACACTACCGCTGACACTGTTCCTAACATTGCAGCTGACACTGACACTGCTCCTGACACTGGCACTGTACCTGACACTGCTCCTGACACTGACACTGCTCCTGCCACTGTTCCTGACACTGCTGCTCACAAAGACACTGCTCCTGACACTGACACTGCTCCTCACACTGCTCCTGATACTGACACTGGCACTGCTACTGGCCATGCTCCTGACACTGACACTGCTGCTGATCCTGACAATGCTCCTGACGCTGCTCCAGTCACTGACACTGACACTGCACCTGACACTACTCCTGAAATAGATGCTGTCACTGACACTTCTCCTGTCACTGCTCCTGACACTGACGCTGCTGCCGATCCTGAGAATGCTCCTGACACTGCTCCTGACACTGACACTGCTCGTCACACTGCTCCTGACACTGAAACTGCTCGTCACACTGCTCCTGACACTGACACTGCACCTGAGAATGCTCCTGACACTCACGCTGCACCTGACACTACTCCTGACACTGCACCTGACACTGCTCCTGACACAGACACTGCACCTGATACTGGCACTGACAGTGCTCCTGACACTGACACTGGTCCAGTCACTGACACTGCTCCTCACACTGCTCCTGACACCGACACTTGTCCTGACACTGCTCCTGAACCTGACACTGGTCCTGACACAGCTCCTGACACTGACACTGCTCCTCACACTGCTCCTGACACTGACTCTGCACCTGAGAATGCTCCTGACACTGACGCTGCACCTGACACTGCTCCTGTCACTGCTCCTGACACTGACAAGGGCACTGCTCCTGACACTGACACTGCTCCTGACACTGACACTGCTCCAGACACTGCTCCTGACACTGCTCCTGACACTGACACTGCTCCTGACACTGCTCCTGACACTGACACTGCTGCTGATCCTGACAATGCTCCTGACACTGCTCCTGACACAGCTCCTGACACTGACACTGCTCCTGGCACTGACAGTGCTCCTGATACTGCTCCTGACACTGCTCCTGACGCTGCACCTGACACTGACACTTGTCCTGACACTGCTCCTGAAACTGACACTGGTCCTGACACTGCTCCTGACACTGACACTGCTCGTCACACTGCTCCTAACACTGACACTGCTCGTCACACTGCTCCTGACACTGACACTGCACCCGAGAATGCTCCTGACACTCACGCTGCACCTGACTCTGCTCCTGACACTGCACATGACACTGCTCCTGACACAGACACTGCTCCTGATACTGGCACTGACACTGACAGTGCTCCTGACACTGCTCCTGACACTGACACTGACACACCTCCTGGCACTGCTCCTGACACTGACACAGGTCCTGTCACTGACACTGCTCCTCACACTGCTCCTGACACTGACACTGCGCCTCACACTGCTCCTGACACTGAAACTGCACCTGAGAATGCTCCTGACACTGACGCTGCACCTGACACTGCTCCTGTCACTGCTCCTGACACTGACACTGCTCCTGACACTGCTACTGATACTGACACTGGCACTGCTACTGACCATGCTGCTGACACTGACACTGCTGCTGATCCTGACAATGCTCCTGACACCGCTACAGCCACTGACACTGACACTGCACCTGACACTACTCCTGAAATAGCTGCTGTCACTGACACTTCTCCTGTCACTCCTCCTGACACTGACGGTGCTGCTCATCCTGAGAATGCTCCTGATACTGGTCCTGACACTGCTGCTGACACTGGCACTGCTGCTGTTCCTGAGAATGCCCCTGAATCTGCTCCTCACACTGACACTGCTCCTGACACTGCTCCTGACACTGACACTGCTCCTAACACTGCTCCTGACACTGACACTACCGCTGACACTGTTCCTAACATTGCAGCTGACACTGACACTGCTCCTGACACTGGCACTGTACCTGACACTGCTCCTGACACTGACACTGCTCCTGCCACTGTTCCTGACACTGCTGCTCACAAAGACACTGCTCCTGACACTGACACTGCTCCTCACACTGCTCCTGATACTGACACTGGCACTGCTACTGGCCATGCTCCTGACACTGACACTGCTGCTGATCCTGACAATGCTCCTGACGCTGCTCCAGTCACTGACACAGCTCCTGAGAGTGCTCCTGACACTGGCACTGCTGCTGTTCCTGAGAATGCCCCTGAATCTGGTCCTCACACTGACTCTGCTCCTGACGCTGCTCCTGAAATAGATGCTGTCACTGACACTTCTCCTGTCACTGCTCCTGACACTGACGCTGCTGCCGATCCTGAGAATGCTCCTGACACTGCTCCTGACACTGACACAGCTCCTGAGAGTGCTCCTGACACTGGCACTGCTGCTGTTCCTGAGAATGCCCCTGAATCTGGTCCTCACACTGACTCTGCTCCTGACACTGCTCCTGACACTGACACTGTCACTGCTCCTGACACTGACTCTGCTCCTGACACTGCTACTGACACTGACACTGCTCCTGATACTGTCACTGACACTGCTGCTCACACTGCTCCTGACACTGCTCCTGACACTGACACTCCTCCAGCCACTGACACTGCTCCTGACACTGCTCTTGTCACTGACACTGCTCGCCACACTGCTCCTAACAGTGACACTGCTCCTGTCACTGCTCCTGACACAGGCACTGCTGGTGATCCTGGCAATGCTCCCTACACAGCTCCTGAAATTTGCACTGGTCCTGACTCTGCTCCTGACACTGACACTGCCACTGACACTGCCCCTGACCCTGCTCCTGACACTGCTCCTGGCACTAACACTGCCCCTGACACTGCTCCTGACGCTGCACCTGACACTGACACTTGTCCTGACAGTGCTCCTGAAACTGACACTGGTCCTGACACAGCTCCTGACACTGACACTGCTCCTGACACTGCTCCTGACACTGACAGTGCTCCTGACACTGCTCCTGACACTGACACTGACACACCTCCTGGCACTGCTCCTGACACTGACACAGGTCCTGTCACTGACACTGCTCCTCACACTGCTCCTGACACTGACACTGCGCCTCACACTGCTCCTGACACTGAAACTGCACCTGAGAATGCTCCTGACACTGACGCTGCACCTGACACTGCTCCTGTCACTGCTCCTGACACTGACACTGACACTGCTCCTGACACTGACACTGCTCCTGACACTGCTACTGATACTGACACTGGCACTGCTACTGACCATGCTGCTGACACTGACACTGCTGCTGATCCTGACAATGCTCCTGACACCGCTACAGCCACTGACACTGACACTGCACCTGACACTACTCCTGAAATAGCTGCTGTCACTGACACTTCTCCTGTCACTGCTCCTGACACTGACGGTGCTGCTGATACTGAGAATGCTCCTGACACTGCTCCTGACACTGACACTGCTCCTCACACTGCTCCTGATACTGACACTGGCACTGCTACTGGCCATGCTCCTGACACTGACACTGCTGCTGATCCTGACAATGCTCCTGACGCTGCTCCAGTCACTGACACTGACACTGCACCTGACACTACTCCTGAAATAGCTGCTGTCACTGACACTTCTCCTGTCACTGCTCCTGACACAGGCACTGCTGGTGATCCTGGCAATGCTCCCTACACAGCTCCTGACATTGGCACTGGTCCTGACTCTGCTCCTGACACGGACACTGCCACTGACACTGCCCCTGACCCTGCTCCTGACACTGCTCCTGGCACTGACACTGCTCCTGACACTGCTCCTGACGCTGCACCTGACTCTGACACTTGTCCTGACACTGCTCCTCAAGCTGACACTGGTCCTGACACTGCTCCTGACACTGACACTGCTCCTCACACTGCTCCTGACACTGACACTGCTCCTCACACTGCTCCTGACACTGACACTGCACCTGAGAACGCTCCTGACACTGACGCTGCACCCGACACTGCTCCTGTCACTGCTCCTGACACTGACACTGACACTGCTCCTGACACTGACACTGCTCTTGACACTGACACTGCTCCAGACACTGCTCCAGACACTGCTCCTGACACTGACACTGCTCCTGACACTGCTCCTGACCCTGCTCCTGACTCAGACACTGCTCCTGACACTGCTCCTGATACTGACACTGGCACTGACACTGACCATGCTCCTGACACTGAGACTGCTGGTGATCCTGACAATGCTCCTGACACAGCTCCAGTCACTGACACTGACACTGCACCTGACACTACTCCTGAAATAGCTGCTGTCACTGACACTTCTCCTGTCACTGCTCCTGACACTGACGGTGCTGCTCATCCTGAGAATGCTCCTGATACTGGTCCTGACACTGCTGCTGACACTGGCACTGCTGCTGTTCCTGAGAATGCCCCTGAATCTGCTCCTCACACTGACACTGCTCCTGACACTGCTCCTGACACTGACACTGCTCCTAACACTGCTCCTGACACTGACACTACCGCTGACACTGTTCCTAACATTGCAGCTGACACTGACACTGCTCCTGACACTGGCACTGTACCTGACACTGCTCCTGACACTGACACTGCTCCTGCCACTGTTCCTGACACTGCTGCTCACAAAGACACTGCTCCTGACACTGACACTGCTCCTCACACTGCTCCTGATACTGACACTGGCACTGCTACTGGCCATGCTCCTGACACTGACACTGCTGCTGATCCTGACAATGCTCCTGACGCTGCTCCAGTCACTGACACAGCTCCTGAGAGTGCTCCTGACACTGGCACTGCTGCTGTTCCTGAGAATGCCCCTGAACCTGGTCCTCACACTGACTCTGCTCCTGACGCTGCTCCTGAAATAGATGCTGTCACTGACACTTCTCCTGTCACTGCTCCTGACACTGACGCTGCTGCCGATCCTGAGAATGCTCCTGACACTGCTCCTGACACTGACACAGCTCCTGAGAGTGCTCCTGACACTGGCACTGCTGCTGTTCCTGAGAATGCCCCTGAATCTGGTCCTCACACTGACTCTGCTCCTGACACTGCTCCTGACACTGTCACTGCTCCTGACACTGACTCTGCTCCTGACACTGCTACTGACACTGACACTGCTCCTGATACTGTCACTGACACTGCTGCTCACACTGCTCCTGACACTGCTCCTGACACTGACACTCCTCCAGCCACTGACACTGCTCCTGACACTGCTCTTGTCACTGACACTGCTCGCCACACTGCTCCTAACAGTGACACTGCTCCTGTCACTGCTCCTGACACAGGCACTGCTGGTGATCCTGGCAATGCTCCCTACACAGCTCCTGAAATTTGCACTGGTCCTGACTCTGCTCCTGACACTGACACTGCCACTGACACTGCCCCTGACCCTGCTCCTGACACTGCTCCTGGCACTAACACTGCCCCTGACACTGCTCCTGACGCTGCACCTGACACTGACACTTGTCCTGACAGTGCTCCTGAAACTGACACTGGTCCTGACACTGCTCCTGACACTGACACTGCTCGTCACACTGCTCCTGACACTGAAACTGCTCGTCACACTGCTCCTGACACTGACACTGCACCTGAGAATGCTCCTGACACTCACGCTGCACCTGACACTACTCCTGACACTGCACCTGACACTGCTCCTGACACAGACACTGCTCCTGATACTGGCACTGACAGTGCTCCTGACACTGACACTGGTCCAGTCACTGACACTGCTCCTCACACTGCTCCTGACACCGGCACTTGTCCTGACACTGCTCCTGAACCTGACACTGGTCCTGACACAGCTCCTGACACTGACACTGCTCCTCACACTGCTCCTGACACTGACTCTGCACCTGAGAATGCTCCTGACACTGACGCTGCACCTGTCACTGCTCCTAACACTGCTCCTGACACTGACACTGTCACTGCTCCTGACACTGACTCTGCTCCTGACACTGCTACTGACACTGACACTGCTCCTGATACTCACACTGACACTGCTCCTGTCACTGCTCCTGACATTGCTCCTGACACTGACCCTGCTCCTGACACTGCTCCTGAAACTGCTCCAGACACTGACACTGCTCCTGACTCTGCTCCTGACACTGACAGTGCTCCTGACACTGCTCCTGACACTGACACTGCTCCTGACACTGCTCCTGACACTGACAGTGCTCCTGACACTGCTCCTGACACTGACACTGACACACCTCCTGGCACTGCTCCTGACACTGACACAGGTCCTGTCACTGACACTGCTCCTCACACTGCTCCTGACACTGACACTGCGCCTCACACTGCTCCTGACACTGAAACTGCACCTGAGAATGCTCCTCACACTGACGCTGCACCTGACACTGCTCCTGTCACTGCTCCTGACACTGACACTGACACTGCTCCTGACACTGACACTGCTCCTGACACTGCTACTGATACTGACACTGGCACTGCTACTGACCATGCTGCTGACACTGACACTGCTGCTGATCCTGACAATGCTCTTGACACCGCTACAGCCACTGACACTGACACTGCACCTGACACTACTCCTGAAATAGCTGCTGTCACTGACACTTCTCCTGTCACTGCTCCTGACACTGACGGTGCTGCTGATACTGAGAATGCTCCTGACACTGCTCCTGACACTGACACTGCTCCTCACACTGCTCCTGATACTGACACTGGCACTGCTACTGGCCATGCTCCTGACACTGACACTGCTGCTGATCCTGACAATGCTCCTGACGCTGCTCCAGTCACTGACACTGACACTGCACCTGACACTACTCCTGAAATAGCTGCTGTCACTGACACTTCTCCTGTCACTGCTCCTGACACAGGCACTGCTGGTGATCCTGGCAATGCTCCCTACACAGCTCCTGACATTGGCACTGGTCCTGACTCTGCTCCTGACACGGACACTGCCACTGACACTGCCCCTGACCCTGCTCCTGACACTGCTCCTGGCACTGACACTGCTCCTGACACTGCTCCTGACGCTGCACCTGACTCTGACACTTGTCCTGACACTGCTCCTCAAGCTGACACTGGTCCTGACACTGCTCCTGACACTGACACTGCTCCTCACACTGCTCCTGACACTGACACTGCTCCTCACACTGCTCCTGACACTGACACTGCACCTGAGAACGCTGCTGACACTGACGCTGCACCCGACACTGCTCCTGTCACTGCTCCTGACACTGACACTGACACTGCTCCTGACACTGACACTGCTCTTGACACTGACACTGCTCCAGACACTGCTCCGGACACAGCTCCTGACACTGACACTGCTCCTGACACTGCTCCTGACCCTGCTCCTGACTCAGACACTGCTCCTGACACTGCTCCTGATACTGACACTGGCACTGACACTGACCATGCTCCTGACACTGACACTGCTGGTGATCCTGACAATGCTCCTGACACAGCTCCAGTCACTGACACTGACACTGCACCTGACACTACTCCTGAAATAGCTGCTGTCACTGACACTTCTCCTGTCACTGCTCCTGACACTGACGGTGCTGCTCATCCTGAGAATGCTCCTGATACTGGTCCTGACACTGCTGCTGACACTGGCACTGCTGCTGTTCCTGAGAATGCCCCTGAATCTGCTCCTCACACTGACACTGCTCCTGACACTGCTCCTGACACTGACACTGCTCCTAACACTGCTCCTGACACTGACACTACCGCTGACACTGTTCCTAACATTGCAGCTGACACTGACACTGCTCCTGACACTGGCACTGTACCTGACACTGCTCCTGACACTGACACTGCTCCTGCCACTGTTCCTGACACTGCTGCTCACAAAGACACTGCTCCTGACACTGACACTGCTCCTCACACTGCTCCTGATACTGACACTGGCACTGCTACTGGCCATGCTCCTGACACTGACACTGCTGCTGATCCTGACAATGCTCCTGACGCTGCTCCAGTCACTGACACAGCTCCTGAGAGTGCTCCTGACACTGGCACTGCTGCTGTTCCTGAGACTGCCCCTGAATCTGGTCCTTACACTGACTCTGCTCCTGACGCTGCTCCTGAAATAGATGCTGTCACTGACACTTCTCCTGTCACTGCTCCTGACACTGACGCTGCTGCCGATCCTGAGAATGCTCCTGACACTGCTCCTGACACTGACACAGCTCCTGAGAGTGCTCCTGACACTGGCACTGCTGCTGTTCCTGAGAATGCCCCTGAATCTGGTCCTCACACTGACTCTGCTCCTGACACTGCTCCTGACACTGTCACTGCTCCTGACACTGACTCTGCTCCTGACACTGCTACTGACACTGACACTGCTCCTGATACTGTCACTGACACTGCTGCTCACACTGCTCCTGACACTGCTCCTGACACTGACACTCCTCCAGCCACTGACACTGCTCCTGACACTGCTCTTGTCACTGACACTGCTCGCCACACTGCTCCTAACAGTGACACTGCTCCTGTCACTGCTCCTGACACAGGCACTGCTGGTGATCCTGGCAATGCTCCCTACACAGCTCCTGAAATTTGCACTGGTCCTGACTCTGCTCCTGACACTGACACTGCCACTGACACTGCCCCTGACCCTGCTCCTGACACTGCTCCTGGCACTAACACTGCCCCTGACACTGCTCCTGACGCTGCACCTGACACTGACACTTGTCCTGACACTGCTCCTGACGCTGCACCTGACACTGACACTTGTTCTGACAGTGCTCCTGAAACTGACACTGGTCCTGACACTGCTCCTGACACTGACACTGCTCGTCACACTGCTCCTGACACTGAAACTGCTCGTCACACTGCTCCTGACACTGACACTGCACCTGAGAATGCTCCTGACACTCACGCTGCACCTGACACTACTCCTGACACTGCTCCTGACACAGACACTGCTCCTGATACTGGCACTGACAGTGCTCCTGACACTGACACTGGTCCAGTCACTGACACTGCTCCTCACACTGCTCCTGACACCGGCACTTGTCCTGACACTGCTCCTGAACCTGACACTGGTCCTGACACAGCTCCTGACACTGACACTGCTCCTCACACTGCTCCTGACACTGACTCTGCACCTGAGAATGCTCCTGACACTGACGCTGCACCTGTCACTGCTCCTGACACTGCTCCTGACACTGACACTGTCACTGCTCCTGACACTGACTCTGCTCCTGACACTGCTACTGACACTGACACTGCTCCTGATACTGACACTGACACTGCTCCTGATACTCACACTGACACTGCTCCTGTCACTGCTCCTGACATTGCTCCTGACACTGACCCTGCTCCTGACACTGCTCCTGAAACTGCTCCAGACACTGACACTGCTCCTGAATCTGCTCCTGACACTGACAGTGCTCCTGACACTGCTCCTGACACTGACACTGCTCCTGACACTGCTCCTGACACTGACAGTGCTCCTGACACTGCTCCTGACACTGACACTGACACACCTCCTGGCACTGCTCCTGACACTGACACAGGTCCTGTCACTGACACTGCTCCTCACACTGCTCCTGACACTGACACTGCGCCTCACACTGCTCCTGACACTGAAACTGCACCTGAGAATGCTCCTGACACTGACGCTGCACCTGACACTGCTCCTGTCACTGCTCCTGACACTGACACTGACACTGCTCCTGACACTGACACTGCTCCTGACACTGCTACTGATACTGACACTGGCACTGCTACTGACCATGCTGCTGACACTGACACTGCTGCTGATCCTGACAATGCTCCTGACACCGCTACAGCCACTGACACTGACACTGCACCTGACACTACTCCTGAAATAGCTGCTGTCACTGACACTTCTCCTGTCACTGCTCCTGACACTGACGGTGCTGCTGATACTGAGAATGCTCCTGACACTGCTCCTGACACTGACACTGCTCCTCACACTGCTCCTGATACTGACACTGGCACTGCTACTGGCCATGCTCCTGACACTGACACTGCTGCTGATCCTGACAATGCTCCTGACGCTGCTCCAGTCACTGACACTGACACTGCACCTGACACTACTCCTGAAATAGCTGCTGTCACTGACACTTCTCCTGTCACTGCTCCTGAGACAGGCACTGCTGGTGATCCTGGCAATGCTCCCTACACAGCTCCTGACATTGGCACTGGTCCTGACTCTGCTCCTGACACGGACACTGCCACTGACACTGCCCCTGACCCTGCTCCTGACACTGCTCCTGGCACTGACACTGCTCCTGACACTGCTCCTGACGCTGCACCTGACTCTGACACTTGTCCTGACACTGCTCCTCAAGCTGACACTGGTCCTGACACTGCTCCTGACACTGACACTGCTCCTCACACTGCTCCTGACACTGACACTGCTCCTCACACTGCTCCTGACACTGACACTGCACCTGAGAACGCTCCTGACACTGACGCTGCACCCGACACTGCTCCTGTCACTGCTCCTGACACTGACACTGACACTGCTCCTGACACTGACACTGCTCTTGACACTGACACTGCTCCAGACACTGCTCCAGACACAGCTCCTGACACTGACACTGCTCCTGACACTGCTCCTGACCCTGCTCCTGACTCAGACACTGCTCCTGACACTGCTCCTGATACTGACACTGGCACTGACACTGACCATGCTCCTGACACTGACACTGCTGGTGATCCTGACAATGCTCCTGACACAGCTCCAGTCACTGACACTGACACTGCACCTGACACTACTCCTGAAATAGCTGCTGTCACTGACACTTCTCCTGTCACTGCTCCTGACACTGACGGTGCTGCTCATCCTGAGAATGCTCCTGATACTGGTCCTGACACTGCTGCTGACACTGGCACTGCTGCTGTTCCTGAGAATGCCCCTGAATCTGCTCCTCACACTGACACTGCTCCTGACACTGCTCCTGACACTGACACTGCTCCTAACACTGCTCCTGACACTGACACTACCGCTGACACTGTTCCTAACATTGCAGCTGACACTGACACTGCTCCTGACACTGGCACTGTACCTGACACTGCTCCTGACACTGACACTGCTCCTGCCACTGTTCCTGACACTGCTGCTCACAAAGACACTGCTCCTGACACTGACACTGCTCCTCACACTGCTCCTGATACTGACACTGGCACTGCTACTGGCCATGCTCCTGACACTGACACTGCTGCTGATCCTGACAATGCTCCTGACGCTGCTCCAGTCACTGACACAGCTCCTGAGAGTGCTCCTGACACTGGCACTGCTGCTGTTCCTGAGAATGCCCCTGAATCTGGTCCTCACACTGACTCTGCTCCTGACGCTGCTCCTGAAATAGATGCTGTCACTGACACTTCTCCTGTCACTGCTCCTGACACTGACGCTGCTGCCGATCCTGAGAATGCTCCTGACACTGCTCCTGACACTGACACAGCTCCTGAGAGTGCTCCTGACACTGGCACTGCTGCTGTTCCTGAGAATGCCCCTGAATCTGGTCCTCACACTGACTCTGCTCCTGACACTGCTCCTGACACTGTCACTGCTCCTGACACTGACTCTGCTCCTGACACTGCTACTGACACTGACACTGCTCCTGATACTGTCACTGACACTGCTGCTCACACTGCTCCTGACACTGCTCCTGACACTGACACTCCTCCAGCCACTGACACTGCTCCTGACACTGCTCTTGTCACTGACACTGCTCGCCACACTGCTCCTAACAGTGACACTGCTCCTGTCACTGCTCCTGACACAGGCACTGCTGGTGATCCTGGCAATGCTCCCTACACAGCTCCTGAAATTTGCACTGGTCCTGACTCTGCTCCTGACACTGACACTGCCACTGACACTGCCCCTGACCCTGCTCCTGACACTGCTCCTGGCACTGACACAGCTCCTGACACTGCTCCTGACGCTGCACCTGACTCTGACACTTGTCCTGACACTGCTCCTCAAGCTGACACTGGTCCTGACACTGCTCCTGACACTGACACTGCTCCTCACACTGCTCCTGACACTGACACTGCTCCTCACACTGCTCCTGACACTGACACTGCACCTGAGAACGCTCCTGACACTGACGCTGCACCCGACACTGCTCCTGTCACTGCTCCTGACACTGACACTGACACTGCTCCTGACACTGACACTGCTCTTGACACTGACACTGCTCCAGACACTGCTCCAGACACTGCTCCTGACACTGACACTGCTCGTCACACTGCTCCTGACACTGAAACTGCTCGTCACACTGCTCCTGACACTGACACTGCACCTGAGAATGCTCCTGACACTCACGCTGCACCTGACACTACTCCTGACACTGCACCTGACACTGCTCCTGACACAGACACTGCTCCTGATACTGGCACTGACAGTGCTCCTGACACTGACACTGGTCCAGTCACTGACACTGCTCCTCACACTGCTCCTGACACCGGCACTTGTCCTGACACTGCTCCTGAACCTGACACTGGTCCTGACACAGCTCCTGACACTGACACTGCTCCTCACACTGCTCCTGACACTGACTCTGCACCTGAGAATGCTCCTGACACTGACGCTGCACCTGTCACTGCTCCTGACACTGCTCCTGACACTGACACTGTCACTGCTCCTGACACTGACTCTGCTCCTGACACTGCTACTGACACTGACACTGCTCCTGATACTCACACTGACACTGCTCCTGTCACTGCTCCTGACATTGCTCCTGACACTGACCCTGCTCCTGACACTGCTCCTGAAACTGCTCCAGACACTGACACTGCTCCTGACTCTGCTCCTGACACTGACAGTGCTCCTGACACTGCTCCTGACACTGACACTGCTCCTGACACTGCTCCTGACACTGACAGTGCTCCTGACACTGCTCCTGACACTGACACTGACACACCTCCTGGCACTGCTCCTGACACTGACACAGGTCCTGTCACTGACACTGCTCCTCACACTGCTCCTGACACTGACACTGCGCCTCACACTGCTCCTGACACTGAAACTGCACCTGAGAATGCTCCTCACACTGACGCTGCACCTGACACTGCTCCTGTCACTGCTCCTGACACTGACACTGACACTGCTCCTGACACTGACACTGCTCCTGACACTGCTACTGATACTGACACTGGCACTGCTACTGACCATGCTGCTGACACTGACACTGCTGCTGATCCTGACAATGCTCTTGACACCGCTACAGCCACTGACACTGACACTGCACCTGACACTACTCCTGAAATAGCTGCTGTCACTGACACTTCTCCTGTCACTGCTCCTGACACTGACGGTGCTGCTGATACTGAGAATGCTCCTGACACTGCTCCTGACACTGACACTGCTCCTCACACTGCTCCTGATACTGACACTGGCACTGCTACTGGCCATGCTCCTGGCACTGACACTGCTGCTGATCCTGACAATGCTCCTGACGCTGCTCCAGTCACTGACACTGACACTGCACCTGACACTACTCCTGAAATAGCTGCTGTCACTGACACTTCTCCTGTCACTGCTCCTGACACAGGCACTGCTGGTGATCCTGGCAATGCTCCCTACACAGCTCCTGACATTGGCACTGGTCCTGACTCTGCTCCTGACACGGACACTGCCACTGACACTGCCCCTGACCCTGCTCCTGACACTGCTCCTGGCACTGACACTGCTCCTGACACTGCTCCTGACGCTGCACCTGACTCTGACACTTGTCCTGACACTGCTCCTCAAGCTGACACTGGTCCTGACACTGCTCCTGACACTGACACTGCTCCTCACACTGCTCCTGACACTGACACTGCTCCTCACACTGCTCCTGACACTGACACTGCACCTGAGAACGCTGCTGACACTGACGCTGCACCCGACACTGCTCCTGTCACTGCTCCTGACACTGACACTGACACTGCTCCTGACACTGACACTGCTCTTGACACTGACACTGCTCCAGACACTGCTCCGGACACAGCTCCTGACACTGACACTGCTCCTGACACTGCTCCTGACCCTGCTCCTGACTCAGACACTGCTCCTGACACTGCTCCTGATACTGACACTGGCACTGACACTGACCATGCTCCTGACACTGACACTGCTGGTGATCCTGACAATGCTCCTGACACAGCTCCAGTCACTGACACTGACACTGCACCTGACACTACTCCTGAAATAGCTGCTGTCACTGACACTTCTCCTGTCACTGCTCCTGACACTGACGGTGCTGCTCATCCTGAGAATGCTCCTGATACTGGTCCTGACACTGCTGCTGACACTGGCACTGCTGCTGTTCCTGAGAATGCCCCTGAATCTGCTCCTCACACTGACACTGCTCCTGACACTGCTCCTGACACTGACACTGCTCCTAACACTGCTCCTGACACTGACACTACCGCTGACACTGTTCCTAACATTGCAGCTGACACTGACACTGCTCCTGACACTGGCACTGTACCTGACACTGCTCCTGACACTGACACTGCTCCTGCCACTGTTCCTGACACTGCTGCTCACAAAGACACTGCTCCTGACACTGACACTGCTCCTCACACTGCTCCTGATACTGACACTGGCACTGCTACTGGCCATACTCCTGACACTGACACTGCTGCTGATCCTGACAATGCTCCTGACGCTGCTCCAGTCACTGACACAGCTCCTGAGAGTGCTCCTGACACTGGCACTGCTGCTGTTCCTGAGAATGCCCCTGAATCTGGTCCTTACACTGACTCTGCTCCTGACGCTGCTCCTGAAATAGATGCTGTCACTGACACTTCTCCTGTCACTGCTCCTGACACTGACGCTGCTGCCGATCCTGAGAATGCTCCTGACACTGCTCCTGACACTGACACAGCTCCTGAGAGTGCTCCTGACACTGGCACTGCTGCTGTTCCTGAGAATGCCCCTGAATCTGGTCCTCACACTGACTCTGCTCCTGACAGTGCTCCTGACACTGTCACTGCTCCTGACACTGACTCTGCTCCTGACACTGCTACTGACACTGACACTGCTCCTGATACTGTCACTGACACTGCTGCTCACACTGCTCCTGACACTGCTCCTGACACTGACACTCCTCCAGCCACTGACACTGCTCCTGACACTGCTCTTGTCACTGACACTGCTCGCCACACTGCTCCTAACAGTGACACTGCTCCTGTCACTGCTCCTGACACAGGCACTGCTGGTGATCCTGGCAATGCTCCCTACACAGCTCCTGAAATTTGCACTGGTCCTGACTCTGCTCCTGACACTGACACTGCCACTGACACTGCCCCTGACCCTGCTCCTGACACTGCTCCTGGCACTAACACTGCCCCTGACACTGCTCCTGACGCTGCACCTGACACTGACACTTGTCCTGACACTGCTCCTGACGCTGCACCTGACACTGACACTTGTTCTGACAGTGCTCCTGAAACTGACACTGGTCCTGACACTGCTCCTGACACTGACACTGCTCGTCACACTGCTCCTGACACTGAAACTGCTCGTCACACTACTCCTGACACTGACACTGCACCTGAGAATGCTCCTGACACTCACGCTGCACCTGACACTACTCCTGACACTGCTCCTGACACAGACACTGCTCCTGATACTGGCACTGACAGTGCTCCTGACACTGACACTGGTCCAGTCACTGACACTGCTCCTCACACTGCTCCTGCCACCGGCACTTGTCCTGACACTGCTCCTGAACCTGACACTGGTCCTGACACAGCTCCTGACACTGACACTGCTCCTCACACTGCTCCTGACACTGACTCTGCACCTGAGAATGCTCCTGACACTGACGCTGCACCTGTCACTGCTCCTGACACTGCTCCTGACACTGACACTGTCACTGCTCCTGACACTGACTCTGCTCCTGACACTGCTACTGACACTGACACTGCTCCTGATACTGACACTGACACTGCTCCTGATACTCACACTGACACTGCTCCTGTCACTGCTCCTGACATTGCTCCTGACACTGACCCTGCTCCTGACACTGCTCCTGAAACTGCTCCAGACACTGACACTGCTCCTGAATCTGCTCCTGACACTGACAGTGCTCCTGACACTGCTCCTGACACTGACACTGCTCCTGACACTGCTCCTGACACTGACAGTGCTCCTGACACTGCTCCTGACACTGACACTGACACACCTCCTGGCACTGCTCCTGACACTGACACAGGTCCTGTCACTGACACTGCTCCTCACACTGCTCCTGACACTGACACTGCGCCTCACACTGCTCCTGACACTGAAACTGCACCTGAGAATGCTCCTGACACTGACGCTGCACCTGACACTGCTCCTGTCACTGCTCCTGACACTGACACTGACACTGCTCCTGACACTGACACTGCTCCTGACACTGCTACTGATACTGACACTGGCACTGCTACTGACCATGCTGCTGACACTGACACTGCTGCTGATCCTGACAATGCTCCTGACACCGCTACAGCCACTGACACTGACACTGCACCTGACACTACTCCTGAAATAGCTGCTGTCACTGACACTTCTCCTGTCACTGCTCCTGACACTGACGGTGCTGCTGATACTGAGAATGCTCCTGACACTGCTCCTGACACTGACACTGCTCCTCACACTGCTCCTGATACTGACACTGGCACTGCTACTGGCCATGCTCCTGACACTGACACTGCTGCTGATCCTGACAATGCTCCTGACGCTGCTCCAGTCACTGACACTGACACTGCACCTGACACTACTCCTGAAATAGCTGCTGTCACTGACACTTCTCCTGTCACTGCTCCTGAGACAGGCACTGCTGGTGATCCTGGCAATGCTCCCTACACAGCTCCTGACATTGGCACTGGTCCTGACTCTGCTCCTGACACGGACACTGCCACTGACACTGCCCCTGACCCTGCTCCTGACACTGCTCCTGGCACTGACACTGCTCCTGACACTGCTCCTGACGCTGCACCTGACTCTGACACTTGTCCTGACACTGCTCCTCAAGCTGACACTGGTCCTGACACTGCTCCTGACACTGACACTGCTCCTCACACTGCTCCTGACACTGACACTGCTCCTCACACTGCTCCTGACACTGACACTGCACCTGAGAACGCTCCTGACACTGACGCTGCACCCGACACTGCTCCTGTCACTGCTCCTGACACTGACACTGACACTGCTCCTGACACTGACACTGCTCTTGACACTGACACTGCTCCAGACACTGCTCCAGACACAGCTCCTGACACTGACACTGCTCCTGACACTGCTCCTGACCCTGCTCCTGACTCAGACACTGCTCCTGACACTGCTCCTGATACTGACACTGGCACTGACACTGACCATGCTCCTGACACTGACACTGCTGGTGATCCTGACAATGCTCCTGACACAGCTCCAGTCACTGACACTGACACTGCACCTGACACTACTCCTGAAATAGCTGCTGTCACTGACACTTCTCCTGTCACTGCTCCTGACACTGACGGTGCTGCTCATCCTGAGAATGCTCCTGATACTGGTCCTGACACTGCTGCTGACACTGGCACTGCTGCTGTTCCTGAGAATGCCCCTGAATCTGCTCCTCACACTGACACTGCTCCTGACACTGCTCCTGACACTGACACTGCTCCTAACACTGCTCCTGACACTGACACTACCGCTGACACTGTTCCTAACATTGCAGCTGACACTGACACTGCTCCTGACACTGGCACTGTACCTGACACTGCTCCTGACACTGACACTGCTCCTGCCACTGTTCCTGACACTGCTGCTCACAAAGACACTGCTCCTGACACTGACACTGCTCCTCACACTGCTCCTGATACTGACACTGGCACTGCTACTGGCCATGCTCCTGACACTGACACTGCTGCTGATCCTGACAATGCTCCTGACGCTGCTCCAGTCACTGACACAGCTCCTGAGAGTGCTCCTGACACTGGCACTGCTGCTGTTCCTGAGAATGCCCCTGAATCTGGTCCTCACACTGACTCTGCTCCTGACGCTGCTCCTGAAATAGATGCTGTCACTGACACTTCTCCTGTCACTGCTCCTGACACTGACGCTGCTGCCGATCCTGAGAATGCTCCTGACACTGCTCCTGACACTGACACAGCTCCTGAGAGTGCTCCTGACACTGGCACTGCTGCTGTTCCTGAGAATGCCCCTGAATCTGGTCCTCACACTGACTCTGCTCCTGACACTGCTCCTGACACTGTCACTGCTCCTGACACTGACTCTGCTCCTGACACTGCTACTGACACTGACACTGCTCCTGATACTGTCACTGACACTGCTGCTCACACTGCTCCTGACACTGCTCCTGACACTGACACTCCTCCAGCCACTGACACTGCTCCTGACACTGCTCTTGTCACTGACACTGCTCGCCACACTGCTCCTAACAGTGACACTGCTCCTGTCACTGCTCCTGACACAGGCACTGCTGGTGATCCTGGCAATGCTCCCTACACAGCTCCTGAAATTTGCACTGGTCCTGACTCTGCTCCTGACACTGACACTGCCACTGACACTGCCCCTGACCCTGCTCCTGACACTGCTCCTGGCACTGACACTGCTCCTGACACTGCTCCTGACGCTGCACCTGACTCTGACACTTGTCCTGACACTGCTCCTCAAGCTGACACTGGTCCTGACACTGCTCCTGACACTGACACTGCTCCTCACACTGCTCCTGACACTGACACTGCTCCTCACACTGCTCCTGACACTGACACTGCACCTGAGAACGCTGCTGACACTGACGCTGCACCCGACACTGCTCCTGTCACTGCTCCTGACACTGACACTGACACTGCTCCTGACACTGACACTGCTCTTGACACTGACACTGCTCCAGACACTGCTCCGGACACAGCTCCTGACACTGACACTGCTCCTGACACTGCTCCTGACCCTGCTCCTGACTCAGACACTGCTCCTGACACTGCTCCTGATACTGACACTGGCACTGACACTGACCATGCTCCTGACACTGACACTGCTGGTGATCCTGACAATGCTCCTGACACAGCTCCAGTCACTGACACTGACACTGCACCTGACACTACTCCTGAAATAGCTGCTGTCACTGACACTTCTCCTGTCACTGCTCCTGACACTGACGGTGCTGCTCATCCTGAGAATGCTCCTGATACTGGTCCTGACACTGCTGCTGACACTGGCACTGCTGCTGTTCCTGAGAATGCCCCTGAATCTGCTCCTCACACTGACACTGCTCCTGACACTGCTCCTGACACTGACACTGCTCCTAACACTGCTCCTGACACCGGCACTTGTCCTGACACTGCTCCTGAACCTGACACTGGTCCTGACACAGCTCCTGACACTAACACTGCTCCTCACACTGCTCCTGACACTGACTCTGCACCTGAGAATGCTCCTGACACTGACGCTGCACCTGTCACTGCTCCTGACACTGCTCCAGACACTGACACTGTCACTGCTCCTGACACTGACTCTGCTCCTGACACTGCTACTGACACTGACACTGCTCCTGATACTCACACTGACACTGCTCCTGTCACTGCTCCTGACATTGCTCCTGACACTGACCCTGCTCCTGACACTGCTCCTGAAACTGCTCCAGACACTGACACTGCTCCTGACTCTGCTCCTGACACTGACAGTGCTCCTGACACTGCTCCTGACACTGACACTGCTCCTGACACTGCTCCTGACACTGACAGTGCTCCTGACACTGCTCCTGACACTGACACTGACACACCTCCTGGCACTGCTCCTGACACTGACACAGGTCCTGTCACTGACACTGCTCCTCACACTGCTCCTGACACTGACACTGCGCCTCACACTGCTCCTGACACTGAAACTGCACCTGAGAATGCTCCTGACACTGACGCTGCACCTGACACTGCTCCTGTCACTGCTCCTGACACTGACACTGACACTGCTCCTGACACTGACACTGCTCCTGACACTGCTACTGATACTGACACTGGCACTGCTACTGACCATGCTGCTGACACTGACACTGCTGCTGATCCTGACAATGCTCCTGACACCGCTACAGCCACTGACACTGACACTGCACCTGACACTACTCCTGAAATAGCTGCTGTCACTGACACTTCTCCTGTCACTGCTCCTGACACTGACGGTGCTGCTGATACTGAGAATGCTCCTGACACTGCTCCTGACACTGACACTGCTCCTCACACTGCTCCTGATACTGACACTGGCACTGCTACTGGCCATGCTCCTGACACTGACACTGCTGCTGATCCTGACAATGCTCCTGACGCTGCTCCAGTCACTGACACTGACACTGCACCTGACACTACTCCTGAAATAGATGCTGTCACTGACACTTCTCCTGTCACTGCTCCTGACACTGACGCTGCTGCCGATCCTGAGAATGCTCCTGACACTGCTCCTGACACTGAGACAGCTCCTGAGAGTGCTCCTGACACTGGCACTGCAGCTGTTCCTGAGAATGCCCCTGAATCTGGTCCTGACACTGTCTCTGCTCCTGACACTGCTCCTGACACTGACACTGTCACTGCTCCTGACACTGACTCTGCTCCTGACACTGCTACTGACACTGACACTGCTCCTGATACTGACACTGACACTGCTGCTCACACTGCTCCTGACACTGCTCCTGACACTGACACTCCTCCAGCCACTGACACTGCTCCTGACACTGCTCCTGTCACTGACACTGCTCCTGTCACTGACACTGCTCGCCACACTGCTCCTAACAGTGACACTGCTCCTGTCACTGCTCCTGACACAGGCACTGCTGGTGATCCTGGCAACACTGCTCCTGATACTGACACTGACACTGCTGCTCACACTGCTCCTGACACTGCTCCTGACACTGACACTCCTCCAGCCACTGACACTGCTCCTGACACTGCTCCTGTCACTGACACTGCTCCTGCCCTGACCCTGCTCCTGACACTGCTCCTGGCACTAACACTGCCCCTGACACTGCTCCTGACGCTGCACCTGACACTGACATTTGTCCTGACAGTGCTCCTGAAACTGACACTGGTCCTGACACTGCTCCTGACACTGACACTGCTCGTCACACTGCTCCTGACACTGAATCTGCTCGTCACACTGCTCCTGACACAGACGCTGCACCTGAGAATGCTCCTGACACTCACGCTGCACCTGACACTACTCCTGACACTGCACCTGACACTGCTCCTGACACAGACACTGCTCCTGATACTGGCACTGACAGTGCTCCTGACACTGACACTGGTCCAGTCACTGACACTGCTCCTCACACTGCTCCTGACACCGACACTTGTCCTGACACTGCTCCTGAACCTGACTCTGGTCCTGACACAGCTCCTGACACTGACACTGCTCCTCACACTGCTCCTGACACTGACTCTGCACCTGAGAATGCTCCTGACACTGACGCTGCACCTGACACTGCTCCTGTCACTGCTCCTGACACTGACAAGGGCACTGCTCCTGACACTGACACTGCTCCTGACACTGACACTGCTCCAGACACTGCTCCTGACACTGCTCCTGTCACTGACACTGCTCCTGACACTGCTCCTGACACTGACACTGCTGCTGATCCTGACAATGCTCCTGACACTGCTCCTGACACAGCTCCTGACACTGACACTGCTCCTGGCACTGACAGTGCTCCTGACACTGCTCCTGACACTGCTCCTGACGCTGCACCTGACACTGACACTTGTCCTGACACTGCTCCTGAAACTGACACTGGTCCTGACACTGCTCCTGACACTGACACTGCTCGTCACACTGCTCCTAACACTGACACTGCTCGTCACACTGCTCCTGACACTGACACTGCACCTGAGAATGCTCCTGACACTCACGCTGCACCTGACTCTGCTCCTGACACTGCACATGACACTGCTCCTGACACAGACACTGCTCCTGATACTGGCACTGACACTGCTCCTGACACTGACACTGGTCTTGTCACTGACGCTGCTCCTCACACTGCTCCTGACACCGACACTTGTCCTGACACTGCTCCTGAATCTGACACTGGTCCTGACACTGCTCCTGACACTGACAGTGCTCCTGACACTGTTCCTGAGACAGCTCCTGACACTGACACTGCTCCTCCCACTGTTCCTGACACTGCTGCTCACACTGACACTGCTCCTGTCACTGCTCCTAACACTGCTCCTGACTCTGACACTGCTCCTGACACTGCTCCTGATACTGACACTGGCACTGCTACTGACCATGCTGCTGACACTGACACTGCTCCTGATCCTGACAATGCTCCTGACACTGCTCCAGCCACTGACACTGACCCCGACACTGCTCCTGTCTCTGACACTAACCCTCACACTGCTCCTGACACAGCTCCTGACACTGACACTGCTCCTGACACTGCTCCTGACACTGCTCCTGACTCTGAGACTGCTCCTGACACTGCTCCTAATAATGACACTGGCACTGCTACTGACCATGCTGCTGACAGTGACACTGCTGCTGATCCTGACAATGCTCCTGACACTGCTCCCGCCACTGACACTGACACTGCACCTGACACTACTCCTGAAATAGCTGCTGTCACTGACACTTCTCCTGTCACTGCTCCTGACACTGACGGTGCTGCTGATCCTGAGAATGCTCCTGACACTGCTCCTGACACTGACACTGCTCCTGACACTGCTGCTGACACTGGCACTGCTGCTGTTCCTGAGAATGCCCCTGAATCTGCTCCTCACACTGACACTGCTCCTGACGCTGCTCCTGACACTGACACTGGTCTTGTCACTGACGCTGCTCCTCACACTGCTCCTGACACCGACACTTGTCCTGACACTGCTCCTGAATCTGACACTGGTCCTGACACTGCTCCTGACACTGACAGTGCTCCTGACACTGCTCCTGAGACAGCTCCTGACACTGACACTGCTCCTCCCACTGTTCCTGACACTGCTGCTCACACTGACACTGCTCCTGTCACTGCTCCTGACACTGCTCCTGACTCTGACACTGCTCCTGACACTGCTCCTGATACTGACACTGGCACTGCTACTGACCATGCTGCTGACACTGACACTGCTCCTGATCCTGACAATGCTCCTGACACTGCTCCAGCCACTGACACTGACCCCGACACTGCTCCTGTCTCTGACACTAACCCTCACACTGCTCCTGACACAGCTCCTGACACTGACACTGCTCCTGACACTGCTCCTGACACTGCTCCTGACTCTGAGACTGCTCCTGACACTGCTCCTGATAATGACACTGGCACTGCTACTGACCATGCTGCTGACAGTGACACTGCTGCTGATCCTGACAATGCTCCTGACACTGCTCCCGCCACTGACACTGACACTGCACCTGACACTACTCCTGAAATAGCTGCTGTCACTGACACTTCTCCTGTCACTGCTCCTGACACTGACGGTGCTGCTGATCCTGAGAATGCTCCTGACACTGCTCCTGACACTGACACTGCTCCTGACACTGCTGCTGACACTGGCACTGCTGCTGTTCCTGAGAATGCCCCTGAATCTGCTCCTCACACTGACACTGTTCCTGACGCTGCTCCTGACACTGACACTGCTCCTGGCACTGACAGTGCTCCTGACACTGCTCCTGACATAGACACTGCTCCTGACACTGACACTGCTCCTGACACTGCTCCTGACACTGACACTGCTTCTCACACTGCTCCTGGCACTGACACTGCTGCTGACACTGCTCCTAACACAGACACTGCTGCTGATACTGACAATGCTCCTGACACGGCTCCTGACACAGACACTGCTCCTGACACTGCTCCCGACACTGACACTGCTCCTGATACTGCTCCTGACAATGGTCCTGACACTGACGCTTTTCCTGGCACTGCTCCTGAAACTGACACAGGTCCTGACACTGCTCCTGACACAGACACTGCTCCTCACACTGCTCCTGGCTCTGACACTGCACCTGAGAATGCTCCTGACACTGACGCTGCACCCGACACTGCTCCTGACGCTGCACCTGACACTGCTCCTGACACAGGCACTGCTCCTGATACTGCCACTGACACTGCTCCTGACCCTGCTCCTGACACTGCTCCTGACACTGACACTGCTCCTGACACTGCTCGTGACAGTGACAGTGTTCCTGACACTGCTCCTGACACTGACACTGACACACCTCCTGGCACTGCTCCTGACACTGACTCAGGTCCTGTCACTGACACTGCTCCTCCCACAGCTCCTGACACTGACACTGCTCCTCACACTGCTCCTGACACTGACACTGCACCTGAGAATGCTCCTGACACTGACGCTGCTCCTGACACTGCTCCTGACCCTGCTCCTGACTCAGACACTGCTCCTGACACTGCTCCTGATACTGACACTGGCACTGACACTGACCATGCTCCTGACACTGACACTGCTGGTGATCCTGACAATGCTCCTGACACAGCTCCAGTCACTGACACTGACACTGCACCTGACACTACTCCTGAAATAGCTGCTGTCACTGACACTTCTCCTGTCACTGCTCCTGACACTGACGGTGCTGCTCATCCTGAGAATGCTCCTGATACTGGTCCTGACACTGCTGCTGACACTGGCACTGCTGCTGTTCCTGAGAATGCCCCTGAATCTGCTCCTCACACTGACACTGCTCCTGACACTGCTCCTGACACTGACACTGCTCCTAACACTGCTCCTGACACTGACACTACCGCTGACACTGTTCCTAACATTGCAGCTGACACTGACACTGCTCCTGACACTGGCACTGTACCTGACACTGCTCCTGACACTGACACTGCTCCTGCCACTGTTCCTGATACTGCTGCTCACAAAGACACTGCTCCTGACACTGACACTGCTCCTCACACTGCTCCTGATACTGACACTGGCACTGCTACTGGCCATGCTCCTGACACTGACACTGCTGCTGATCCTGACAATGCTCCTGACGCTGCTCCAGTCACTGACACAGCTCCTGAGAGTGCTCCTGACACTGGCACTGCTGCTGTTCCTGAGAATGCCCCTGAATCTGGTCCTCACACTGACTCTGCTCCTGACGCTGCTCCTGAAATAGATGCTGTCACTGACACTTCTCCTGTCACTGCTCCTGACACTGACGCTGCTGCCGATCCTGAGAATGCTCCTGACACTGCTCCTGACACTGACACAGCTCCTGAGAGTGCTCCTGACACTGGCACTGCTGCTGTTCCTGAGAATGCCCCTGAATCTGGTCCTCACACTGACTCTGCTCCTGACACTGCTCCTGACACTGTCACTGCTCCTGACACTGACTCTGCTCCTGACACTGCTACTGACACTGACACTGCTCCTGATACTGTCACTGACACTGCTGCTCACACTGCTCCTGACACTGCTCCTGACACTGACACTCCTCCAGCCACTGACACTGCTCCTGACACTGCTCTTGTCACTGACACTGCTCGCCACACTGCTCCTAACAGTGACACTGCTCCTGTCACTGCTCCTGACACAGGCACTGCTGGTGATCCTGGCAATGCTCCCTACACAGCTCCTGAAATTTGCACTGGTCCTGACTCTGCTCCTGACACTGACACTGCCACTGACACTGCCCCTGACCCTGCTCCTGACACTGCTCCTGGCACTGACACTGCTCCTGACACTGCTCCTGACGCTGCACCTGACTCTGACACTTGTCCTGACACTGCTCCTCAAGCTGACACTGGTCCTGACACTGCTCCTGACACTGACACTGCTCCTCACACTGCTCCTGACACTGACACTGCTCCTCACACTGCTCCTGACACTGACACTGCACCTGAGAACGCTCCTGACACTGACGCTGCACCCGACACTGCTCCTGTCACTGCTCCTGACACTGACACTGACACTGCTCCTGACACTGACACTGCTCTTGACACTGACACTGCTCCAGACACTGCTCCAGACACTGCTCCTGACACTGACACTGCTCGTCACACTGCTCCTGACACTGAAACTGCTCGTCACACTGCTCCTGACACTGACACTGCACCTGAGAATGCTCCTGACACTCACGCTGCACCTGACACTACTCCTGACACTGCACCTGACACTGCTCCTGACACAGACACTGCTCCTGATACTGGCACTGACAGTGCTCCTGACACTGACACTGGTCCAGTCACTGACACTGCTCCTCACACTGCTCCTGACACCGGCACTTGTCCTGACACTGCTCCTGAACCTGACACTGGTCCTGACACAGCTCCTGACACTGACACTGCTCCTCACACTGCTCCTGACACTGACTCTGCACCTGAGAATGCTCCTGACACTGACGCTGCACCTGTCACTGCTCCTGACACTGCTCCTGACACTGACACTGTCACTGCTCCTGACACTGACTCTGCTCCTGACACTGCTACTGACACTGACACTGCTCCTGATACTCACACTGACACTGCTCCTGTCACTGCTCCTGACATTGCTCCTGACACTGACCCTGCTCCTGACACTGCTCCTGAAACTGCTCCAGACACTGACACTGCTCCTGACTCTGCTCCTGACACTGACAGTGCTCCTGACACTGCTCCTGACACTGACACTGCTCCTGACACTGCTCCTGACACTGACAGTGCTCCTGACACTGCTCCTGACACTGACACTGACACACCTCCTGGCACTGCTCCTGACACTGACACAGGTCCTGTCACTGACACTGCTCCTCACACTGCTCCTGACACTGACACTGCGCCTCACACTGCTCCTGACACTGAAACTGCACCTGAGAATGCTCCTGACACTGACGCTGCACCTGACACTGCTCCTGTCACTGCTCCTGACACTGACACTGACACTGCTCCTGACACTGACACTGCTCCTGACACTGCTACTGATACTGACACTGGCACTGCTACTGACCATGCTGCTGACACTGACACTGCTGCTGATCCTGACAATGCTCCTGACACCGCTACAGCCACTGACACTGACACTGCACCTGACACTACTCCTGAAATAGCTGCTGTCACTGACACTTCTCCTGTCACTGCTCCTGACACTGACGGTGCTGCTGATACTGAGAATGCTCCTGACACTGCTCCTGACACTGACACTGCTCCTCACACTGCTCCTGATACTGACACTGGCACTGCTACTGGCCATGCTCCTGACACTGACACTGCTGCTGATCCTGACAATGCTCCTGAGGCTGCTCCAGTCACTGACACTGACACTGCACCTGACACTACTCCTGAAATAGCTGCTGTCACTGACACTTCTCCTGTCACTGCTCCTGAGACAGGCACTGCTGGTGATCCTGGCAATGCTCCCTACACAGCTCCTGACATTGGCACTGGTCCTGACTCTGCTCCTGACACGGACACTGCCACTGACACTGCCCCTGACCCTGCTCCTGACACTGCTCCTGGCACTGACACTGCTCCTGACACTGCTCCTGACGCTGCACCTGACTCTGACACTTGTCCTGACACTGCTCCTCAAGCTGACACTGGTCCTGACACTGCTCCTGACACTGACACTGCTCCTCACACTGCTCCTGACACTGACACTGCTCCTCACACTGCTCCTGACACTGACACTGCACCTGAGAACGCTCCTGACACTGACGCTGCACCCGACACTGCTCCTGTCACTGCTCCTGACACTGACACTGACACTGCTCCTGACACTGACACTGCTCTTGACACTGACACTGCTCCAGACACTGCTCCAGACACAGCTCCTGACACTGACACTGCTCCTGACACTGCTCCTGACCCTGCTCCTGACTCAGACACTGCTCCTGACACTGCTCCTGATACTGACACTGGCACTGACACTGACCATGCTCCTGACACTGACACTGCTGGTGATCCTGACAATGCTCCTGACACAGCTCCAGTCACTGACACTGACACTGCACCTGACACTACTCCTGAAATAGCTGCTGTCACTGACACTTCTCCTGTCACTGCTCCTGACACTGACGGTGCTGCTCATCCTGAGAATGCTCCTGATACTGGTCCTGACACTGCTGCTGACACTGGCACTGCTGCTGTTCCTGAGAATGCCCCTGAATCTGCTCCTCACACTGACACTGCTCCTGACACTGCTCCTGACACTGACACTGCTCCTAACACTGCTCCTGACACTGACACTACCGCTGACACTGTTCCTAACATTGCAGCTGACACTGACACTGCTCCTGACACTGGCACTGTACCTGACACTGCTCCTGACACTGACACTGCTCCTGCCACTGTTCCTGACACTGCTGCTCACAAAGACACTGCTCCTGACACTGACACTGCTCCTCACACTGCTCCTGATACTGACACTGGCACTGCTACTGGCCATGCTCCTGACACTGACACTGCTGCTGATCCTGACAATGCTCCTGACGCTGCTCCAGTCACTGACACTGACACTGCACCTGACACTACTCCTGAAATAGCTGCTGTCACTGACACTTCTCCTGTCACTGCTCCTGAGACAGGCACTGCTGGTGATCCTGGCAATGCTCCCTACACAGCTCCTGACATTGGCACTGGTCCTGACTCTGCTCCTGACACGGACACTGCCACTGACACTGCCCCTGACCCTGCTCCTGACACTGCTCCTGGCACTGACACTGCTCCTGACACTGCTCCTGACGCTGCACCTGACTCTGACACTTGTCCTGACACTGCTCCTCAAGCTGACACTGGTCCTGACACTGCTCCTGACACTGACACTGCTCCTCACACTGCTCCTGACACTGACACTGCTCCTCACACTGCTCCTGACACTGACACTGCACCTGAGAACGCTCCTGACACTGACGCTGCACCCGACACTGCTCCTGTCACTGCTCCTGACACTGACACTGACACTGCTCCTGACACTGACACTGCTCTTGACACTGACACTGCTCCAGACACTGCTCCAGACACAGCTCCTGACACTGACACTGCTCCTGACACTGCTCCTGACCCTGCTCCTGACTCAGACACTGCTCCTGACACTGCTCCTGATACTGACACTGGCACTGACACTGACCATGCTCCTGACACTGACACTGCTGGTGATCCTGACAATGCTCCTGACACAGCTCCAGTCACTGACACTGACACTGCACCTGACACTACTCCTGAAATAGCTGCTGTCACTGACACTTCTCCTGTCACTGCTCCTGACACTGACGGTGCTGCTCATCCTGAGAATGCTCCTGATACTGGTCCTGACACTGCTGCTGACACTGGCACTGCTGCTGTTCCTGAGAATGCCCCTGAATCTGCTCCTCACACTGACACTGCTCCTGACACTGCTCCTGACACTGACACTGCTCCTAACACTGCTCCTGACACTGACACTACCGCTGACACTGTTCCTAACATTGCAGCTGACACTGACACTGCTCCTGACACTGGCACTGTACCTGACACTGCTCCTGACACTGACACTGCTCCTGCCACTGTTCCTGACACTGCTGCTCACAAAGACACTGCTCCTGACACTGACACTGCTCCTCACACTGCTCCTGATACTGACACTGGCACTGCTACTGGCCATGCTCCTGACACTGACACTGCTGCTGATCCTGACAATGCTCCTGACGCTGCTCCAGTCACTGACACAGCTCCTGAGAGTGCTCCTGACACTGGCACTGCTGCTGTTCCTGAGAATGCCCCTGAATCTGGTCCTCACACTGACTCTGCTCCTGACGCTGCTCCTGAAATAGATGCTGTCACTGACACTTCTCCTGTCACTGCTCCTGACACTGACGCTGCTGCCGATCCTGAGAATGCTCCTGACACTGCTCCTGACACTGACACAGCTCCTGAGAGTGCTCCTGACACTGGCACTGCTGCTGTTCCTGAGAATGCCCCTGAATCTGGTCCTCACACTGACTCTGCTCCTGACACTGCTCCTGACACTGTCACTGCTCCTGACACTGACTCTGCTCCTGACACTGCTACTGACACTGACACTGCTCCTGATACTGTCACTGACACTGCTGCTCACACTGCTCCTGACACTGCTCCTGACACTGACACTCCTCCAGCCACTGACACTGCTCCTGACACTGCTCTTGTCACTGACACTGCTCGCCACACTGCTCCTAACAGTGACACTGCTCCTGTCACTGCTCCTGACACAGGCACTGCTGGTGATCCTGGCAATGCTCCCTACACAGCTCCTGAAATTTGCACTGGTCCTGACTCTGCTCCTGACACTGACACTGCCACTGACACTGCCCCTGACCCTGCTCCTGACACTGCTCCTGGCACTGACACTGCTCCTGACACTGCTCCTGACGCTGCACCTGACTCTGACACTTGTCCTGACACTGCTCCTCAAGCTGACACTGGTCCTGACACTGCTCCTGACACTGACACTGCTCCTCACACTGCTCCTGACACTGACACTGCTCCTCACACTGCTCCTGACACTGACACTGCACCTGAGAACGCTCCTGACACTGACGCTGCACCCGACACTGCTCCTGTCACTGCTCCTGACACTGACACTGACACTGCTCCTGACACTGACACTGCTCTTGACACTGACACTGCTCCAGACACAGCTCCAGACACTGCTCCTGACACTGACACTGCTCGTCACACTGCTCCTGACACTGAAACTGCTCGTCACACTGCTCCTGACACTGACACTGCACCTGAGAATGCTCCTGACACTCACGCTGCACCTGACACTACTCCTGACACTGCACCTGACACTGCTCCTGACACAGACACTGCTCCTGATACTGGCACTGACAGTGCTCCTGACACTGACACTGGTCCAGTCACTGACACTGCTCCTCACACTGCTCCTGACACCGGCACTTGTCCTGACACTGCTCCTGAACCTGACACTGGTCCTGACACAGCTCCTGACACTGACACTGCTCCTCACACTGCTCCTGACACTGACTCTGCACCTGAGAATGCTCCTGACACTGACGCTGCACCTGTCACTGCTCCTGTCACTGCTCCTGACATTGCTCCTGACACTGACCCTGCTCCTGACACTGCTCCTGAAACTGCTCCAGACACTGACACTGCTCCTGACTCTGCTCCTGACACTGACAGTGCTCCTGACACTGCTCCTGACACTGACACTGCTCCTGACACTGCTCCTGACACTGACAGTGCTCCTGACACTGCTCCTGACACTGACACTGACACACCTCCTGGCACTGCTCCTGACACTGACACAGGTCCTGTCACTGACACTGCTCCTCACACTGCTCCTGACACTGACACTGCGCCTCACACTGCTCCTGACACTGAAACTGCACCTGAGAATGCTCCTGACACTGACGCTGCACCTGACACTGCTCCTGTCACTGCTCCTGACACTGACACTGACACTGCTCCTGACACTGACACTGCTCCTGACACTGCTACTGATACTGACACTGGCACTGCTACTGACCATGCTGCTGACACTGACACTGCTGCTGATCCTGACAATGCTCCTGACACCGCTACAGCCACTGACACTGACACTGCACCTGACACTACTCCTGAAATAGCTGCTGTCACTGACACTTCTCCTGTCACTGCTCCTGACACTGACGGTGCTGCTGATACTGAGAATGCTCCTGACACTGCTCCTGACACTGACACTGCTCCTCACACTGCTCCTGATACTGACACTGGCACTGCTACTGGCCATGCTCCTGACACTGACACTGCTGCTGATCCTGACAATGCTCCTGACGCTGCTCCAGTCACTGACACTGACACTGCACCTGACACTACTCCTGAAATAGATGCTGTCACTGACACTTCTCCTGTCACTGCTCCTGACACTGACGCTGCTGCCGATCCTGAGAATGCTCCTGACACTGCTCCTGACACTGACACAGCTCCTGAGAGTGCTCCTGACACTGGCACTGCAGCTGTTCCTGAGAATGCCCCTGAATCTGGTCCTCACACTGTCTCTGCTCCTGACACTGCTCCTGACACTGACACTGTCACTGCTCCTGACACTGACTCTGCTCCTGACACTGCTACTGACACTGACACTGCTCCTGATACTGACACTGACACTGCTGCTCACACTGCTCCTGACACTGCTCCTGACACTGACACTCCTCCAGCCACTGACACTGCTCCTGACACTGCTCCTGTCACTGACACTGCTCCTGTCACTGACACTGCTCGCCACACTGCTCCTAACAGTGACACTGCTCCTGTCACTGCTCCTGACACAGGCACTGCTGGTGATCCTGGCAACACTGCTCCTGATACTGACACTGACACTGCTGCTCACACTGCTCCTGACACTGCTCCTGACACTGACACTCCTCCAGCCACTGACACTGCTCCTGACACTGCTCCTGTCACTGACACTGCTCCTGCCCTGACCCTGCTCCTGACACTGCTCCTGGCACTAACACTGCCCCTGACACTGCTCCTGACGCTGCACCTGACACTGACATTTGTCCTGACAGTGCTCCTGAAACTGACACTGGTCCTGACACTGCTCCTGACACTGACACTGCTCGTCACACTGCTCCTGACACTGAATCTGCTCGTCACACTGCTCCTGACACAGACGCTGCACCTGAGAATGCTCCTGACACTCACGCTGCACCTGACACTACTCCTGACACTGCACCTGACACTGCTCCTGACACAGACACTGCTCCTGATACTGGCACTGACAGTGCTCCTGACACTGACACTGGTCCAGTCACTGACACTGCTCCTCACACTGCTCCTGACACCGACACTTGTCCTGACACTGCTCCTGAACCTGACACTGGTCCTGACACAGCTCCCGACACTGACACTGCTCCTCACACTGCTCCTGACACTGACTCTGCACCTGAGAATGCTCCTGACACTGACGCTGCACCTGACACTGCTCCTGTCACTGCTCCTGACACTGACAAGGGCACTGCTCCTGACACTGACACTGCTCCTGACACTGACACTGCTCCAGACACTGCTCCTGACACTGCTCCTGTCACTGACACTGCTCCTGACACTGCTCCTGACACTGACACTGCTGCTGATCCTGACAATGCTCCTGACACTGCTCCTGACACAGCTCCTGACACTGACACTGCTCCTGGCACTGACAGTGCTCCTGACACTGCTCCTGACACTGCTCCTGACGCTGCACCTGACACTGACACTTGTCCTGACACTGCTCCTGAAACTGACACTGGTCCTGACACTGCTCCTGACACTGACACTGCTCGTCACACTGCTCCTAACACTGACACTGCTCGTCACACTGCTCCTGACACTGACACTGCACCTGAGAATGCTCCTGACACTCACGCTGCACCTGACTCTGCTCCTGACACTGCACATGACACTGCTCCTGACACAGACACTGCTCCTGATACTGGCACTGACACTGCTCCTGACACTGACACTGGTCTTGTCACTGACGCTGCTCCTCACACTGCTCCTGACACCGACACTTGTCCTGACACTGCTCCTGAATCTGACACTGGTCCTGACACTGCTCCTGACACTGACAGTGCTCCTGACACTGCTCCTGAGACAGCTCCTGACACTGACACTGCTCCTCCCACTGTTCCTGACACTGCTGCTCACACTGACACTGCTCCTGTCACTGCTCCTAACACTGCTCCTGACTCTGACACTGCTCCTGACACTGCTCCTGATACTGACACTGGCACTGCTACTGACCATGCTGCTGACACTGACACTGCTCCTGATCCTGACAATGCTCCTGACACTGCTCCAGCCACTGACACTGACCCCGACACTGCTCCTGTCTCTGACACTAACCCTCACACTGCTCCTGACACAGCTCCTGACACTGACACTGCTCCTGACACTGCTCCTGACACTGCTCCTGACTCTGAGACTGCTCCTGACACTGCTCCTGATAATGACACTGGCACTGCTACTGACCATGCTGCTGACAGTGACACTGCTGCTGATCCTGACAATGCTCCTGACACTGCTCCCGCCACTGACACTGACACTGCACCTGACACTACTCCTGAAATAGCTGCTGTCACTGACACTTCTCCTGTCACTGCTCCTGACACTGACGGTGCTGCTGATCCTGAGAATGCTCCTGACACTGCTCCTGACACTGACACTGCTCCTGACACTGCTGCTGACACTGGCACTGCTGCTGTTCCTGAGAATGCCCCTGAATCTGCTCCTCACACTGACACTGCTCCTGACGCTGCTCCTGACACTGACACTGGTCTTGTCACTGACGCTGCTCCTCACACTGCTCCTGACACCGACACTTGTCCTGACACTGCTCCTGAATCTGACACTGGTCCTGACACTGCTCCTGACACTGACAGTGCTCCTGACACTGCTCCTGAGACAGCTCCTGACACTGACACTGCTCCTCCCACTGTTCCTGACACTGCTGCTCACACTGACACTGCTCCTGTCACTGCTCCTGACACTGCTCCTGACTCTGACACTGCTCCTGACACTGCTCCTGATACTGACACTGGCACTGCTACTGACCATGCTGCTGACACTGACACTGCTCCTGATCCTGACAATGCTCCTGACACTGCTCCAGCCACTGACACTGACCCCGACACTGCTCCTGTCTCTGACACTAACCCTCACACTGCTCCTGACACAGCTCCTGACACTGACACTGCTCCTGACACTGCTCCTGACACTGCTCCTGACTCTGAGACTGCTCCTGACACTGCTCCTGATAATGACACTGGCACTGCTACTGACCATGCTGCTGACAGTGACACTGCTGCTGATCCTGACAATGCTCCTGACACTGCTCCCGCCACTGACACTGACACTGCACCTGACACTACTCCTGAAATAGCTGCTGTCACTGACACTTCTCCTGTCACTGCTCCTGACACTGACGGTGCTGCTGATCCTGAGAATGCTCCTGACACTGCTCCTGACACTGCTGCTGACACTGGCACTGCTGCTGTTCCTGAGAATGCCCCTGAATCTGCTCCTCACACTGACACTGCTCCTGACACTGCTCCTGACACTGACACTGCTCCTAACACTGCTCCTGACACTGACACTACCGCTGACACTGTTCCTAACATTGCAGCTGACACTGACACTGCTCCTGACACTGGCACTGTACCTGACACTGCTCCTGACACTGACACTGCTCCTGCCACTGTTCCTGACACTGCTGCTCACAAAGACACTGCTCCTGACACTGACACTGCTCCTCACACTGCTCCTGATACTGACACTGGCACTGCTACTGGCCATGCTCCTGACACTGACACTGCTGCTGATCCTGACAATGCTCCTGACGCTGCTCCAGTCACTGACACAGCTCCTGAGAGTGCTCCTGACACTGGCACTGCTGCTGTTCCTGAGAATGCCCCTGAATCTGGTCCTCACACTGACTCTGCTCCTGACGCTGCTCCTGAAATAGATGCTGTCACTGACACTTCTCCTGTCACTGCTCCTGACACTGACGCTGCTGCCGATCCTGAGAATGCTCCTGACACTGCTCCTGACACTGACACAGCTCCTGAGAGTGCTCCTGACACTGGCACTGCTGCTGTTCCTGAGAATGCCCCTGAATCTGGTCCTCACACTGACTCTGCTCCTGACACTGCTCCTGACACTGTCACTGCTCCTGACACTGACTCTGCTCCTGACACTGCTACTGACACTGACACTGCTCCTGATACTGTCACTGACACTGCTGCTCACACTGCTCCTGACACTGCTCCTGACACTGACACTCCTCCAGCCACTGACACTGCTCCTGACACTGCTCTTGTCACTGACACTGCTCGCCACACTGTTCCTAACAGTGACACAGCTCCTGTCACTGCTCCTGACACAGGCACTGCTGGTGATCCTGGCAATGCTCCCTACACAGCTCCTGAAATTTGCACTGGTCCTGACTCTGCTCCTGACACTGACACTGCCACTGACACTGCCCCTGACCCTGCTCCTGACACTGCTCCTGGCACTGACACTGCTCCTGACACTGCTCCTGACGCTGCACCTGACTCTGACACTTGTCCTGACACTGCTCCTCAAGCTGACACTGGTCCTGACACTGCTCCTGACACTGACACTGCTCCTCACACTGCTCCTGACACTGACACTGCTCCTCACACTGCTCCTGACACTGACACTGCACCTGAGAACGCTCCTGACACTGACGCTGCACCCGACACTGCTCCTGTCACTGCTCCTGACACTGACACTGACACTGCTCCTGACACTGACACTGCTCTTGACACTGACACTGCTCCAGACACTGCTCCAGACACTGCTCCTGACACTGACACTGCTCGTCACACTGCTCCTGACACTGAAACTGCTCGTCACACTGCTCCTGACACTGACACTGCACCTGAGAATGCTCCTGACACTCACGCTGCACCTGACACTACTCCTGACACTGCACCTGACACTGCTCCTGACACAGACACTGCTCCTGATACTGGCACTGACAGTGCTCCTGACACTGACACTGGTCCAGTCACTGACACTGCTCCTCACACTGCTCCTGACACCGGCACTTGTCCTGACACTGCTCCTGAACCTGACACTGGTCCTGACACAGCTCCTGACACTGACACTGCTCCTCACACTGCTCCTGACACTGACTCTGCACCTGAGAATGCTCCTGAAACTGACGCTGCACCTGTCACTGCTCCTGACACTGCTCCTGACACTGACACTGTCACTGCTCCTGACACTGACTCTGCTCCTGACACTGCTACTGACACTGACACTGCTCCTGATACTCACACTGACACTGCTCCTGTCACTGCTCCTGACATTGCTCCTGACACTGACCCTGCTCCTGACACTGCTCCTGAAACTGCTCCAGACACTGACACTGCTCCTGACTCTGCTCCTGACACTGACAGTGCTCCTGACACTGCTCCTGACACTGACACTGCTCCTGACACTGCTCCTGACACTGACAGTGCTCCTGACACTGCTCCTGACACTGACACTGACACACCTCCTGGCACTGCTCCTGACACTGACACAGGTCCTGTCACTGACACTGCTCCTCACACTGCTCCTGACACTGACACTGCGCCTCACACTGCTCCTGACACTGAAACTGCACCTGAGAATGCTCCTGACACTGACGCTGCACCTGACACTGCTCCTGTCACTGCTCCTGACACTGACACTGACACTGCTCCTGACACTGACACTGCTCCTGACACTGCTACTGATACTGACACTGGCACTGCTACTGACCATGCTGCTGACACTGACACTGCTGCTGATCCTGACAATGCTCCTGACACCGCTACAGCCACTGACACTGACACTGCACCTGACACTACTCCTGAAATAGCTGCTGTCACTGACACTTCTCCTGTCACTGCTCCTGACACTGACGGTGCTGCTGATACTGAGAATGCTCCTGACACTGCTCCTGACACTGACACTGCTCCTCACACTGCTCCTGATACTGACACTGGCACTGCTACTGGCCATGCTCCTGACACTGACACTGCTGCTGATCCTGACAATGCTCCTGACGCTGCTCCAGTCACTGACACTGACACTGCACCTGACACTACTCCTGAAATAGCTGCTTTCACTGACACTTCTCCTGCCACTGCTCCTGACACAGGCACTGCTGGTGATCCTGGCAATGCTCCCTACACAGCTCCTGACACTGACACAGCTCCTGAGAGTGCTCCTGACACTGGCACTGCAGCTGTTCCTGAGAATGCCCCTGAATCTGGTCCTCACACTGTCTCTGCTCCTGACACTGCTCCTGACACTGACACTGTCACTGCTCCTGACACTGACTCTGCTCCTGACACTGCTACTGACACTGACACTGCTCCTGATACTGACACTGACACTGCTGCTCACACTGCTCCTGACACTGCTCCTGACACTGACACTCCTCCAGCCACTGACACTGCTCCTGACACTGCTCCTGTCACTGACACTGCTCCTGTCACTGACACTGCTCGCCACACTGCTCCTAACAGTGACACTGCTCCTGTCACTGCTCCTGACACAGGCACTGCTGGTGATCCTGGCAACACTGCTCCTGATACTGACACTGACACTGCTGCTCACACTGCTCCTGACACTGCTCCTGACACTGACACTCCTCCAGCCACTGACACTGCTCCTGACACTGCTCCTGTCACTGACACTGCTCCTGCCCTGACCCTGCTCCTGACACTGCTCCTGGCACTAACACTGCCCCTGACACTGCTCCTGACGCTGCACCTGACACTGACATTTGTCCTGACAGTGCTCCTGAAACTGGCACTGGTCCTGACACTGCTCCTGACACTGACACTGCTCGTCACACTGCTCCTGACACTGAATCTGCTCGTCACACTGCTCCTGACACAGACGCTGCACCTGAGAATGCTCCTGACACTCACGCTGCACCTGACACTACTCCTGACACTGCACCTGACACTGCTCCTGACACAGACACTGCTCCTGATACTGGCACTGACAGTGCTCCTGACACTGACACTGGTCCAGTCACTGACACTGCTCCTCACACTGCTCCTGACACCGACACTTGTCCTGACACTGCTCCTGAACCTGACACTGGTCCTGACACAGCTCCTGACACTGACACTGCTCCTCACACTGCTCCTGACACTGACTCTGCACCTGAGAATGCTCCTGACACTGACGCTGCACCTGACACTGCTCCTGTCACTGCTCCTGACACTGACAAGGGCACTGCTCCTGACACTGACACTGCTCCTGACACTGACACTGCTCCAGACACTGCTCCTGACACTGCTCCTGTCACTGACACTGCTCCTGACACTGCTCCTGACACTGACACTGCTGCTGATCCTGACAATGCTCCTGACACTGCTCCTGACACAGCTCCTGACACTGACACTGCTCCTGGCACTGACAGTGCTCCTGACACTGCTCCTGACACTGCTCCTGACGCTGCACCTGACACTGACACTTGTCCTGACACTGCTCCTGAAACTGACACTGGTCCTGACACTGCTCCTGACACTGACACTGCTCGTCACACTGCTCCTAACACTGACACTGCTCGTCACACTGCTCCTGACACTGACACTGCACCTGAGAATGCTCCTGACACTCACGCTGCACCTGACTCTGCTCCTGACACTGCACATGACACTGCTCCTGACACAGACACTGCTCCTGATACTGGCACTGACACTGCTCCTGACACTGACACTGGTCTTGTCACTGACGCTGCTCCTCACACTGCTCCTGACACCGACACTTGTCCTGACACTGCTCCTGAATCTGACACTGGTCCTGACACTGCTCCTGACACTGACAGTGCTCCTGACACTGCTCCTGAGACAGCTCCTGACACTGACACTGCTCCTCCCACTGTTCCTGACACTGCTGCTCACACTGACACTGCTCCTGTCACTGCTCCTAACACTGCTCCTGACTCTGACACTGCTCCTGACACTGCTCCTGATACTGACACTGGCACTGCTACTGACCATGCTGCTGACACTGACACTGCTCCTGATCCTGACAATGCTCCTGACACTGCTCCAGCCACTGACACTGACCCCGACACTGCTCCTGTCTCTGACACTAACCCTCGCACTGCTCCTGACACAGCTCCTGACACTGACACTGCTCCTGACACTGCTCCTGACACTGCTCCTGACTCTGAGACTGCTCCTGACACTGCTCCTGATAATGACACTGGCACTGCTACTGACCATGCTGCTGACAGTGACACTGCTGCTGATCCTGACAATGCTCCTGACACTGCTCCCGCCACTGACACTGACACTGCACCTGACACTACTCCTGAAATAGCTGCTGTCACTGACACTTCTCCTGTCACTGCTCCTGACACTGACGGTGCTGCTGATCCTGAGAATGCTCCTGACACTGCTCCTGACACTGACACTGCTCCTGACACTGCTGCTGACACTGGCACTGCTGCTGTTCCTGAGAATGCCCCTGAATCTGCTCCTCACACTGACACTGCTCCTGACGCTGCTCCTGACACTGACACTGGTCTTGTCACTGACGCTGCTCCTCACACTGCTCCTGACACCGACACTTGTCCTGACACTGCTCCTGAATCTGACACTGGTCCTGACACTGCTCCTGACACTGACAGTGCTCCTGACACTGCTCCTGAGACAGCTCCTGACACTGACACTGCTCCTCCCACTGTTCCTGACACTGCTGCTCACACTGACACTGCTCCTGTCACTGCTCCTGACACTGCTCCTGACTCTGACACTGCTCCTGACACTGCTCCTGATACTGACACTGGCACTGCTACTGACCATGCTGCTGACACTGACACTGCTCCTGATCCTGACAATGCTCCTGACACTGCTCCAGCCACTGACACTGACCCCGACACTGCTCCTGTCTCTGACACTAACCCTCACACTGCTCCTGACACAGCTCCTGACACTGACACTGCTCCTGACACTGCTCCTGACACTGCTCCTGACTCTGAGACTGCTCCTGACACTGCTCCTGATAATGACACTGGCACTGCTACTGACCATGCTGCTGACAGTGACACTGCTGCTGATCCTGACAATGCTCCTGACACTGCTCCCGCCACTGACACTGACACTGCACCTGACACTACTCCTGAAATAGCTGCTGTCACTGACACTTCTCCTGTCACTGCTCCTGACACTGACGGTGCTGCTGATCCTGAGAATGCTCCTGACACTGCTCCTGACACTGACACTGCTCCTGACACTGCTGCTGACACTGGCACTGCTGCTGTTCCTGAGAATGCCCCTGAATCTGCTCCTCACACTGACACTGTTCCTGACGCTGCTCCTGACACTGACACTGCTCCTGGCACTGACAGTGCTCCTGACACTGCTCCTGACATAGACACTGCTCCTGACACTGACACTGCTCCTGACACTGCTCCTGACACTGACACTGCTTCTCACACTGCTCCTGGCACTGACACTGCTGCTGACACTGCTCCTAACACAGACACTGCTGCTGATACTGACAATGCTCCTGACACGGCTCCTGACACAGACACTGCTCCTGACACTGCTCCCGACACTGACACTGCTCCTGATACTGCTCCTGACAATGGTCCTGACACTGACGCTTTTCCTGGCACTGCTCCTGAAACTGACACAGGTCCTGACACTGCTCCTGACACAGACACTGCTCCTCACACTGCTCCTGACTCTGACACTGCACCTGAGAATGCTCCTGACACTGACGCTGCACCCGACACTGCTCCTGACGCTGCACCTGACACTGCTCCTGACACAGGCACTGCTCCTGATACTGCCACTGACACTGCTCCTGACCCTGCTCCTGACACTGCTCCTGACACTGACACTGCTCCTGACACTGCTCGTGACAGTGACAGTGTTCCTGACACTGCTCCTGACACTGACACTGACACACCTCCTGGCACTGCTCCTGACACTGACTCAGGTCCTGTCACTGACACTGCTCCTCCCACAGCTCCTGACACTGACACTGCTCCTCACACTGCTCCTGACACTGACACTGCACCTGAGAATGCTCCTGACACTGACGCTGCACCTGACACTGCTCCTGTCACTGCTCCTGACACTGACACTGGCACTGCTCCTGACACTGACACTGCTCCAGACACTGCTCCAGACACTGCTCCTGACACTGACACTGCTCCTGACACTGCTCCTGACCCTGCTCCTGACTCAGACACTGCTCCTGACACTGCTCCTGATACTGACACTGGCACTGACACTGACCATGCTCCTGACACTGACACTGCTGGTGATCCTGACAATGCTCCTGACACAGCTCCAGTCACTGACACTGACACTGCTCCTGACACTACTCCTGAAATAGCTGCTGTCACTGACACTTCTCCTGTCACTGCTCCTGACACTGACGGTGCTGCTCATCCTGAGAATGCTCCTGATACTGGTCCTGACACTGCTGCTGACACTGGCACTGCAGCTGTTCCTGAGAATGCCCCTGAGACTGCTCCTCACACTGACACTGCTCCTGACACTGCTCCTGACACTGACACTGCTCCTGACACTGCTCCCGACACTGACACTGCTCCTGATACTGCTCCTGACAATGGTCCTGACACTGACGCTTTTCCTGGCACTGCTCCTGAAACTGACACAGGTCCTGACACTGCTCCTGACACAGACACTGCTCCTCACACTGCTCCTGACTCTGACACTGCACCTGAGAATGCTCCTGACACTGACGCTGCACCCGACACTGCTCCTGACGCTGCACCTGACACTGCTCCTGACACAGGCACTGCTCCTGATACTGCCACTGACACTGCTCCTGACCCTGCTCCTGACACTGCTCCTGACACTGACACTGCTCCTGACACTGCTCGTGACAGTGACAGTGTTCCTGACACTGCTCCTGACACTGACACTGACACACCTCCTGGCACTGCTCCTGACACTGACTCAGGTCCTGTCACTGACACTGCTCCTCCCACAGCTCCTGACACTGACACTGCTCCTCACACTGCTCCTGACACTGACACTGCACCTGAGAATGCTCCTGACACTGACGCTGCACCTGACACTGCTCCTGTCACTGCTCCTGACACTGACACTGGCACTGCTCCTGACACTGACACTGCTCCAGACACTGCTCCAGACACTGCTCCTGACACTGACACTGCTCCTGACACTGCTCCTGACCCTGCTCCTGACTCAGACACTGCTCCTGACACTGCTCCTGATACTGACACTGGCACTGACACTGACCATGCTCCTGACACTGACACTGCTGGTGATCCTGACAATGCTCCTGACACAGCTCCAGTCACTGACACTGACACTGCTCCTGACACTACTCCTGAAATAGCTGCTGTCACTGACACTTCTCCTGTCACTGCTCCTGACACTGACGGTGCTGCTCATCCTGAGAATGCTCCTGATACTGGTCCTGACACTGCTGCTGACACTGGCACTGCTGCTGTTCCTGAGAATGCCTCTGAGACTGCTCCTCACACTGACACTGCTCCTGACACTGCTCCTGACACTGACACTGCTCCTAACACTGCTCCTGACACTGACACTACCGCTGACACTGTTCCTAACATTGCAGCTGACACTGACACTGCTCCTGACACTGGCACTGTACCTGACACTGCTCCTGACACTGACACTGCTCCTGCCACTGTTCCTGACACTGCTGCTCACAAAGACACTGCTCCTGACACTGACACTGCTCCTCACACTGCTCCTGATACTGACAATGGCACTGCTACTGGCCATGCTCCTGACACTGACACTGCTGCTGATCCTGACAATGCTCCTGACGCTGCTCCAGTCACTGACACTGACACTGCTCCTGACACTACTCCTGAAATAGCTGCTGTCACTGACACTTCTCCTGTCACTGCTCCTGACACTGACGGTGCTGCTCATCCTGAGAATGCTCCTGATACTGGTCCTGACACTGCTGCTGACACTGGCACTGCAGCTGTTCCTGAGAATGCCCCTGAGACTGCTCCTCACACTGACACTGCTCCTGACACTGCTCCTGACACTGACACTGCTCCTGACTCTGCTCCCGACACTGACACTGCTCCTGATACTGCTCCTGACAATGGTCCTGACACTGACGCTTTTCCTGGCACTGCTCCTGAAACTGACACAGGTCCTGACACTGCTCCTGACACAGACACTGCTCCTCACACTGCTCCTGACTCTGACACTGCACCTGAGAATGCTCCTGACACTGACGCTGCACCCGACACTGCTCCTGACGCTGCACCTGACACTGCTCCTGACACAGGCACTGCTCCTGATACTGCCACTGACACTGCTCCTGACCCTGCTCCTGACACTGCTCCTGACACTGACACTGCTCCTGACACTGCTCGTGACAGTGACAGTGTTCCTGACACTGCTCCTGACACTGACACTGACACACCTCCTGGCACTGCTCCTGACACTGACTCAGGTCCTGTCACTGACACTGCTCCTCCCACAGCTCCTGACACTGACACTGCTCCTCACACTGCTCCTGACACTGACACTGCACCTGAGAATGCTCCTGACACTGACGCTGCACCTGACACTGCTCCTGTCACTGCTCCTGACACTGACACTGGCACTGCTCCTGACACTGACACTGCTCCAGACACTGCTCCAGACACTGCTCCTGACACTGACACTGCTCCTGACACTGCTCCTGACCCTGCTCCTGACTCAGACACTGCTCCTGACACTGCTCCTGATACTGACACTGGCACTGACACTGACCATGCTCCTGACACTGACACTGCTGGTGATCCTGACAATGCTCCTGACACAGCTCCAGTCACTGACACTGACACTGCTCCTGACACTACTCCTGAAATAGCTGCTGTCACTGACACTTCTCCTGTCACTGCTCCTGACACTGACGGTGCTGCTCATCCTGAGAATGCTCCTGATACTGGTCCTGACACTGCTGCTGACACTGGCACTGCTGCTGTTCCTGAGAATGCCCCTGAGACTGCTCCTCACACTGACACTGCTCCTGACACTGCTCCTGACACTGACACTGCTCCTAACACTGCTCCTGACACTGACACTACCGCTGACACTGTTCCTAACATTGCAGCTGACACTGACACTGCTCCTGACACTGGCACTGTACCTGACACTGCTCCTGACACTGACACTGCTCCTGCCACTGTTCCTGACACTGCTGCTCACAAAGACACTGCTCCTGACACTGACACTGCTCCTCACACTGCTCCTGATACTGACAATGGCACTGCTACTGGCCATGCTCCTGACACTGACACTGCTGCTGATCCTGACAATGCTCCTGACGCTGCTCCAGTCACTGACACTGACACTGCACCTGACACTACTCCTGAAATAGATGCTGTCACTGACACTTCTCCTGTCACTGCTCCTGACACTGACGCTGCTGCCGATCCTGAGAATGCTCCTGACACTGCTCCTGACACTGACACAGCTCCTGAGAGTGCTCCTGACACTGGCACTGCTGCTGTTCCTGAGAATGCCCCTGAATCTGGTCCTCACACTGACTCTGCTCCTGACACTGCTCCTGACACTGACACTGTCACTGCTCCTGACACTGACTCTGCTCCTGACACTGCTACTGACACTGACACTGCTCCTGATACTGACACTGGCACTGCTGCTCACACTGCTCCTGACACTGCTCCTGACACTGACACTCCTCCAGCCACTGACACTGCTCCTGACACTGCTCCTGTCACTGACACTGCTCCTGTCACTGACACTGCTCGCCACACTGCTCCTAACAGTGACACTGCTCCTGTCACTGCTCCTGACACAGGCACTGCTGGTGATCCTGGCAACACTGCTCCTGATACTGACACTGACACTGCTGCTCACACTGCTCCTGACACTGCTCCTGACACTGACACTCCTCCAGCCACTGACACTGCTCCTGACACTGCTCCTGTCACTGACACTGCTCCTGCCCTGACCCTGCTCCTGACACTGCTCCTGGCACTAACACTGCCCCCGACACTGCTCCTGACGCTGCACCTGACACTGACACTTGTCCTGACAGTGCTCCTGAAACTGACACTGGTCCTGACACTGCTCCTGACACTGACACTGCTCGTCACACTGCTCCTGACACTGAAACTGCTCGTCACACTGCTCCTGACACTGACTCTGCACCTGAGAATGCTCCTGACACTCACGCTGCACCTGACACTACTCCTGACACTGCACCTGACACTGCTCCTGACACAGACACTGCTCCTGATACTGGCACTGACAGTGCTCCTGACACTGACACTGGTCCAGTCACTGACACTGCTCCTCACACTGCTCCTGACACCGACACTTGTCCTGACACTGCTCCTGAACCTGACACTGGTCCTGACACGGCTCCTGACACTGACACTGCTCCTCACACTGCTCCTGACACTGACTCTGCACCTGAGAATGCTCCTGACACTGACGCTGCACCTGACACTGCTCCTGTCACTGCTCCTGACACTGACAAGGGCACTGCTCCTGACACTGACACTGCTCCTAACACTGACACTGCTCGTCACACTGCTCCTGACACTGACACTGCACCTGAGAATGCTCCTGACACTCACGCTGCACCTGACTCTGCTCCTGACAGTGCACATGACACTGCTCCTGACACAGACACTGCTCCTGATACTGGCACTGACACTGCTCCTGACACTGACACTGGTCTTGTCACTGACGCTGCTCCTCACACTGCTCCTGACACTGCTCCTGACACTGACAGTGCTCCTGACACTGCTCCTGAGACAGCTCCTGACACTGACACTGCTCCTCCCACTGTTCCTGACACTGCTGCTCACACTGACACTGCTCCTGTCACTGCTCCTGACACTGCTCCTGACTCTGACACTGCTCCTGACACTGCTCCTGATACTGACACTGGCACTGCTACTGACCATGCTGCTGACACTGACACTGCTCCTGATCCTGACAATGCTCCTGACACTGCTCCAGCCACTGACACTGACCCCGACACTGCTCCTGTCTCTGACACTAACACTCACACTGCTCCTGACACAGCTCCTGACACTGACACTGCTCCTGACTCTGAGACTGCTCCTGACACTGCTCCTGATAATGACACTGGCACTGCTACTGACCATGCTGCTGACACTGACACTGCTGCTGATCCTGACAATGCTCCTGACACTGCTCCCGCCACTGACACTGACACTGCACCTGACACTACTCCTGAAATAGCTGCTGTCACTGACACTTCTCCTGTCACTGCTCCTGACACTGACGGTGCTGCTGATCCTGAGAATGCTCCTGACACTGCTCCTGACACTGACACTGCTCCTGACACTGCTGCTGACACTGGCACTGCTGCTGTTCCTGAGAATGCCCCTGAATCTGCTCCTCACACTGACACTGCTCCTGACGCTGCTCCTGACACTGACACTGCTCCAGGCACTGACAGTGCTCCTGACACTGCTCCTGACATAGACACTGCTCCTGACACTGACACTGCTCCTGACACTGCTCCTGACACTGACACTGCTCCTCACACTGCTCCTGGCACTGACACTGCTGCTGACACTGCTCCTAACACAGACACTGCTGTTGATACTGACAATGCTCCTGACACGGCTCCTGACACAGACACTGCTCCTGACACTGCTCCCGACACTGACACTGCTCCTGATACTGCTCCTGACACTGGTCCTGACACTGACGCTTGTCCTGGCACTGCTCCTGAAACTGACACAGGTCCTGACACTGCTCCTGACACAGACACTGCTCCTCACACTGCTCCTGACTCTGACACTGCACCTGAGAATGCTCCTGACACTGACGCTGCACCCGACACTGCTCCTGACGCTGCACCTGACACTGCTCCTGACACAGGCACTGCTCCTGATACTGCCACTGACACTGCTCCTGAACCTGCTCCTGACACTGCTCCTGACACTGACACTGCTCCTGACACTGCTCCTGACACGGACACTCCTGCTGATCCTGACAATGCTCCTGACACTGCTCCTGACACAGCTCCTGACACTGACACTGCTCCTGGCACTGACAGTGCTCCTGACACTGCTCCTGACATAGACGCTGCTCCTGACACTGCTCCTGACACTGACACTGCTCCTGACACTGCTCCTGACACTGACACTGCTCCTGACACTGCTCCTGACCCTGCTCCTGACTCAGACACTGCTCCTGACACTGCTCCTGATACTGACACTGGCACTGACACTGACCATGCTCCTGACACTGACACTGCTGGTGATCCTGACAATGCTCCTGACACAGCTCCAGTCACTGACACTGACACTGCACCTGACACTACTCCTGAAATAGCTGCTGTCACTGACACTTCTCCTGTCACTGCTCCTGACACTGACGGTGCTGCTCATCCTGAGAATGCTCCTGATACTGGTCCTGACACTGCTGCTGACACTGGCACTGCTGCTGTTCCTGAGAATGCCCCTGAATCTGCTCCTCACACTGACACTGCTCCTGACACTGCTCCTGACACTGACACTGCTCCTAACACTGCTCCTGACACTGCTCCTGACACTGACACTCCTCCAGCCACTGACACTGCTCCTGACACTGCTCCTGTCACTGACACTGCTCCTGCCCTGACTCTGCTCCTGACACTGCTCCTGGCACTAACACTGCCCCTGGCACTGCTCCTGACGCTGACGGTGCTGCTGATCCTGAGAATGCTCCTGACACTGCTCCTGACACTGACACTGCTCCTCACACTGCTCCTGATACTGACACTGGCACTGCTACTGGCCATGCTCCTGACACTGACACTGCTGCTGATCCTGACAATGCTCCTGACGCTGCTCCAGTCACTGACACTGACACTGCACCTGACACTACTCCTGAAATAGCTGCTGTCACTGACACTTCTCCTGTCACTGCTCCTGACACAGGCACTGCTGGTGATCCTGGCAATGCTCCCTACACAGCTCCTGACATTGGCACTGGTCCTGACTCTGCTCCTGACACTGACACTGCCACTGACACTGCCCCTGACCCTGCTCCTGACACTGCTCCTGGCACTGACACTGCTCCTGACACTGCTCCTGACGCTGCACCTGACTCTGACACTTGTCCTGACACTGCTCCTCAAGCTGACACTGGTCCTGACACTGCTCCTGACACTGACACTGCTCCTCACACTGCTCCTGACACTGACACTGCTCCTCACACTGCTCCTGACACTGACACTGCACCTGAGAACGCTCCTGACACTGACGCTGCACCCGACACTGCTCCTGTCACTGCTCCTGACACTGACACTGACACTGCTCCTGACACTGACACTGCTCTTGACACTGTCACTGCTCCAGACACTGCTCCTGACACTGCTCCTGACACTGACACTGCTCCTGACACTGCTCCTGACACGGACACTCCTGCTGATCCTGACAATGCTCCTGACACTGCTCCTGACACAGCTCCTGATACTGACACTGCTCCTGGCACTGACAGTGCTCCTGACACTGCTCCTGACATAGACACTGCTCCAGACACTGCTCCTGGCACTGACACTGCTCCTGACACTGCTCCTGACACTGACACTGCTCCTCACACTGCTCCTGGCACTGACACTGCTGCTGACACTGCTCCTAACACAGACACTGCTGTTGATACTGACAATGCTCCTGACACGGCTCCTGACACAGACACTGCTCCTGACACTGCTCCCGACACTGACACTGCTCCTGATACTGCTCCTGACACTGGTCCTGACACTGACGCTTGTCCTGGCACTGCTCCTGAAACTGACACAGGTCCTGACACTGCTCCTGACACAGACACTGCTCCTCACACTGCTCCTGACTCTGACACTGCACCTGAGAATGCTCCTGACACTGACGCTGCACCCGACACTGCTCCTGACGCTGCACCTGACACTGCTCCTGACACAGGCACTGCTCCTGATACTGCCACTGACACTGCTCCTGAACCTGCTCCTGACACTGCTCCTGACACTGACACTGCTCCTGACACTGCTCCTGACACGGACACTCCTGCTGATCCTGACAATGCTCCTGACACTGCTCCTGACACAGCTCCTGACACTGACACTGCTCCTGGCACAGACAGTGCTCCTGACACTGCTCCTGACATAGACACTGCTCCTGACACTGCTCCTGACACTGACACTGCTCCTGACACTGCTCCTGACACTGACACTGCTCCTGACACTGCTCCTGACCCTGCTCCTGACTCAGACACTGCTCCTGACACTGCTCCTGATACTGACACTGGCACTGACACTGACCATGCTCCTGACACTGACACTGCTGGTGATCCTGACAATGTTCCTGACACAGCTCCAGTCACTGACACTGACACTGCACCTGACACTACTCCTGAAATAGCTGCTGTCACTGACACTTCTCCTGTCACTGCTCCTCACACTGACACAGCTCCTGACACTGCTCCTGACACTGACACTGCTCCTAACACTGCTCCTGACACTGACACTACCGCTGACACTGTTCCTAACATTGCAGCTGACACTGACACTGCTCCAGACACTGGCACTGTACCTGACACTGCTCCTGACACTGACACTGCTCCTGCCACTGTTCCTGACACTGCTGCTCACAAAGACACTGCTCCTGACACTGACACTGCTCCTCACACTGCTCCTGATACTGACACTGGCACTGCTACTGGCCATGCTCCTGACACTGACACTGCTGCTGATCCTGACAATGCTCCTGACGCTGCTCCAGTCACTGACACTGACACTGCACCTGACACTACTCCTGAAATAGATGCTGCCACTGACACTTCTCCTGTCACTGCTCCTGACACTGACGCTGCTGCCGATCCTGAGAATGCTCCTGACACTGCTCCTGACACTGGCACAGCTCCTGAGAGTGCTCCTGACACTGGCACTGCTGCTGTTCCTGAGAATGCCCCTGAATCTGGTCCTCACACTGACTCTGCTCCTGACACTGCTCCTGACACTGACACTGTCACTGCTCCTGACACTGACTCTGCTCCTGACACTGCTACTGACACTGACACTGCTCCTGATACTGACACTGACACTGCTGCTCACACTGCTCCTGACACTGCTCCTGACACTGACACTCCTCCAGCCACTGACACTGCTCCTGACACTGCTCCTGTCACTGACACTGCTCCTGTCACTGACACTGCTCGCCACACTGCTCCTAACAGTGACACTGCTCCTGTCACTGCTCCTGACACTGGCACTGCTGGTGATCCTGGCAATGCTCCCTACACAGCTCCTGACATTGGCACTGGTCCTGACTCTGCTCCTGACACTGACACTGCCACTGACACTGCCCCTGACCCTGCTCCTGACACTGCTCCTGGCACTAACACTGCCCCTGACACTGCTCCTGCCCTGACCCTGCTCCTGACACTGCTCCTGGCACTAACACTGCCCCTGACACTGCTCCTGACGCTGCACCTGACACTGACACTTGTCCTGACAGTGCTCCTGAAACTGACACTGCTCCTGACACTGCTCCTGACACTGACACTGCTCGTCACACTGCTCCTGACACTGAAACTGCTCGTCACACTGCTCCTGACACTGACACTGCACCTGAGAATGCTCCTGACACTCACGCTGCACCTGACACTACTCCTGACACTGCACCTGACACTGCTCCTGACACAGACACTGCTCCTGATACTGGCACTGACAGTGCTCCTGACACTGACACTGGTCCAGTCACTGACACTGCTCCTCACACTGCTCCTGACACCGACACTTGTCCTGACACTGCTCCTGAACCTGACACTGGTCCTGACACAGCTCCTGACACTGAGACTGCTCCTCACACTGCTCCTGACACTGACTCTGCACCTGAGAATGCTCCTGACACTGACGCTGCACCTGACACTGCTCCTGTCACTGCTCCTGACACTGACAAGGGCACTGCTCCTGACACTGACACTGCTCCTGACACTGACACTGCTCCAGACACTGCTCCTGACACTGCTCCTGACACGGACGCTGCTCCTGACACTGCTCCTGACACTGACACTGCTGCTGATCCTGACAATGCTCCTGACACTGCTCCTGTCACAGCTCCTGACACTGACACTGCTCCTGGCACTGACAGTGCTCCTGACACTGCTCCTGACACTGCTCCTGGCGTTGCACCTGACACTGACACTTGTCCTGACACTGCTCCTGAAACTGACACTGGTCCTGACACTGCTCCTGACACTGACACTGCTCGTCACACTGCTCCTAACACTGACACTGCTCGTCACACTGCTCCTGACACTGACACTGCACCTGAGAATGCTCCTGACACTCACGCTGCACCTGACTCTGCTCCTGACACTGCACATGACACTGCTCCTGACACAGACACTGCTCCTGATACTGGCACTGACACTGCTCCTGACACTGACACTGGTCTTGTCACTGACGCTGCTCCTCACACTGCTCCTGACACCGACACTTGTCCTAACACTGCTCCTGAATCTGACACTGGTCCTGACACTGCTCCTGACACTGACAGTGCTCCTGACACTGCTCCTGACACTGCTCCTGACTCTGAGACCGCTCCTGACACTGCTCCTGATAATGACACTGGCACTGCTACTGACCATGCTGCTGACACTGACACTGCTGCTGATCCTGACAATGCTCCTGACACTGCTCCCGCCACTGACACTGACACTGCACCTGACACTACTCCTGAAATAGCTGCTGTCACTGACACTTCTCCTGTCACTGCTCCTGACACTGACGGTGCTGCTGATCCTGAGAATGCTCCTGGCACTGCTCCTGACACTGACACTGCTCCTGACACTGCTGCTGACACTGGCACTGCTGCTGTTCCTGAGAATGCCCCTGAATCTGCTCCTCACACTGACACTGCTCCTGACGCTGCTCCTGACACTGACACTGCTCCTGGCACTGACAGTGCTCCTGACACTGCTCCTGACATAGGCACTGCTCCTGACACTGACACTGCTCCTGACACTGCTCCTGACACTGACACTGCTCCTCACACTGCTCCTGGCACTGACACTGCTGCTGACACTGCTCCTAACACAGACACTGCTGCTGATACTGACAATGCTCCTGACACGGCTCCTGACACAGACACTGCTCCTGACACTGCTCCCGACACTGACACTGCTCCTGATACTGCTCCTGGCAATGGTCCTGACACTGACGCTTGTCCTGGCACTGCTCCTGAAACTGACACAGGTCCTGACACTGCTCCTGACACAGACACTGCTCCTCACACTTCTCCTGACTCTGACACTGCACCTGAGAATGCTCCTGACACTGACGCTGCACCCGACACTGCTCCTGACGCTGCACCTGACACTGCTCCTGACACAGGCACTGCTCCTGATACTGCCACTGACACTGCTCCTGACCCTGCTCCTGACACTGCTCCTGACACTGACACTGCTCCTGACACTGCTCGTGACACTGACAGTGTTCCTGACACTGCTCCTGACACTGACACTGACACACCTCCTGGCACTGCTCCTGACACTGACTCAGGTCCTGTCACTGACACTGCTCCTCCCACAGCTCCTGACACTGACACTGCTCCTCACACTGCTCCTGGCACTGACACTGCACCTGAGAATGCTCCTGACACTGACGCTGCACCTGACACTGCTCCTGTCACTGCTCCTGACACTGACACTGGCACTGCTCCTGACACTGACACTGCTCCAGACACTGCTCCAGACACTGCTCCTGACACTGACACTGCTCCTGACACTGCTCCTGACCCTGCTCCTGACTCAGACACTGCTCCTGACACTGCTCCTGATACTGACACTGGCACTGACACTGACCATGCTCCTGACACTGACACTGCTGGTGATCCTGACAATGCTCCTGACACAGCTCCAGTCACTGACACTGACACTGCACCTGACACTACTCCTGAAATAGCTGCTGTCACTGACACTTCTCCTGTCACTGCTCCTGACACTGACGGTGCTGCTCATCCTGAGAATGCTCCTGATACTGGTCCTGACACTGCTGCTGACACTGGCACTGCTGCTGTTCCTGAGAATGCCCCTGAATCTGCTCCTCACACTGACACTGCTCCTGACACTGCTCCTGACACTGACACTGCTCCTAACACTGCTCCTGACACTGACACTACCGCTGACACTGTTCCTAACATTGCAGCTGACACTGACACTGCTCCTGACACTGGCACTGTACCTGACACTGCTCCTGACACTGACACTGCTCCTGCCACTGTTCCTGACACTGCTGCTAACAAAGACACTGCTCCTGACACTGACACTGCTCCTCACACTGCTCCTGATACTGACACTGGCACTGCTACTGGCCATGCTCCTGACACTGACACTGCTGCTGATCCTGACAATGCTCCTGACGCTGCTCCAGTCACTGACACTGACACTGCACCTGACACTACTCCTGAAATAGATGCTGTCACTGACACTTCTCCTGTCACTGCTCCTGACACTGACGCTGCTGCCGATCCTGAGAATGCTCCTGACACTGCTCCTGACACTGACACAGCTCCTGAGAGTGCTCCTGACACTGGCACTGCTGCTGTTCCTGAGAATGCCCCTGAATCTGGTCCTCACACTGACTTTGCTCCTGACACTGCTACTGACACTGACACTGTCACTGCTCCTGACACTGACTGTGCTCCTGACACTGCTACTGACACTGACACTGCTCCTGATACTGACACTGACACTGCTGCTCACACTGCTCCTGACACTGCTCCTGACACTGACACTCCTCCAGCCACTGACACTGCTCCTGACACTGCTCCTGTCACTGACACTGCTCGCCACACTGCTCCTAACAGTGACACTGCTCCTGTCACTGCTCCTGACACAGGCACTGTTGGTGATCCTGGCAATGCTCCCTACACAGCTCCTGACATTGGCACTGGTCCTGACTCTGCTCCTGACACTGACACTGCCACTGACACTGCCCCTGACCCTGCTCCTGACACTGCTCCTGGCACTAACACTGCCCCTGACACTGCTCCTGACGCTGCACCTGACACTGACACTTGTCCTGACAGTGCTCCTGAAACTGACACTGGTCCTGACACTGCTCCTGACACTGACACTACCCCTGACACTGTTCCTAACATTGCAGCTGACACTGACACTGCTCCTGACACTGGCACTGGACCAGACACTGCTCCTGCCACTGTTCCTGACACTGCAGATCACAAAGACACTGCTCCTGACACTGACACTGCTCCTGACACTACTCCTGAAATAGCTGCTGTCACTGACACTTCTCCTGTCACTGCTCCTGACACAGGCACTGCTGGTGATCCTGGGAATGCTCCCTACACAGCTCCTGACATTGGCACTGGTCCTGACTCTGCTCCTGATACTGACACTGCCACTGACACTGCCCCTGACCCTGCTCCTGACACTGCTCCTGGCACTGACACTGCTCCTGACACTGCTCCTGACGCTGCACCTGACACTGACACTTGTCCTGACACTGCTCCTGAAACTGACACTGATCCTGACACTGCTCCTGACACTGACACTGTTCGTCACACTTCTCCTGACACTGACACTGCTCGTCACACTGATCCTGACACTGACACTGCACCTGAGAATGCTCCTGACGCTCACGCTGCACCTGACACTGCTCCTGACACTGCGCCTGACACTGCTCCTGACACAGACACTGCTCCTGATACTGGCGCTGACACTGCTCCTGACACTGACGCTGGTCCTGTCACTGACACTGCTCCTCACACTGCTCCTGACACCGACACTTGTCCTGACACTGCTCGTGAAGCTGACACTGGTCCTGACACTGCTCCTGACACTGACACTGCTCCTCACACTGCTCCTGACACTGACACTGCACCTGAGAATGCTCCTGACACTGACGCTGCACCTGTCACTGCTCCTGTCACTGCTCCTGACACTGACACTGTCACTGCTCCTGACACTGACTCTGCTCCTGACACTGCTACTGACACTGACACTGCTCCTGATACTCACACTGACACTGCTCCTGTCACTGCTCCTGACATTGCTCCTGACACTGACCCTGCTCCTGACACTGCTCCTGAAACTGCTCCAGACACTGACACTGCTCCTGACTCTGTTCCTGACACTGACAGTGCTCCTGAGACTGCTCCTGACACTGACAGTGCTCCTGACACTGCTCCTGACACTGACACTGACACACCTCCTGGCACTGCTCCTGACACTGACACTGCTCCTGACACTGACACTGCTCCTGACACTGACACTGCTCCAGACACTGCTCATGACACTGCTCCTGACACTGACCCTGCTCCTGACAATGCTCCTGACACTGACACTGCTGCTGATCCTGACAATGCTCCTGACACTGCTCCTGACACAGCTCCTGACACTGACACTGCTCCTCCCACTGTTCCTGACACTGCTGCTCACACTGACACTGCTCCTGTCACTGGCACTGCTCCTGATACAGACACTGTTGGTGATCCTGACAATGTTCTTGACACTGCTCCTGACACTGCTCCTGACACTGACACTGGCACTGACACAGCTCCAGACACTGGCACTGCTCCTGTCGCTGCTCCTGACACAGACACTGACCCCGACACTGCTCCTGTCTCTGACACTGACCCCGACACAGCACCTGACACAGCTCCTGACACTGACACTGCTCCTGAGACTGCTCCTGACACTGCTCCTGACTCTGACACTGCTCCTGACACTGCTCCTGATACTGACACTGGCACTGCTACTGACCATGCTGCTGACACCGACACTGCTGCTGATCCTGACAATGCTCCTGACACCGCTACAGCCACTGACACTGACACTGCACCTGACACTACTCCTGAAATAGCTGCTGTCACTGACACTTCTCCTGTCACTGCTCCTGACACTGACGGTGCTGCTGATCCTGAGAATGCTCCTGACACTGCTCCTGACACTGACACTGCTCCTCACACTGCTCCTGATACTGACACTGGCACTGCTACTGGCCATGCTCCTGACACTGACACTGCTGCTGATCCTGACAATGCTCCTGACGCTGCTCCAGTCACTGACACTGACACTGCACCTGACACTACTCCTGAAATAGCTGCTGTCACTGACACTTCTCCTGTCACTGCTCCTGACACAAGCACTGCTGGTAATCCTGGCAATGCTCCCTACACAGCTCCTGACATTGGCACTGGTCCTGACTCTGCTCCTGACACTGACGCTGCCACTGACACTGCCCCTGACCCTGCTCCTGACACTGCTCCTGGCACTGACACTGCTCCTGACACTGCTCCTGACGCTGCACCTGACTCTGACACTTGCCCTGACACTGCTCCTCAAGCTGACACTGGTCCTGACACTGCTCCTGACACTGACACTGCTCCTCACACTGCTCCTGACACTGACACTGCTCCTCACACTTCTCCTGACACTGACACTGCACCTGAGAACGCTCCTGACACTGACGCTGCACCCGACACTGCTCCTGTCACAGCTCCTGACACTGACACTGACACTGCTCCTGACACTGACACTGCTCTTGACACTGACACTGCTCCAGACACTGCTCCTGACACTGCTCCTGACACTGACACTGCTCCTGACACTACTCCTGAAATAGCTGCTGTCACTGACACTTCTCCTGTCACTGCTCCTGACACTGACGGTGCTGCTCATCCTGAGAATGCTCCTGATACTGGTCCTGACACTGCTGCTGACACTGGCACTGCTGCTGTTCCTGAGAATGCCCCTGAATCTGCTCCTCACACTGACACAGCTCCTGACACTGCTCCTGACACTGACACTGCTCCTAACACTGCTCCTGACACTGACACTACCGCTGACACTGTTCCTAACATTGCAGCTGACACTGACACTGCTCCTGACACTGGCACTGTACCTGACACTGCTCCTGACACTGACACTGCTCCTGCCACTGTTCCTGACACTGACGGTGCTGCTGATCCTGAGAATGCTCCTGACACTGCTCCTGACACTGACACTGCTCCTCACACTGCTCCTGATACTGACACTGGCACTGCTACTGGCCATGCTCCTGACACTGACACTGCTGCTGATCCTGACAATGCTCCTGACGCTGCTCCAGTCACTGACACTGACACTGCACCTGACACTACTCCTGAAATAGATGCTGCCACTGACATTTCTCCTGTCACTGCTCCTGACACTGACGCTGCTGCCGATCCTGAGAATGCTCCTGACACTGCTCCTGACACTGACACAGCTCCTGAGAGTGCTCCTGACACTGGCACTGCTGCTGTTCCTGAGAATGCCCCTGAATCTGGTCCTCACACTGACTCTGCTCCTGACACTGCTCCTGACACTGACACTGTCACTGCTCCTGACACTGACTCTGCTCCTGACACTGCTACTGACACTGACACTGCTCCTGATACTGACACTGACACTGCTGCTCACACTGCTCCTGACACTGCTCCTGACACTGACACTCCTCGAGCCACTGACACTGCTCCTGACACTGCTCCTGTGACTGACACTGCTCCTGTCACTGACACTGCTCGCCACACTGCTCCTAACAGTGACACTGCTCCTGTCACTGCTCCTGACACTGGCACTGCTGGTGATCCTGGCCACACTGCTCCTGATACTGACACTGACACTGCTGCTCACACTGCTCCTGACACTGCTCCTGACACTGACCCTCCTCCAGCCACTGACACTGCTCCTGACACTGCTCCTGTCACTGACACTGCTCCTGCCCTGACCCTGCTCCTGACACTGCTCCTGGCACTAACACTGCCCCTGACACTGCTCCTGACGCTGCACCTGACACTGACACTTGTCCTGACAGTGCTCCTGAAACTGACACTGGTCCTGACACTGCTCCTGACACTGACACTGCTCGTCACACTGCTCCTGACACTGAAACTGCTCGTCACACTGCTCCTGACACTGACACTGCACCTGAGAATGCTCCTGACACTCACGCTGCACCTGACACTACTCCTGACACTGCACCTGACACTGCTCCTGACACCGACACTTTTCCTGACACTGCTCCTGAACCTGACACTGGTCCTGACACAGCTCCTGACACTGACACTGCTCCTCACACTGCTCCTGACACTGACTCTGCACCTGAGAATGCTCCTGACACTGACGCTGCACCTGACACTGCTCCTGTCACTGCTCCTGACACTGACAAGGGCACTGCTCCTGACACTGACACTGCTCCTGACACTGACACTGCTCCAGACACTGCTCCTGACACTGCTCCTGACACGGACACTGCTCCTGACACTGCTCCTGACACTGACACTGCTGCTGATCCTGACAATGCTCCTGACACTGCTCCTGACGCTGCACCTGACACTGACACTTGTCCTGACACTGCTCCTGAAACTGACACTGGACCTGACACTGCTCCTGACACTGACACTGCTCGTCACACTGCTCCTAACACTGACACTGCTCGTCACACTGCTCCTGACACTGACACTGCACCTGAGAATGCTCCTGACACTCACGCTGCACCTGTCTCTGCTCCTGACACTGCACATGACACTGCTCCTGACACAGACACTGCTCCTGACACTGACACTGGTCTTGTCACTGACGCTGCTCCTCACACTGCTCCTGACACCGACACTTGTCCTGACACTGCTCCTGAATCTGACACTGGTCCTGACACTGCTCCTGACACTGACAGTGCTCCTGACACTGCTCCTGAGACAGCTCCTGACACTGACACTGCTCCTACCACTGTTCCTGACACTGCTGCTCACACTGACACTGCTCCTGTCACTGCTCCTGACACTGCTCCTGACTCTGACACTGCTCCTGACACTGCTCCTGATACTGACACTGGCACTGCTACTGACCATGCTGCTGACACTGACACTGCTCCTGATCCTGACAATGCTCCTGACACTGCTCCAGCCACTGACACTGACCCCGACACTGCTCCTGTCTCTGACACTAACCCTCACACTGCTCCTGACACAGCTCCTGACACTGACACTGCTCCTGACACTGCTCCTGACACTGCTCCTGACTCTGAGACTGCTCCTGACACTGCTCCTGATAATGACACTGGCACTGCTACTGACCATGCTGCGGACACTGACACTGCTGCTGATCCTGACAATGCTCCTGACACTGCTCCCGCCACTGACACTGACACTGCACCTGACACTACTCCTGAAATAGCTGCTGTCACTGACACTTCTCCTGTCACTGCTCCTGATACTGACGCTGCTGCTGATCCTGAGAATGCTCCTGACACTGCTCCTGACACTGACACTGCTCCTGACACTGCTGCTGACACTGGCACTGCTGCTGTTCCTGAGAATGCCCCTGAATCTGCTCCTCACACTGACACTGCTCCTGACGCTGCTCCTGACACTGACACTGCTCCTGGCACTGACAGTGCTCCTGACACTGCTCCTGACATAGACACTGCTCCTGACACTGACACTGCTCCTGACACTGCTCCTGACACTGACACTGCTCCTCACACTGCTCCTGGCACTGACACTGCTGCTGACACTGCTCCTAACACAGACACTGCTGCTGATACTGACAATGCTCCTGACACGGCTCCTGACACAGACACTGCTCCTGACACTGCTCCCGACACTGACACTGCCCCTGATACTGCTCCTGACAATGGTCCTGACACTGACGCTTGTCCTGGCACTGCTCCTGAAACTGACACAGGTCCTGACACTGCTCCTGACACAGACACTGCTCCTCACACTTCTCCTGACTCTGACACTGCACCTGAGAATGCTCCTGACACTGACGCTGCACCCGACACTGCTCCTGACGCTGCACCTGACACTGCTCCTGACACAGGCACTGCTCCTGATACTGCCACTGACACTGCTCCTGACCCTGCTCCTGACACTGCTCCTGACACTGACACTGCTCCTGACACTGCTCGTGACACTGACAGTGTTCCTGACACTGCTCCTGACACTGACACTGACACACCTCCTGGCACTGCTCCTGACACTGACTCAGGTCCTGTCACTGACACTGCTCCTCCCACAGCTCCTGACACTGACACTGCTCCTCACACTGCTCCTGACACTGATACTGCACCTGAGAATGCTCCTGACACTGACGCTGCACCTGACACTGCTCCTGTCACTGCTCCTGACACTGACACTGGCACTGCTCCTGACACTGACACTGCTCCAGACACTGCTCCAGACACTGCTCCTGACACTGACACTGCTCCTGACACTGCTCCTGACCCTGCTCCTGACTCAGACACTGCTCCTGACACTGCTCCTGATACTGACACTGGCACTGACACTGACCATGCTCCTGACACTGACACTGCTGGTGATCGTGACAATGCTCCTGACACAGCTCCAGTCACTGTCACTGACACTGCACCTGACACTACTCCTGAAATAGCTGCTGTCACTGACACTTCTCCTGTCACTGCTCCTGACACTGACGGTGCTGCTCATCCTGAGAATGCTCCTGATACTGGTCCTGACACTGCTGCTGACACTGGCACTGCTGCTGTTCCTGAGAATGCCCCTGAATCTGCTCCTCACACTGACACTGCTCCTGACACTGCTCCTGACACTGACACTGCTCCTAACACTGCTCCTGACACTGGCACTACCGCTGACACTGTTCCTAACATTGCAGCTGACACTGACACTGCTCCTGACACTGGCACTGTACCTGACACTGCTCCTGACACTGACACTGCTCCTGCCACTGTTCCTGACACTGCTGCTCACAAAGACACTGCTCCTGACACTGACACTGCTCCTCACACTGCTCCTGATACTGACACTGGCACTGCTACTGGCCATGCTCCTGACACTGACACTGCTGCTGATCCTGACAAAGCTCCTGACGCTGCTCCAGTCACTGACACTGACACTGCACCTGACACTACTCCTGAAATAGATGCTGTCACTGACACTTCTCCTGTCACTGCTCCTGACACTGACGCTGCTGCCGATCCTGAGAATGCTCCTGACACTGCTCCTGACACTGACACAGCTCCTGAGAGTGCTCCTGACACTGGCACTGCTGCTGTTCCTGAGAATGCCCCTGAATCTGGTCCTCACACTGACTCTGCTCCTGACACTGCTCCTGACACTGACACTGTCACTGCTCCTGACACTGACTCTGCTCCTGACACTGCTACTGACACTGACACTGCTCCTGATACTGACACTGACACTGCTGCTCACACTGCTCCTGACACTGCTCCTGACACTGACACTCCTCCAGCCACTGACACTGCTCCTGACACTGCTCCTGTCACTGACACTGCTCGCCACACTGCTCCTAACAGTGACACTGCTCCTGTCACTGCTCCTGACACAGGCACTGCTGGTGATCCTGGCAATGCTCCCTACACAGCTCCTGACATTGGCACTGGTCCTGACTCTGCTCCTGACACTGACACTGCCACTGACACTGCCCCTGACCCTGCTCCTGACACTGCTCCTGGCACTAACACTGCCCCTGACACTGCTCCTGACGCTGCACCTGACACTGACACTTGTCCTGACAGTGCTCCTGAAACTGACACTGGTCCTGACACTGCTCCTGACACTGACACTGCTCGTCACACTGCTCCTGACACTGAAACTGCTCGTCACACTGCGCCTGACACTGACACTGCACCTGAGAATGCTCTTGACACTCACGCTGCACCTGACACTACTCCTGACACTGCACCTGACACTGCTCCTGACACAGACACTGCTCCTGATACTGGCACTGACAGTGCTCCTGACACTGACACTGGTCCAGTCACTGACACTGCTCCTCACACTGCTCCTGACACCGACACTTGTCCTGACACTGCTCCTGAACCTGACACTGGTCCTGACACAGCTCCTGACACTGACACTGCTCCTCACACTGCTCCTGACACTGACTCTGCACCTGAGAATGCTCCTGACACTGACGCTGCACGTGACACTGCTCCTGTCACTGCTCCTGACACTGACAAGGGCACTGCTCCTGACACTGACACTGCTCCTGACACTGACACTGCTCCAGACACTGCTCCTGACACTGCTCCTGACACTGACACTGCTCCTGACACTGCTCCTGACACTGACACTGCTGCTGATCCTGAGAATGCTACTGACACTGCTCCTGACACAGCTCCTGACACTGACACTGCTCCTGGCACTGACAGTGCTCCTGACACTGCTCCTGACACTGCTCCTGACGCTGCACCTGACACTGACACTTGTCCTGACACTGCTCCTGAAACTGACACTGGTCCTGACACTGCTCCTGACACTGACACTGCTCGTCACACTGCTCCTAACACTGACACTGCTCGTCACACTGCTCCTGACACTGACACTGCACCTGAGAATGCTCCTGACACTCACGCTGCACCTGACTCTGCTCCTGACACTGCACATGACACTGCTCCTGACACAGACACTGCTCCTGATACTGGCACTGACACTGCTCCTAACACTGACACTGGTCTTGTCACTGACGCTGCTCCTCACACTGCTCCTGACACCGACACTTGTCCTGACACTGCTCCTGAATCTGACACTGGTCCTGACACTGCTCCTGACACTGACAGTGCTCCTGACACTGCTCCTAAGACAGCTCCTGACACTGACACTGCTCCTCCCACTGTTCCTGACACTGCTGCTCACACTGACACTGCTCCTGTCACTGCTCCTGACACTGCTCCTGACTCTGACACTGCTCCTGACACTGCTCCTGATACTGACATTGGCACTGCTACTGACCATGCTGCTGACACTGACACTGCTGCTGATCCTGACAATGCTCCTGACACTGCTCCAGCCACTGACACTGACCCCGACACTGCTCCTGTCTCTGACACTAACCCTGACACTGCTCCTGACACAGCTCCTGACACTGACACTGCTCCTGACACTGCTCCTGACACTGCTCCTGACTCTGAGACTGCTCCTGACACTGCTCCTGATAATGACAGTGGCACTGCTACTGACCATGCTGCTGACACTGACACTGCTGCTGATCCTGACAATGCTCCTGACACTGCTCCCGCCACTGACACTGACACTGCACCTGACACTACTCCTGAAATAGCTGCTGTCACTGACACTTCTCCTGTCACTGCTCCTGACACTGATGGTGCTGCTGATCCTGAGAATGCTCCTGACACTGCTCCTGACACTGACACTGCTCCTGACACTGCTGCTGACACTGGCACTGCTGCTGTTCCTGAGAATGCCCCTGAATCTGCTCCTCACACTGACACTGCTCCTGACGCTGCTCCTGACACTGACACTGCTCCTCACACTGCTCCTGACACTGCTCCTGACACTGCTCCTGACTCTGATACTGTTCCTGGTACTGACACTGACACTGCTCCTTGTACTGCTACAGACTCTGACACTGCTCCTGTCACTGCTCCTGATACTGCTGCTGACACTGACCCTGATCCTGACACTGCTCCTAAAACTGCTCCAGACACTGACACTGCTCCTGACACTGCTCCTGACACTGACACTACCCCTGACACTGTTCCTAACATTGCAGCTGACACTCACACTGCTCCTGACACTGGCACTGGACCAGACACTGCTCCTGCCACTGTTCCTGACACTGCAGATCACAAAGACACTGCTCCTGACACTGACACTGCTCCTGACACTACTCCTGAAATAGCTGCTGTCACTGACAGTTCTCCTGTCACTGCTCCTGACACAGGCACTGCTGGTGATCCTGGCAATGCTCCCTACACAGCTCCTGACATTGGCACTGGTCCTGACTCTGCTCCTGATACTGACACTGCCACTGACACTGCCCCTGACCCTGCTCCTGACACTGCTCCTGGCACTGACACTGCTCCTGACACTGCTCCTGACGCTGCACCTGACACTGACACTTGTCCTGACACTGCTCCTGAAACTGACACTGATCCTGACACTGCTCCTGACACTGACACTGTTCGTCACACTTCTCCTGACACTGACACTGCTCGTCACACTGATCCTGACACAGACACTGCACCTGAGAATGCTCCTGACGCTCACGCTGCACCTGACACTGCTCCTGACACTGCGCCTGACACTGCTCCTGACACAGACACTGCTCCTTATACTGGCGCTGACACTGCTCCTGACACTGACGCTGGTCCTGTCACTGACACTGCTCCTCACACTGCTCCTGACACCGACACTTGTCCTGACACTGCTCGTGAAGCTGACACTGGTCCTGACACTGCTCCTGACACTGACACTGCTCCTCACACTGCTCCTGACACTGACACTGCACCTGAGAATGCTCCTGACACTGACGCTGCACCTGTCACTGCTCCTGTCACTGCTCCTGACAGTGACACTGTCACTGCTCCTGATACTGACTCTGCTCCTGACACTGCTACTGACACTGACACTGCTCCTGATACTCACACTGACACTGCTCCTGTCACTGCTCCTGACATTGCTCCTGACACTGACCCTGCTCCTCACACTGCTGCTGAAACTGCTCCAGACACTGACACTGCTCCTGACACTGACAGTGCTCCTGACACTGCTCCTGACTCTGCTCCTGACACTGACAGTGCTCCTGACACTGCTCCTGACACTGACACTGACACACCTCCTGGCACTGCTCCTGACACTGACACAGGTCCTGTCACTGACACTGCTCCTCACACTGCTCCTGACACTGACACTGCGCCTCACACTGCTCCTGACACTGAAACTGCACCTGAGAATGCTCCTGACACTGACGCTGCACCTGACACTGCTCCTGTCACTGCTCCTGACACTGACACTGACACTGCTCCTGACACTGACACTGCTCCTGACACTGACACTGCTCCAGACACTGCTCATGACACTGCTCCTGACACTGACCCTGCTCCTGACAATGCTCCTGACACTGACGCTGCTGCTGATCCTGACAATGCTCCTGACACTGCTCCTGACACAGCTCCTGACACTGACACTGCTCCTCCCACTGTTCCTGACACTGCTGCTCACACTGACACTGCTCCTGTCACTGGCACTGCTCCTGATAGAGACACTGTTGGTGATCCTGACAATGTTCTTGACACTGCTCCTGACACTGCTCCTGACACTGACACTGGCACTGACACAGCTCCAGACACTGGCACTGCTCCTGTCGCTGCTCCTGACACAGACACTGACCCCGACACTGCTCCTGTCTCTGACACTGACCCCGACACAGCACCTGACACAGCTCCTGACACTGACACTGCTCCTGACACTGCTCCTGACACTGCTCCTGACTCTGACACTGCTACTGACACTGCTCCTGATACTGACACTGGCACTGCTACTGACCATGCTGCTGACACCGACACTGCTGCTGATCCTGACAATGCTCCTGACACCGCTACAGCCACTGACACTGACACTGCACCGGACACTACTCCTGAAATAGCTGCTGTCACTGACACTTCTCCTGTCACTGCTCCTGACACTGACGGTGCTGCTGATCCTGAGAATGCTCCTGACACTGCTCCTGACACTGACACTGCTCCTCACACTGCTCCTGATACTGACACTGGCACTGCTACTGGCCATGCTCCTGACACTGACACTGCTGCTGATCCTGACAATGCTCCTGACGCTGCTCCAGTCACTGACACTGACACTGCACCTGACACTACTCCTGAAATAGCTGCTGTCACTGACACTTCTCCTGTCACTGCTCCTGACACAGGCACTGCTGGTGATCCTGGCAATGCTCCCTACACAGCTCCTGACATTGGCACTGGTCCTGACTCTGCTCCTGACACTGACACTGCCACTGACACTGCCCCTGACCCTGCTCCTGACACTGCTCCTGGCACTGACACTGCTCCTGACACTGCTCCTGACGCTGCACCTGACTCTGACACTGCTCCTGGCACTAACAGTGCTCCTGACACTGCTCCTGATATAGAAACTGCTCCTGACACTGCTCCTGACACTGTCACTGCTCCAGACACTGCTCCTGACACTGACACTGCTCCTGATACTGACACTGGCACTGTTACTGACCATGCTCCTGACACTGACACTGCTGCTGATCCTGACAATGCTCCTGACACTGCTCCAGTCACTGACACTGGCACTGCACCTGACACTACTCCTGAAATAGCTGCTGTCACTGACACTTCTCCTGTCACTCCTCGTGACACTGACGGTGCTGCTGATCCTGAGAATGCTCCTGACACTGCTCCTGACACTGCTGCTGACACTGGCACTGCTGCTGTCCCTGAGAATGCTCCTCAATCTGCTCTTCACACTGACACTGCTCCTGACACTGCTCCTGTCACTGACACTGCTCCTCGCACTGCTCCTGACACTGACACTGCTCCTGATAATGACACTGACACTGCTCCTGGCTCTGCTCCTGACTCTGCTCCTGACGCAGCTCCTGACTCTGACGCTGCTCCTGACACAGGGACTGCTCCTTGCTCTGCTTCTGACACTGCTCCTGACACTGCTCCTGACTCTGATACTGTACCTGATAATGACACTGACACTACTCCTTGTACTGCTACAGACACTGACACTGCTCCTGTCACTGCTCCTGACACTGCTCCTGACACTGACCCTGCTCCTGACACTGCTCCTGAAACTGCTCCAGACACTGACACTGCTCCTAACACTGCTCCTGACACTGACACTACCCCTGACACTGTTCCTAACATTGCAGCTGACACTGACACTGCTCCTGACACTGGCACTGGACCTGACACTGCTCCTGACACTGACACTGCTCCTGCCACTGCTCCTGACACTGCTGCTGACAAAGACACTGCTCCTGACACTGACACTGCTCCTGACACTGCTCCTCACACTGCTCCTGATACTGACCCTGGCACTGCTACTGACCATGCTCCTGACACTGACACTGCTGCTGATCCTGACAATGCACCTGACGCTGCTCCTGGCACAGCTCCTGACACTGACACTGCTCCTGACACTGCTCCAGACACGGACACTGCTCCTCACACTGCTCCTGACACTGACACTGCGGCTGACACTGCTCCTAACACAAACACTGCTGCTGATACTGCCAATGCTCCTGACACTGCTCCTGACACGGGCACTGCTCCTGACACTGCTCCTGACACTGACACTGCTCCTGACACTGACACTGCTCCTGACACTGCTCCTGACACTGCACCTCACACTGCTCCTGACACAGGCACTGCTCCTGATACTGGCACTGACACTGCTCGTGACACTGACAGTGCTCCTGACACTGCTGCAGACACTGCTCCTGACACTCACACCGCTCCTCACACTGCTCCTCACACTAACACTGCACCTGAGAATGCTCCTGACTCTGACGCTGCACCTGACACTGCTCCTGACACTGCACCTGACACTGCTCCTGACACTGCTCCTGACACTGCTCCTGTCTCTGCTCCTGACACTGACACTGCTCCTGACCCAGACACTGATCAATCGTCAGGCTTCAATCCTCAATACTCAATCTTCAATCCTCAGTACTCAGTCCTCATTCCTCAATCCTCATTCTTCAATCCTCAATACCCAATCCTCAATCTTCAATCCTCAATCCTCAATCCTCAATCCTCAATCCTCAATCCTCAATTCTCAATCCTCAATCCTCAATCCTCAGACCTCAAACATCAATACTCAACCCTCAGACCTCGTCCTCAATCCACAACCCTCAATCCTCGATCCTCAATCTTCAATCATCAATATTCAATCTTCAATCCTCAATCCTCAATCCTCAATACTTAATCCTCAATCCTCAATCCTCAATCCTCATTCCTCAATCTTCAATCCTCAATACTCAATCTTCAATCCTCAATACTCAATCCTCAATCCTCAATGCTCAATCCTCAATCCTCAATCCTCAACCCTCAATCTTCAAACCTCAATACTGAATCTGCAATCCTCAATCCTCAATCCTCTATCCTCAATCCTCATTCTTCAATCCACAATACCCAATCCTCAATCTTCAATCCTCAATACTCAATCTTCAATCCTCAATCCTCAATCCTCAATCCTCAATCCTCATTCTTCAATCCTCAACACCCAATCCTCAGTCTTCAATCCTCAATCCTCAATCCTCAATTCTCAATCCTCAGTCCTCAATCCTCAGACCTCAAACATCAATACTCAACCCTCAGTCCTCGTCCTCAGTCCACGACCCTCAATCCTCGATCCTCAATCTTCAATCATCAATATTCAATCTTCAATCCTCAATCCTCAATCCTCAATACTCAATCCTCAATCCTCAATCCTCAATCCTCAATCCCCAATCCTCAATCCTCAATACTCAATCTTCAATCCTCCATCCTCAATCCTGAATCCTCAATACACAATCCTCAATCGTCACGATTCAATCCTCAATACCCAATCCTCAGTCTTCAATTTTCAATCCTCAATCCTCAACCCTCATTCTTCAATCCTCAACACCCAATCCTCCATCTTCAATCCTCAATCCTCAGTCCTCAAACCTTAATTCTGAATCCTCAATCCTGAATCCTCAATCTTCAGCCATCAGTCCTCAACAATCAGTTGTCATTCCTCAATCCTCAATAGAATATCCTCAATTCACAGCTTTCAATACTCAATAATCAATCTGCAATCTTCCAACGTGTATCCACAAACATCAATTTTCACCACTCAACCCTCAGCACTCATTCCTCAATGTTCAATCCTCAATCCTGAGCTCTCAATCTTCGATCCTCAATACTGAATCTTCAATCCTCAATCCTCAATACCCAATCCTCATTCCTCAATCTTCAATCCTCAATACTCAATCTTCAATCCTCCATCCTCAATCCTCAATCCTCAATCCTCAATCCTCAATCGTCAGGCTTCAATCCTCAATCCTCAATCCTCAATCCTCAATCCTCAATCTTCAATCCCCTATACTCAATCCTCAATCCTCAATCCTCAAACCTCAATCCTCAATCCTCAATCCTCAATTTTCAATCCTTAATACTCAATCTTCAATCCTCAATCCTCAATCCTCAATCCTCAATCCTCAATCCTCATTCTACAATCCTCAATACCCAATCCTCAATCTTCAATCCTCAATCCTCAATCCTCAATTCTCAATCCCCAATCCTCAATACTCAAACCTCAATCCTCAATACTCAACTATCAATCCCCAATTCTCAATACTCAATAGAATATCCTGAAATCTCAGGATTCAATACTCAAACCTCAACCCTCAACCATCAGCCCTCCTCCTCAATCCTCAATCCTCAATCCTCAATCCTCAATATTCAATCCACAGTACTCAATCTTCAATCCTCGATCCTCAATCCCCAATCCTCAATCCTCAACCCTCAGTCCTCATACTCAATTCTCAATTCTCAATGCTCAATCCTCAATCCTCAATCTTCAATCCTCAATAATGGATCTCCAATCCTAGATCCTCAATCCCCAATCCTCAATCCTCAATCCTCATTCTTCAATCCTCAATACCCAATCCTCAATCTTCAATCCTCAATCCTCTATTCTCAATTCTCAATCATCAATCCTCAGTCCTCAGCCCTCAAACCTCAACGCTCAACCCTCAGCCCTCAACCTCAATCCTCAATACTCAATCCTCAATCCTCAATCTTCAATCCTCAATCCTCAATCCTCAATCCTCAATCCTCATTCTTCAATCCTCAATACACAATCCTCAATCTTCAATCCTCAATCCTCAATCCTCAATTCTCAATCCTCAATCCTCAATCCTCAGACCTCAAACATCAATATTTAACCCTCAGTCCTCGTCCTGAATCCACAACAATCAATCCTCAATCCTCAATCTTCAATCATCAATATTCAACCTTCAGTCGTCAATCCTCAATCCTCAATCCTCAATCCTCAATCCTCAATGTTCAATCCGCAATAGCCAATCCTCAATCTTCAATCCCCAATCCTCTATCCTCAATCCTCAATCCTCAATACTCAATCCTCAATCCTCAGTCGTCAAATCTCAAACCTCAATCTTCAATCCTCAATACTCAATCTTCAATCCTCCGTCCTCAATCCTCAATCCTCAATCCTCAATCCTCAATCGTCAGGCTTCAATCCTCAATACTCAACCATCAATCCTCAATTCTCAATACTCAATAGAATGTCCTGAATTCTCGGGATTCAATACTCAAACCTCAACACTCAACACTCAATCCTCAATCTTCAATCCTCAATCCTCAATCCTCAATCCTCAATCCTCATTCTTCAATCCTCAACACCCAATCCTCAGTCTTCAATCCTCAATCCTCAATCCTCAATTCTCAATCCTCAGTCCTCAATCCTCAGACCTCAAACATCAATACTCAACCCTCAGTCCTCGTCCTCAATACACGACCCTCAATCCTCGATCCTCAATCCTCAATCCTCAATTCTCAATCCTCAATCCTCAATCTTCAATCCTCAATCCTCGGACCACAAACATCAATACTCAACCCTCAGTCCTCGTCCTCAATCCACAACCCTCAATCCTCGATCCTCAATCTTCAATCCTCGTTCTTCAATCCTCAACACCCAATCCTCAATCTTCAATCCTCAATCCTCTATCCTCAATTCTCAATCCTCAATCCTCAATCCTCAGACCTCAAACATCAATACTCAACCCTCAGTCCTCGTCCTCAATCCACAACCCTCAATCCTCGAGCCTCAATCTTCAATCATCAATATTCAATCTTCAATCCTCAATCCTCAATCCTCAATCCTCAATCCTCAATCCTCAATCCTCAATACTCAACCATCAATCCTCAATTGTCAATACTCAATAGAATATCCTGAATTCTCATGATTCAATACTCAAACCTCAACACTCAACCCTCAATCCTCAATCCTCAATCCTCAATCCTCAATCCTCAATCCTCAATACTCAATCTTCAATCCGCAATACTCAATCTTCAATCCTCAATACTCAATCCTCAATCCTCAATCCTCATTCTTCAATCCTCAACACCCAATCCTCAATCTTCAATCCTCAATCCTCAATCCTCAATTCTCAATCCTCAGTCCTCAATCCTCAGACCTCAAACATCAATACTTAACCCTCAGTCCTCGTCCTCAATCCACAACCCTCAATCCTCGATCCTCAATCTTCAATCGTCAATATTCAATCTTCAATCCACAATCCTCAATCCTCAACACTCAATCCTCAACCCTCAATTCTCAATACTCAATAGAATATCCAGAATTCTCAGGATTCAATACTCAAACCTCAACCCTCAACCCTCAATCCTCAATCCTCAATCCTCAATCCTCAATCCTCAATCCTCAATACTCAATCTTCAATCCTCCATCCTCAATCCTCAATCCTCAATCCTCAATCCTCAATCGTCAGGCTTCAATCCTCAATACCCAATCCTCAGTCTTCAATTTTCAATCCTCAATCCTCAATTCTCAATCCTCAATCCTCAGACCTCAGACCTCAAACCTCAATCCCCAACCCTCAGCCCTCATCCTCATTCCTCAATCCTCAATCGTCAATCCTCAATCCTCAATCCTCAACCCTCAATCCTCAATGTTCAATCCTCAATACCCAATCCTCAGTCTTCAATCCTCAATCCACAATCCTCAATCTTCAATCCTCAATCCTCAGTCCTCAAACCTCAATTCTGAATCCTCAATCCTGAATCCTCAATCTTCAGCCATCAGTCCTCAACAATCAGTTGTCATTCCTCAATCCTCAATAGAATATCCTCAATTCACAGCTTTCAATACTCAATAAGCAATCTGCAATCTTCCAACGTGTATCCACAAACATCAATTTTCACCACTCAACCCTCAGCACTCATTCCTCAATGTTCAATCCTCAATCCTCAGCTCTCAATCTTCGATCCTCAATACTGAATCTTCAATCCTCAACCCTCAATACCCAATCCTCATTCCTCAATCTTCAATCCTCAATACTCAATCTTCAATCGTCCATCCTCAATCCTCAATCCTCAATCCTCAATCCTCAATCGTCAGGCTTCAATCCTCAGTCCTCAATCCTCAATCCTCAATCCTCAATCTTCAATCCCCTATACTCAATCCTCAATCCTGAATCCTCAAACCTCAATCCTCAATCCTCAATCCTCAATTTTCAATCCTTAATACTCAATCTTCAATCCTCAATCCTCAATCCTCAATCCTCAATCCTCAATCCTCAATCCTCAATCCTCAATCCTCAATGCTCAATCCTCGATCCTCAATCCTCAACCCTCAAACTTCAAACCTCAATACTGAATCTGCAATCCTCAATCCTCAATCCTCTATCCTCAATCCCCATTCTTCAATCCACAATACCCAATCCTCAATCTTCAATCCTCAATACTCAATCTGCAATCCTCAATCCTCAATACTCAATCCTCAATCCTCATTCTTCAATCCTCAATACCCAATCCTCAATCTTCAATCCTCAATACTCAATCTTCAATCCTCAATCCTCAATCCTCAATCCTCAATCCTCATTCTTCAATCCTCAACACCCAATCCTCAATCTTCAATCCTCAATCCTCAATCCTCAATACTCAGTCCTCAGTCCTCAATCCTCAGACCTCAAACATCAATACTCAACCCTCAGTCCTCGTCCTCAATCCACAACCCTCAATCCTCGATCCTCAATACTGAATCTTCAATCCTCAATCCTCAATTCTCAATCCTCAATCCTCAACCCTCATTCTTCAATCCTCAATACCCAATCCTCTATCTTCAATCCTCAATCCACAATCCTCTATTCTCAATCCTCAATCCTCAATCCTCAATCCTCAATACTCAACCATCAATCCTCAATTCTCAATACTCAACAGAATATCCTGAACTCTCAGGATTCAATACTCAAACCTCAACGCTCAACCCTGAATCCTCAATACTCAATCCTCAATCCTCAATCTTCAATCGTCAATACTCAATCTTCAATCCTCCAACCTCAATCCTCAATCCTCAATCCTCAATCCTCAATCGTCAGACTTCAATCCTCAATCCTCAATCCTCAACCCTCATTCTTCAATCCTCAATCCTCAATCCTCAATCCTCAATCCTCAATCCCCAATCCTCAATCCTCAATCCTCAATCGTCAATCCTCAATACTCAATCTTCAATCCTCAATCCTCAATACTCAATCCTCAATCCTCAATCCTCAATACTCAATCTTCAATCCTCCATCCTCAATCCTCAATCCTCAATCCTCAATCCTCAATCGTCAGGCTTCAATCCTCAATACCCAATCCTCAGTCTTCAATTTTCAATCCTCAATCCTCAATTATCAATCCTCAATCCTCAGACCTCAGACCTCAAACCTCAATCCCCAACCCTCAGCCCTCATCCTCATTCCTCAATCCTCAATCGTCAATCCTCAATCCTCAATCCTCAACCCTCAATCCTCAATGTTCAATCCTCAATACCCAATCCACAGTCTTCAATCCTAAATCCACAATCCTCAATCTTCAATCCTCTATCCTCAGTCCTCAAACCTCAATTCTGAATCCTCAATCCTGAATCCTCAATCTTCAGCCATCAGTCCTCAACTATCAGTTGTCATTCCTCAATCCTCAATAGAATATCCTCAATTCACAGCTTTCAATACTCAATAATCAATCTGCAATCTTCCAACGTGTATCCACAAACATCAATTTTCACCACTCAACCCTCAGCACTCATTCCTCAATGTTCAATCCTCAATCCTCAGCTCTCAATCTTCGATCCTCAATACTGAATCTTCAATCCTCAATCCTCAATACTCAATCCTCAATCCTCAATCTTCAATCCTCCATCCTCAATCCTCAATCCTCAATCCTCAATCCTCAATCGTCAGGCTTCAATCCTCTATCCTCAATCCTCAGTCCTCAATCCTCAATCTACAATCCCCTATACTCAATCCTCAATCCTCAATCCTCAATCCTCAATCCTCAATCCTCAATTTTCAATCCTTAATACGCAATCTTCAATCCTCAATCCTCAATCCTCAATCCTCAATCCTCAATCCTCATTCTACAATCCTCAATACCCAATCCTCAATCTTCAATCCTCAATTCTCAATCCTCAATTCTCAATCCCCTATCCTCAGTCCTCAGTCCTCAAACCTCAATCCTCAACCCTCAGCCCTCATTCTCAATCCTCAATCCTCAATTCTCAGTCCTCAGCCCTCAAGCCTCAATCCTCAACCCTCAGACCTCATCCACAATCCTCAGTTATCAATTCTCAATCCTCAATCTTCAATCCTCAATACTCAACCTTCAATCCTCAATCCTCAGTCCTCAAACCTCAATTCTGAATCCTCAATACTCAATCTTCAATCCTCAATCCTCAGTCCTCAATACACAACTATCAGTCCTCAATTCTCAATACTCAATCCTCATTCCTCAATCTTCAATCCTCAATACTCAATCTTCAATCCTCAATACTCAATCCTCAATCCTCAATGCTCAATCCTCAATCCTCAATCCTCAACCCTCAATCTTCAAACCTCAATACTGAATCTGCAATCCTCAATCCTCAATCCTCTATCCTCAATCCTCATTCTTCAATCCACAATACCCAATCCTCAATCTTCAATCCTCAATACTCAATCTTCAATCCTCAATCCTCAATCCTCAATCCTCAATCCTCATTCTTCAATCCTCAACACCCAATCCTCAGTCTTCAATCCTCAATCCTCAATCCTCAATTCTCAATCCTCAGTCCTCAATCCTCAGACCTCAAACATCAATACTCAACCCTCAGTCCTCGTCCTCAGTCCACGACCCTCAATCCTCGATCCTCAATCTTCAATCATCAATATTCAATCTTCAATCCTCAATCCTCAATCCTCAATACTCAATCCTCAATCCTCAATCCTCAATCCTCAATCCCCAATCCTCAATCCTCAATACTCAATCTTCAATCCTCCATCCTCAATCCTGAATCCTCAATACACAATCCTCAATCGTCACGATTCAATCCTCAATACCCAATCCTCAGTCTTCAATTTTCAATCCTCAATCCTCAACCCTCATTCTTCAATCCTCAACACCCAATCCTCCATCTTCAATCCTCAATCCTCAGTCCTCAAACCTTAATTCTGAATCCTCAATCCTGAATCCTCAATCTTCAGCCATCAGTCCTCAACAATCAGTTGTCATTCCTCAATCCTCAATAGAATATCCTCAATTCACAGCTTTCAATACTCAATAATCAATCTGCAATCTTCCAACGTGTATCCACAAACATCAATTTTCACCACTCAACCCTCAGCACTCATTCCTCAATGTTCAATCCTCAATCCTGAGCTCTCAATCTTCGATCCTCAATACTGAATCTTCAATCCTCAATCCTCAATACCCAATCCTCATTCCTCAATCTTCAATCCTCAATACTCAATCTTCAATCCTCCATCCTCAATCCTCAATCCTCAATCCTCAATCCTCAATCGTCAGGCTTCAATCCTCAATCCTCAATCCTCAATCCTCAATCCTCAATCTTCAATCCCCTATACTCAATCCTCAATCCTCAATCCTCAAACCTCAATCCTCAATCCTCAATCCTCAATTTTCAATCCTTAATACTCAATCTTCAATCCTCAATCCTCAATCCTCAATCCTCAATCCTCAATCCTCATTCTACAATCCTCAATACCCAATCCTCAATCTTCAATCCTCAATCCTCAATCCTCAATTCTCAATCCCCAATCCTCAATACTCAAACCTCAATCCTCAATACTCAACTATCAATCCCCAATTCTCAATACTCAATAGAATATCCTGAAATCTCAGGATTCAATACTCAAACCTCAACCCTCAACCATCAGCCCTCCTCCTCAATCCTCAATCCTCAATCCTCAATCCTCAATATTCAATCCACAGTACTCAATCTTCAATCCTCGATCCTCAATCCCCAATCCTCAATCCTCAACCCTCAGTCCTCATACTCAATTCTCAATTCTCAATGCTCAATCCTCAATCCTCAATCTTCAATCCTCAATAATGGATCTCCAATCCTAGATCCTCAATCCCCAATCCTCAATCCTCAATCCTCATTCTTCAATCCTCAATACCCAATCCTCAATCTTCAATCCTCAATCCTCTATTCTCAATTCTCAATCATCAATCCTCAGTCCTCAGCCCTCAAACCTCAACGCTCAACCCTCAGCCCTCAACCTCAATCCTCAATACTCAATCCTCAATCCTCAATCTTCAATCCTCAATCCTCAATCCTCAATCCTCAATCCTCATTCTTCAATCCTCAATACACAATCCTCAATCTTCAATCCTCAATCCTCAATCCTCAATTCTCAATCCTCAATCCTCAATCCTCAGACCTCAAACATCAATATTTAACCCTCAGTCCTCGTCCTGAATCCACAACAATCAATCCTCAATCCTCAATCTTCAATCATCAATATTCAACCTTCAGTCGTCAATCCTCAATCCTCAATCCTCAATCCTCAATCCTCAATGTTCAATCCGCAATAGCCAATCCTCAATCTTCAATCCCCAATCCTCTATCCTCAATCCTCAATCCTCAATACTCAATCCTCAATCCTCAGTCGTCAAATCTCAAACCTCAATCTTCAATCCTCAATACTCAATCTTCAATCCTCCGTCCTCAATCCTCAATCCTCAATCCTCAATCCTCAATCGTCAGGCTTCAATCCTCAATACTCAACCATCAATCCTCAATTCTCAATACTCAATAGAATGTCCTGAATTCTCGGGATTCAATACTCAAACCTCAACACTCAACACTCAATCCTCAATCTTCAATCCTCAATCCTCAATCCTCAATCCTCAATCCTCATTCTTCAATCCTCAACACCCAATCCTCAGTCTTCAATCCTCAATCCTCAATCCTCAATTCTCAATCCTCAGTCCTCAATCCTCAGACCTCAAACATCAATACTCAACCCTCAGTCCTCGTCCTCAATACACGACCCTCAATCCTCGATCCTCAATCCTCAATCCTCAATTCTCAATCCTCAATCCTCAATCTTCAATCCTCAATCCTCGGACCACAAACATCAATACTCAACCCTCAGTCCTCGTCCTCAATCCACAACCCTCAATCCTCGATCCTCAATCTTCAATCCTCGTTCTTCAATCCTCAACACCCAATCCTCAATCTTCAATCCTCAATCCTCTATCCTCAATTCTCAATCCTCAATCCTCAATCCTCAGACCTCAAACATCAATACTCAACCCTCAGTCCTCGTCCTCAATCCACAACCCTCAATCCTCGAGCCTCAATCTTCAATCATCAATATTCAATCTTCAATCCTCAATCCTCAATCCTCAATCCTCAATCCTCAATCCTCAATCCTCAATACTCAACCATCAATCCTCAATTGTCAATACTCAATAGAATATCCTGAATTCTCATGATTCAATACTCAAACCTCAACACTCAACCCTCAATCCTCAATCCTCAATCCTCAATCCTCAATCCTCAATCCTCAATACTCAATCTTCAATCCGCAATACTCAATCTTCAATCCTCAATACTCAATCCTCAATCCTCAATCCTCATTCTTCAATCCTCAACACCCAATCCTCAATCTTCAATCCTCAATCCTCAATCCTCAATTCTCAATCCTCAGTCCTCAATCCTCAGACCTCAAACATCAATACTTAACCCTCAGTCCTCGTCCTCAATCCACAACCCTCAATCCTCGATCCTCAATCTTCAATCGTCAATATTCAATCTTCAATCCACAATCCTCAATCCTCAACACTCAATCCTCAACCCTCAATTCTCAATACTCAATAGAATATCCAGAATTCTCAGGATTCAATACTCAAACCTCAACCCTCAACCCTCAATCCTCAATCCTCAATCCTCAATCCTCAATCCTCAATCCTCAATACTCAATCTTCAATCCTCCATCCTCAATCCTCAATCCTCAATCCTCAATCCTCAATCGTCAGGCTTCAATCCTCAATACCCAATCCTCAGTCTTCAATTTTCAATCCTCAATCCTCAATTCTCAATCCTCAATCCTCAGACCTCAGACCTCAAACCTCAATCCCCAACCCTCAGCCCTCATCCTCATTCCTCAATCCTCAATCGTCAATCCTCAATCCTCAATCCTCAACCCTCAATCCTCAATGTTCAATCCTCAATACCCAATCCTCAGTCTTCAATCCTCAATCCACAATCCTCAATCTTCAATCCTCAATCCTCAGTCCTCAAACCTCAATTCTGAATCCTCAATCCTGAATCCTCAATCTTCAGCCATCAGTCCTCAACAATCAGTTGTCATTCCTCAATCCTCAATAGAATATCCTCAATTCACAGCTTTCAATACTCAATAAGCAATCTGCAATCTTCCAACGTGTATCCACAAACATCAATTTTCACCACTCAACCCTCAGCACTCATTCCTCAATGTTCAATCCTCAATCCTCAGCTCTCAATCTTCGATCCTCAATACTGAATCTTCAATCCTCAACCCTCAATACCCAATCCTCATTCCTCAATCTTCAATCCTCAATACTCAATCTTCAATCGTCCATCCTCAATCCTCAATCCTCAATCCTCAATCCTCAATCGTCAGGCTTCAATCCTCAGTCCTCAATCCTCAATCCTCAATCCTCAATCTTCAATCCCCTATACTCAATCCTCAATCCTGAATCCTCAAACCTCAATCCTCAATCCTCAATCCTCAATTTTCAATCCTTAATACTCAATCTTCAATCCTCAATCCTCAATCCTCAATCCTCAATCCTCAATCCTCAATCCTCAATCCTCAATCCTCAATGCTCAATCCTCGATCCTCAATCCTCAACCCTCAAACTTCAAACCTCAATACTGAATCTGCAATCCTCAATCCTCAATCCTCTATCCTCAATCCCCATTCTTCAATCCACAATACCCAATCCTCAATCTTCAATCCTCAATACTCAATCTTCAATCCTCAATCCTCAATCCTCAATCCTCAATCCTCATTCTTCAATCCTCAACACCCAATCCTCAATCTTCAATCCTCAATCCTCAATCCTCAATTCTCAATCCTCAGTCCTCAATCCTCTGACCTCAATACTCAACCATCGATCCTCAATTCCCAAAACTCAATAGAATATCCTGAATTCTCAGGATTCAATACTCAAACCTCAACACTCAACCCTCAATCCTCAATCCTCAATCCTCAATCCTCAATCCTCAATCCTCAATACTCAATCTTCAATCCTCCATCCTCAATCCTCAATCGTCACGCTTCGATCCTCAATACCCAATCCTCAGTCTTCAATTTTCAATCCTCAATCCTCAATTCTCAATCCTAAATAGTCAGTCCTCAGACCTCAAACCTCAATACCCAACCCTCAGCCCTCATCCTCATTCCTCAATCCTCAATATTCAATCCTCAATCCTCAATCCTCAACCCTCAATCCTCAATGTTCAATCCTCAATACCCAATCCTCAGTCTTCAATCCTCAATCCACAATCCTCAATCTTCAAACATCAATCCTCAGTCCTCAAACGTCAATTCTGAATCCTCAATACTGAATCCTCAATCTTCAGCCCTCAGTCCTCAACAATTAGTTGTCATTCCTCAATCCTCAATAGAATATCCTCAATTCACAGCTTTCAATCCTCAATCCTCAATCCTCAATCCTCAATCCTCAATCCTCAATCCTCTGTCCTCAAACCTCAATCCTGAATCCTCAATACTGAATCCACAATCTTCAGCACTCAGTCCTCAACAATCAGTTGTGAATCCTCAATCCTCATTAGAATGTCATCAATTCACAGTTTTCAATACTCAATACTCAATCTGCAATCTTCAAATCTCTATCCACAAACATCAATTCTCATCACTCAACCCTCAACACTCCGTCCCCAATCCTCAATCTTCAATCCTCAATCCTCAATCCTCAATTTTCAATCCTCAATACTCAATCTTCAATCCCCAAATCTCAATCCTCAATCCTCAATCCTCAGTCCTCAATCCACAATCCTCAATCTTCAAACCTCAATCCTCAATCCTCAATTCTCACTCCTCAATACTCAATCCTCAATCGTCAATCCTCAATCCCTAATCCTCAATCTTCAATTCTCAATCCTCAATCCTCAATCCTCATTCTTCAATCCTCAATACCCAATCCTCAATCTTCAATCGTCAATCCTCAATCCTCAATTCTCAATCCTCAATCCTCAATCCACAGACCTCAATCCTCAATCTTCAATCCTCAACACTCAATCTTCAATCCCCAATCCTCAATCCTCAATCCACAATCCACATTCTTCAATCCTCAACACCCAATCCTCAATCTTCAATCCTCAATCCTCAATCCTCAATTCTCAATCCTCAATCCTCATTCCTCAGACCTCAAACATCAACACTCAACCCTCAGTCCACGTCCTCAATCCACAACCCTCAATCCTCGATCCTCAATCTTCAATCATCAATATTCAATCTTCAATCCTCAATCCTCAACACTCAATCCTCAATCCTCAATCCTCAATCCTCAATCCTCAATACTCAACCATCAACACTCAATTCTCAATACTCAATAGAATATCCAGAACTCTCAGGATTCAATACTCAAACCTCAACACTCAGTCCTCAATCCTCAATCCTCAATCCTCAATCTTCAATCCCCTATACTCAATCCTCAATCCTGAATCCTCAAACCTCAATCCTCAATCCTCAATCCTCAATTTTCAATCCTTAATACTCAATCTTCAAACCTCAATCCTCAATCCTCAATCCTCAATCCTCAATCCTCATTCTACAATCCTCAATACCCAATCCTCAATCTTCAATCCTCAATCCTCAATCCTCAATTCTCAATCCCCAATCCTCAGTCCTCAGTCCTCAAACCTCAATCCTCAACCCTCAGTCCTCATTCTCAATCCTCAATCCTCAATTCTCGGTCCTCAGCCCTCAAGCCTCAATCCTCAACCCTCAGACCTCATCCTCAATCCTCAGCTATCAATCCTCAATCCTCAATCTTCAATCCTCAATACTCAACCTTCAATCCTCAATCCTCAGTCCTCAAACCTCAATTCTGAATCATCAATACTCAATCTTCAATCCTCAATACTCAGTCCTCAATACACAACTATCAGCCCTCAATTCTCAATACTCAATCCTCATTCCTCAATCTTGAATCCTCAATACTCAACCTTCAATCCTCAATCCTCAATCCTCAATCCTCAATGCTCAATCCTCGATCCTCAATCCTCAACCCTCAAACTTCAAACCTCAATACTGAATCTGCAATCCTCAATCCTCAATCCTCTATCCTCAATCCCCATTCTTCAATCCACAATACCCAATCCTCAATCTTCAATCCTCAATACTCAATCTTCAATCCTCAATCCTCAATCCTCAATCCTCAATCCTCATTCTTCAATCCTCAACACCCAATCCTCAATCTTCAATCCTCAATCCTCAATCCTCAATTCTCAATCCTCAGTCCTCAATCCTCTGACCTCAATACTCAACCATCGATCCTCAATTCTCAAAACTCAATAGAATATCCTGAATTCTCAGGATTCAATACTCAAACCTCAACACTCAACCCTCAATCCTCAATCCTCAATCCTCAATCCTCAATCCTCAATCCTCAATACTCAATCTTCAATCCTCCATCCTCAATCCTCAATCGTCACGCTTCAATCCTCAATACCCAATCCTCAGTCTTCAATTTTCAATCCTCAATCCTCAATTCTCAATCCTAAATAGTCAGTCCTCAGACCTCAAACCTCAATACCCAACCCTCAGCCCTCATCCTCATTCCTCAATCCTCAATATTCAATCCTCAATCCTCAATCCTCAACCCTCAATCCTCAATGTTCAATCCTCAATACCCAATCCTCAGTCTTCAATCCTCAATCCACAATCCTCAATCTTCAAACATCAATCCTCAGTCCTCAAACGTCAATTCTGAATCCTCAATACTGAATCCTCAATCTTTAGCCCTCAGTCCTCAACAATTAGTTGTCATTCCTCAATCCTCAATAGAATATCCTCAATTCACAGCTTTCAATCCTCAATCCTCAATCCTCAATCCTCAATCCTCAATCCTCAATCCTCTGCCCTCAAACCTCAATCCTGAATCCTCAATACTGAATCCACAATCTTCAGCACTCAGTCCTCAACAATCAGTTGTGAATCCTCAATCCTCATTAGAATGTCATCAATTCACAGTTTTCAATACTCAATACTCAATATGCAATCTTCAAATCTCTATCCACAAACATCAATTCTCATCACTCAACCCTCAACACTCCGTCCCCAATCCTCAATCTTCAATCCTCAATCCTCAATCCTCAATTTTCAATCCTCAATACTCAATCTTCAATCCCCAAAGCTCAATCCTCAATCCTCAATCCTCAGTCCTCAATCCACAATCCTCAATCTTCAAACCTCAATCCTCAATCCTCAATTCTCACTCCTCAATACTCAATCCTCAATCGTCAATCCTCAATCCCCAATCCTCAATCTTCAATTCTCAATCCTCAATCCTCAATCCTCATTCTTCAATCCTCAATACCCAATCCTCAATCTTCAATCGTCAATCCTCAATCCTCAATTCTCAATCCTCAATCCTCAATCCACAGACCTCAATCCTCAATCTTCAATCCTCAACACTCAATCTTCAATCCCCAATCCTCAATCCTCAATCCACAATCCACATTCTTCAATCCTCAACACCCAATCCTCAATCTTCAATCCTCAATCCTCAATCCTCAATTCTCAATCCTCAATCCTCATTCCTCAGACCTCAAACATCAACACTCAACCCTCAGTCCACGTCCTCAATCCACAACCCTCAATCCTCGATCCTCAATCTTCAATCATCAATATTCAATCTTCAATCCTCAATCCTCAATCCTCAATCCTCAACCTTCAATCACCAATACTCAATCTTCAATCCCCAATCCTCAATCCTCAATCCACAATCCTCATTCTTCAATCCTCAACACCCAATCCTCAATCTTCAATCCTCAATACTCAATCCTCAATCCTCAATTCCCACTCCTCAATACTCAATCCTCAATCGTCAATCCTCAATCCCCAATGCTCAATCTTCAGTTCTCAATCCTCAATCCTCAATCCTCATTCTTCAATCCTCAATACCCAGTCCTCAATACCCAATCCTCAATCTTCAATCGTCAATCCTCAATCCTCAATTCTCAATCCTCAATCCTCAATCCACAGACCTCAATCCTCAATCTTCAATCCTCAATACTCAATCTTCAATCCCCAATCCTCAATCCTCAATCCTCAATCCTCATTCTTCAATCCTCAACACCCAATCCTCAATCTTCAATCCTCAATCCTCAATCCTCAATTCTCAATCCTCAGTCCTCAATCCTCTGACCTCAATACTCAACCATCGATCCTCAATTCCCAAAACTCAATAGAATATCCTGAATTCTCAGGATTCAATACTCAAACCTCAACACTCAACCCTCAATCCTCAATCCTCAATCCTCAATCCTCAATCCTCAATCCTCAATACTCAATCTTCAATCCTCCATCCTCAATCCTCAATCGTCACGCTTCGATCCTCAATACCCAATCCTCAGTCTTCAATTTTCAATCCTCAATCCTCAATTCTCAATCCTAAATAGTCAGTCCTCAGACCTCAAACCTCAATACCTAACCCTCAGCCCTCATCCTCATTCCTCAATCCTCAATATTCAATCCTCAATCCTCAATCCTCAACCCTCAATCCTCAATGTTCAATCCTCAATACCCAATCCTCAGTCTTCAATCCTCAATCCACAATCCTCAATCTTCAAACATCAATCCTCAGTCCTCAAACGTCAATTCTGAATCCTCAATACTGAATCCTCAATCTTCAGCCCTCAGTCCTCAACAATTAGTTGTCATTCCTCAATCCTCAATAGAATATCCTCAATTCACAGCTTTCAATCCTCAATCCTCAATCCTCAATCCTCAATCCTCAATCCTCAATCCTCTGTCCTCAAACCTCAATCCTGAATCCTCAATACTGAATCCACAATCTTCAGCACTCAGTCCTCAACAATCAGTTGTGAATCCTCAATCCTCATTAGAATGTCATCAATTCACAGTTTTCAATACTCAATACTCAATCTGCAATCTTCAAATCTCTATCCACAAACATCAATTCTCATCACTCAACCCTCAACACTCCGTCCCCAATCCTCAATCTTCAATCCTCAATCCTCAATCCTCAATTTTCAATCCTCAATACTCAATCTTCAATCCCCAAATCTCAATCCTCAATCCTCAATCCTCAGTCCTCAATCCACAATCCTCAATCTTCAAACCTCAATCCTCAATCCTCAATTCTCACTCCTCAATACTCAATCCTCAATCGTCAATCCTCAATCCCTAATCCTCAATCTTCAATTCTCAATCCTCAATCCTCAATCCTCATTCTTCAATCCTCAATACCCAATCCTCAATCTTCAATCGTCAATCCTCAATCCTCAATTCTCAATCCTCAATCCTCAATCCACAGACCTCAATCCTCAATCTTCAATCCTCAACACTCAATCTTCAATCCCCAATCCTCAATCCTCAATCCACAATCCACATTCTTCAATCCTCAACACCCAATCCTCAATCTTCAATCCTCAATCCTCAATCCTCAATTCTCAATCCTCAATCCTCATTCCTCAGACCTCAAACATCAACACTCAACCCTCAGTCCACGTCCTCAATCCACAACCCTCAATCCTCGATCCTCAATCTTCAATCATCAATATTCAATCTTCAATCCTCAATCCTCAACACTCAATCCTCAATCCTCAATCCTCAATCCTCAATCCTCAATACTCAACCATCAACACTCAATTCTCAATACTCAATAGAATATCCAGAACTCTCAGGATTCAATACTCAAACCTCAACACTCAGTCCTCAATCCTCAATCCTCAATCCTCAATCTTCAATCCCCTATACTCAATCCTCAATCCTGAATCCTCAAACCTCAATCCTCAATCCTCAATCCTCAATTTTCAATCCTTAATACTCAATCTTCAAACCTCAATCCTCAATCCTCAATCCTCAATCCTCAATCCTCATTCTACAATCCTCAATACCCAATCCTCAATCTTCAATCCTCAATCCTCAATCCTCAATTCTCAATCCCCAATCCTCAGTCCTCAGTCCTCAAACCTCAATCCTCAACCCTCAGTCCTCATTCTCAATCCTCAATCCTCAATTCTCGGTCCTCAGCCCTCAAGCCTCAATCCTCAACCCTCAGACCTCATCCTCAATCCTCAGCTATCAATCCTCAATCCTCAATCTTCAATCCTCAATACTCAACCTTCAATCCTCAATCCTCAGTCCTCAAACCTCAATTCTGAATCATCAATACTCAATCTTCAATCCTCAATACTCAGTCCTCAATACACAACTATCAGCCCTCAATTCTCAATACTCAATCCTCATTCCTCAATCTTCAATCCTCAATACTCAACCTTCAATCCTCAATCCTCAATCCTCAATCCTCAATGCTCAATCCTCGATCCTCAATCCTCAACCCTCAAACTTCAAACCTCAATACTGAATCTGCAATCCTCAATCCTCAATCCTCTATCCTCAATCCCCATTCTTCAATCCACAATACCCAATCCTCAATCTTCAATCCTCAATACTCAATCTTCAATCCTCAATCCTCAATCCTCAATCCTCAATCCTCATTCTTCAATCCTCAACACCCAATCCTCAATCTTCAATCCTCAATCCTCAATCCTCAATTCTCAATCCTCAGTCCTCAATCCTCTGACCTCAATACTCAACCATCGATCCTCAATTCTCAAAACTCAATAGAATATCCTGAATTCTCAGGATTCAATACTCAAACCTCAACACTCAACCCTCAATCCTCAATCCTCAATCCTCAATCCTCAATCCTCAATCCTCAATACTCAATCTTCAATCCTCCATCCTCAATCCTCAATCGTCACGCTTCAATCCTCAATACCCAATCCTCAGTCTTCAATTTTCAATCCTCAATCCTCAATTCTCAATCCTAAATAGTCAGTCCTCAGACCTCAAACCTCAATACCCAACCCTCAGCCCTCATCCTCATTCCTCAATCCTCAATATTCAATCCTCAATCCTCAATCCTCAACCCTCAATCCTCAATGTTCAATCCTCAATACCCAATCCTCAGTCTTCAATCCTCAATCCACAATCCTCAATCTTCAAACATCAATCCTCAGTCCTCAAACGTCAATTCTGAATCCTCAATACTGAATCCTCAATCTTTAGCCCTCAGTCCTCAACAATTAGTTGTCATTCCTCAATCCTCAATAGAATATCCTCAATTCACAGCTTTCAATCCTCAATCCTCAATCCTCAATCCTCAATCCTCAATCCTCTGTCCTCAAACCTCAATCCTGAATCCTCAATACTGAATCCACAATCTTCAGCACTCAGTCCTCAACAATCAGTTGTGAATCCTCAATCCTCATTAGAATGTCATCAATTCACAGTTTTCAATACTCAATACTCAATATGCAATCTTCAAATCTCTATCCACAAACATCAATTCTCATCACTCAACCCTCAACACTCCGTCCCCAATCCTCAATCTTCAATCCTCAATCCTCAATCCTCAATTTTCAATCCTCAATACTCAATCTTCAATCCCCAAAGCTCAATCCTCAATCCTCAATCCTCAGTCCTCAATCCACAATCCTCAATCTTCAAACCTCAATCCTCAATCCTCAATTCTCACTCCTCAATACTCAATCCTCAATCGTCAATCCTCAATCCCCAATCCTCAATCTTCAATTCTCAATCCTCAATCCTCAATCCTCATTCTTCAATCCTCAATACCCAATCCTCAATCTTCAATCGTCAATCCTCAATCCTCAATTCTCAATCCTCAATCCTCAATCCACAGACCTCAATCCTCAATCTTCAATCCTCAACACTCAATCTTCAATCCCCAATCCTCAATCCTCAATCCACAATCCACATTCTTCAATCCTCAACACCCAATCCTCAATCTTCAATCCTCAATCCTCAATCCTCAATTCTCAATCCTCAATCCTCATTCCTCAGACCTCAAACATCAACACTCAACCCTCAGTCCACGTCCTCAATCCACAACCCTCAATCCTCGATCCTCAATCTTCAATCATCAATATTCAATCTTCAATCCTCAATCCTCAATCCTCAATCCTCAACCTTCAATCACCAATACTCAATCTTCAATCCCCAATCCTCAATCCTCAATCCACAATCCTCATTCTTCAATCCTCAACACCCAATCCTCAATCTTCAATCCTCAATACTCAATCCTCAATCCTCAATTCCCACTCCTCAATACTCAATCCTCAATCGTCAATCCTCAATCCCCAATGCTCAATCTTCAGTTCTCAATCCTCAATCCTCAATCCTCATTCTTCAATCCTCAATACCCAGTCCTCAATACCCAATCCTCAATCTTCAATCGTCAATCCTCAATCCTCAATTCTCAATCCTCAATCCTCAATCCACAGACCTCAATCCAAAATCTTCAATCCTCAATACTCAATCTTCAATCCCCAATCCTCAATCCTCAATCCACAATCCTCATTCTTCAATCCTCAACACCCAATCCTCAATCTTCAGTCCTCAATCCTCAATCCTCAATTATCAACCCTCAATCCTCAATCCTCAGACCTCAAACATCAACACTCAACCCTCAGCCCTCGTCCTCAATCCACAACCCTCAATCCTCGATCCTCAATCTTCAATCATCAATATTCAATCTTCAATCCTCATTCCTCAATCCTCAACACTCAAACCTCAATCCTCATTACTCAACTATCAATCCCCAATTCTCAATACTCAATAGAATATCCTGAAATCTCAGGATTAAATACTCAAACCTCAACCCTCAACCATCAGCCCTCATCCTCAATCCTCAATCCTCAATCCTCGATCCTCAATATTCAATCCACAGTACTCAATCTTCAATCCTCAATCCTCAATCCTCAATCCTCAATCCTCAACCCTCAGTCCTCATACTCAATTTTCAATTCTCAATCCTCAATCCTCAATCCTCAATCTTCAATCCTCAATAATGGATCTCCAATCCTAGATCCTCAATCCCCAATCCTCAATCCTCAATCCTCATTATTCAATCCTCAATACCCAATCCTCAATCTTCAATCCTCAATCCTCTATCCTCAATTCTCAATCATCAATTCTCAGTCCTCAGCCCTCAAACCTCAACGCTCAACCCTCAGCCCTCATCCTCAATCCTCAATACTCAATCCTCAATCCTCAATCTTCAATCCTCAATCCTCAATCCTCAATCCTCAATCCTCATTCTTCAATCCTCAATACACAATCCTCAATCTTCAATCCTCAATCCTCAGTCCTCAAACCTCAAACCTCAATCTTCAATCCTCAATACTCAATCTTCAATCCTCCGTCCTCAATCCTCAATCCTCAATCCTCAATCCTCAATCGTCAGGCTTCAATCCTCAATAATGGATCTCCAATCCTAGATCCTCAATCCCCAATCCTCAATCCTCAATCCTCATTCTTCAATCCTCAATACCCAATCCTCAATCTTCAATCCTCAATCCTCTATCCCCAATTCTCAATCATCAATCCTCAGTCCTCAGCCCTCAAACATCAACGCTCAACCCTCAGCCCTCATCCTCAATCCTCAATACTCAATCCTGAATCCTCAATCTTCAATCCTCAATCCTCAATCCTCAATCCTCAATCCTCAATCCTCAATCCTCAATCCTCATTCTTCAATCCTCAATACCCAATCCTCAATCTTCAATCCTCAATCCTCAATCCTCAATTCTCAATCCTCAGTCCTCAGTCCTCAGTCTTCAAACTTCAATCATCAACCCTCAGCCCTCATCTTCAATCCTCAATCCTCAATCCTCAATCCTCAATCTTCAATCCTCAATACTCAATCTTCAATAATCAATCGTCAATTCTCAATCCTCAATACTCAATCCTCAATCTTCAATCCTCAATCCCCAATCCTCAATCTTCAATCCTCAATCCTCAATCCTCAATCCTCAATCCTGAATCCTCAATCCTCAATCCCCAATCTTTAATCCTCAATACTCAGTATTCAATCCTCAAACCTCAAACCTCAATCTTCAATCCTCAATACTCAATCTTCAATCCTCCGTCCTCAATCCTCAATCCTCAATCCTCAATCCTCAATCGTCAGGCTTCAATCCTCAATACTCAATCTTCAATCCTCAATCCTCAATCCTCAATCCTCAATCCTCAATCTTCAATCCTCAATCCTCAATCCTCAATTCTCAATCCTCAGTCCTCAATCCTCAGACCTCAAACATCAATACTCAACCCTCAGTCCTCGTCCTCAATCCACAACCCTCAATCCTCAATCCTCAATCCTCAATCCTCAATCCTCAATACTCAATCTTCAATCCTCCATCCACAATCCTCAATCCTCAATACACAATCCTCAATCGTCACGCTTCAATCCTCAATACCCAATCCTCAGTCTTCAATTTTCAATCCTCAATCCTCAATTCTCAATCCTCAATCCTCAGTCCTCAGACCTCAAACCTCAATACCCAACCCTCAGCCCTCATCCTCATTCCTCAATCCTCAATCATCAATCCTCAATCCTCAATCCTCAACCCTCAATCCTCAATATTCAATCCTCAATACCCAATCCTCAGTCTTCTATCCTCAATCCTCAATCCTCAATCCTCAATCCTCAATCCTCAATACTCAATCTTCAATCCTCCATCCTCAATCCTCAATACTCAACTATCAATCCCCAATTCTCAATACTCAATAGAATATCCTGAAATCTCAGGATTCAATACTCAAACCTCAACCCTCAACCATCAGCCCTCATCCTCAATCCTCAATCCTCAATCCTCAATCATCAATATTCAATCCACAGTACTCAATCTTCAATCCTCAATCCTCAATCCTCAATCCTCAATCCTCAACCCTCAGTCCTCATACTCAATTCTCAATACTCAATCCTCAATCTTCAATCCTCAGTAATGGATCTCCAATCCTAGATCCTCAATCCCCAATCCTCAATCCTCAATCCTCATTCTTCAATCCTCAATACCCAATCCTCAATCTTCAATCCTCAATCCTCAATCCTCAATCCTCAATCCTCAATCCTCAATGTTCAATCCGCAATACCCAATCTTCAATCTTCAATCCCCTCTCCTCAATCCTCAATCCTCAATTCTCAACACCCAATCCTCAACCTTCAATCCTCAATCCTCAATCCTCAATCCTCAATCCTCAATCCTCAATCCTCAATCCTCTGTCCTCAAACCTCAGTCCTGAATCCTCAATACTGAATCCTCAATCTTCAGCCCTCAGTCCTCAACAATCAGTTGTCATCTCGAGCAGTGTCAGGAGCAGTGACTGTAGCAGTGCCAGGAGCAGTGTCAGTGCCTGGAGCAGTGTCAGGAGCAGTGTCAGTGTCACGAGCTGTGTCTGGAGCATTCTCAGGATCAGCAGTAGTGTCAGTGTCTGGAGCAGTGTCAGGAGCAGTATCAGCAGCAGTGTCAGCGTCAGGAGCTGTGTCAGGAGCAGTGTCAGCGTTAGGAGGAGTGTCAGGAGCAATGTCAGGAGCTGTGTCAGTGTCAGGAGCTGTTTCCGGAGCATTGTCAGGATCTGCAGTAGTGTCTGTGTCAGGAGCCGTGTCAGGAGCAGTGTCAGAGTCAGGAGCAGTGTCAGGGGCAGCGTCAGGAGCAGTGTCACTATCAGAAGCAGTGTCAGGAGGAGTGTATGTGCCAGTGTCTGAAGCAGTGTCCGGATAAGTGTAAGGAACAGTGACAGTGTCAGTGTCAGGAGCAGTGTCAGTGTCAGGAGCTGTGGCAGGAGCAGTGTCAGTGTCAGGAGCAGTGTCAGGAGCAGCGTCAGGAGCAGTGTCAGGACCAGTGCCAGTGTCAGGATCAGTGTCAGTGTGAGCAGCAGTGTCAGGAACACTGGCAGGTGCAGTGTCTATGTCAGGAGCTGTGTCAGGAGCAGTGTCAGTGGCTTCAGCAATGTCACGAGCAGTGTCGGGAGCAGTCTCAGTATCAGTAGCAGCGTCAGGAGCAGTGTCAGTGTCATGAGCAGTGCCAGTGTCAGTGCCAGGAGCAGTGTCAGTGTCAGGAGCACTGTATGGAGCAGAGTCTCTGTCAGGAGCTGTGTCAGGAGCATTGTCAGTATCAGAAGCAGTGTCTGTGTCAGGAGCAGTGTCAAGAGCAGCGTCAGTGTTAGGAGCAGTTTGAGGAGCAGTGTCAGTGACAGGAGCAGCGTCTGGTGCCGTGTCAGGAGCAGTGACAGTGTCAGCAGTAGTGCTAGGAACAGTGTCAGGAACAATGTCAGGAGCATTGTCCGTGTCAAGAGCTGTGTCAGTAGCAGTGTCAGTAGTACTGTCGGTGGCTGTAGCAGTGTAAGGAGCAGTGACAGTGTCATGAGCAGTGCCAGTGTCAGTGCCAAGAGCAGTGTCCGTGTCACGAGCAGTGTCTGTATCAGGAGCAGTGTAAGTGTCAGGAGCAGTGTCAGGAGCAGTGTCAGGAGCTTTCTCAGGATCAGCAGCAGTGTCAGTGTCAGCAGCAGTGTCACGAGAAGTGTCAGCGTCAGGAGCAACGTCTGGAGCAGTGTCAGGATCAGTGTCAGTGTCAGGAGCAGTGTCAGGAGCATTGTCAGGATCAACAGAAGTGTCTGTGTCAGGAGCAGTGTCAGGAGCAGTGTCAGTGTCAGGAGCATCGTCAGGAGCAGCGTCAGGAGCGGTGTCAGCACCAGTGCCAGTGTCAGGATCAGTGTCAGTGTGAGCAGCAGTGCCAGGAACAGTGACAGGAGCAGTGTCACTGACACGAGCTGTGTCAGGAGCAGTGTCAGTGTCATTAGCAGTGTCAGGAGCAGTGTCAGTGTCATGAGCAGTGCCAGTGTCAGTATCAGGAGCAGTGTCAGGATCAGTGTAAGTGTCAGGAGCAGTGTCAGGAGCAGTGTCAGTGTCAGGAGCAGTGTCAGGAGCATTCTCAAGAACAGCAGCAGTGTCAGTGTCAGCAGCAGTGTCAGGAGCAGTGTCAGCGTCAGGACCAATGTCAGGAGCAGTGTCACGAGCAGTGTCAGTGTCATGAGCAGTGCCAGTGTCAGTATCAGGAGCAGTGTCAGTGTCAGTGTCAGTAGCAGTGTCTGGAAGAGTGAAAGTGTCTGTAGCACGAGCAGTGTCAGTGACAGTGTCAGTGTCAGGAGCAGTGTCACTGTCAGGAGCTGTGTCAGGAGCAGTGTCAGTGTCAGGAGCAGTGTCTGGAGCAGTGTCAGGAGCAGTGTCAGTATTAGGATCAGTGTAAGTGTCAGGAGCAGTGTCAGTGTCAGGAGCAGTGTCAGGAGCATTCTCAAGATCAGCTGCAGTGTCAGTGTCAGCTGCGGTGTCAGGAGCAGTGTCAGCGTCAGGAGCAATGTCAGGAGCAGTGTCAGTGTCAGGAGCAGTGTCAGGGACATTGTCAGGATCAGCAGCAGTGTCTGTGTCAGGAGCAGTGTCAGAAGCAGTGTCAGTGTCAGGAGCGGTGTCAGGACCAGTGCCAGTGTCAGGATCAGTGTCAGTGTCAGCAGCAGTGTCACGAGAAGTGTCAGCGTCAGGAGCAATGTCTGGAGCAGTGTCAGGATCAGTGTCAGTGTCAGGAGGAGTGTCAGGAGCACTGTCAGGATCAACAGAAGTGTCTGTGTCAGGAGCAGTGTCAGGAGCAGTGTCAGTGTCATGAGCAGTGCCAGTGTCAGTATCAGGAGCAGTGTCAGTGTCAGAACCAGTGTGAGGAGCAGCGCAGAGTCAGGAGCAGTGTCAGGACCAGTGTGAGTTTCAGGAGCAGTGTCAGGACCAGTGTCTTTGCCAGGAGCTGTGTCAGGAGCTGTGGCAGTGCCAGCAGCAGTGTCAGTGTCATTGTCAGAGTCAGGAGCAGTGTCAGGAGCAGTATCAGCAGCAGTGTCAGCGTCAGGAGCTGTGTCAGGAGCAGTGTCAGTGTCTGGAGCAGTGTCACGGGCAGTGTCAGGAGCAGTGTCTGTCTCAGTAGCAGTGTCAGTAGCAGTAACAGTGTCAGGAGCAGTGGCAGTGTCAGGAGAAGTGTCAGTAGCAGTGGGAGTGTCAGTGTCAGGAGCAGTGTCAGTTTCAGCAGCATTTTCAATAGCAGTGTCAGGAGTTTTGTCAGTGTCAGCAGAAGTGTCTGTGTCAGGAGCAGTGTCAGGAGCAGTGTCAGTGTCAGGAGCTGTGTGAGGAGCAGTGTCAGTGTCAGGAGCAGTGTCAGTGTCAGAAGCAGTGCCAGTGTCAGTGTCAGGAGCAGTGTCAGGAGCAGTGTCAGGAGCATTGTCAGTATCAGCAGCAGTGCCTGTGGCAGGAACAGTGCCAGGAGCAGTGTCAGTGACAGTCGCACAGTCTGGAGCAGTGTCAGGGGCAGTGTCAGTGTCAGGAGCAGTGTCAGGATCATTGCCAGGATCAGCAGCAGTGTGTGTGTCAGGAACATTGTCAGAAGCAGTGTCAGTGACAGGTGCAGTGTCAGGAGCAGTGTCAGGACCAGTGCCAGTGTCAGGATAAGTGTCAGTGTTAGCAGCAGTGTCAGGAACACTGGCAGGAGCAGTGTCTATGTCAGGAGCTGTGTCAGGAGCAGTGTCAGGGTCTGCAGCAATGTCACGAGCAGTGTCAGGAGCAGTGCCAGTGTCAGGAGCAGTGTCAGTGTCAGGAGCAGTGTCAGGGACATTGTCAGGATCAGCAGCAGTGGCTGTGTCAGCAGCAGTGTCAGAAGCAGTGTCAGTGTCAGGAGCAGTGTCAGCAGCAGTGTCAGGAGCATTGTCAGCGTCAGGAGCAACGTCAGGAGCAGGGTCAGGAGCAGTGTCAGTGTCAGGAGCAGTGTCAGGGACATTGTCAGGATCAGCAGCAGTGTCTGTGTCATGAGCAGTGCCAGTGTCAGTATCAGGAGCAGTGTCAGTACAGTGTCAGTAGCAGTGTCTGGAGCAGTGAAAGTGTCTGTAGCACGAGCAGTGTCAGTGTCAGGAGCAATGTCAGGAGCAGTGTCAGTGTCAGGAGCAGTGCCAGGAGCATTGTGAGGAACAGCAGCAGTGTCTGTGACAGGAGCAGTGCCAGTAGCAGTGAGAGTGTAAGTATCAGGAGCATTGTCACTATCAGCAGCAGTGCCTGTGCCAGGACCAGTGCCAGGAGCGGTGTCAGTGTGAGGAGCTGTGTGAGAAGCAGTGTCTGTGTCAGAAGCCGTGTCAGGAGCAGTGTCAGTGTCAGCAGCAGTGTCAGCAGCAGTATCAGGAGCAGTTTCAGTGTCAGGAGCTGTGTCAGGAGCAGTGTCAGTGTCAGGAGCAGTCTCTGGAACAGTGTCAGGAGCAGTGTCAGGAGCATTCTCAAGGTCAGCAGCTGTGTCAGTGTCAGCAGCAGTGTCAGGAGCAGTGTCAGCGTCAGGAGCAACGTCAGGAGCAGTGTCAGGAGCAGTGTCAGTGTCAGGAGCAGTGTCAGGGACATTGTCAGGATCAGCAGCAGTGTCTGTGTCAGGAGCAGCGTCAGGAGCAGTTTCAGTGTCAGGAGCAGTGTCAGGAGCAGCGTCAGGAGCAGTGTCAGGAACAGTGCCAGTGTCAGGATCAGCGTCAGTGTGAGCAGCAGTGTCAGGAACACTGGCAGGAGCAGTGTCTATGTCAGGAGCTGTGTCAGGAGCAGTATCAGTGTCTGCAGCAATGTCACGAGCAGTGTCAGTAGCAGTCTCAGTGTCAGTAGCAGTGTCAGGAGCAGTGTCAGTGTCAGGAGCAGTGCCAGTATCAGTATCAGGAGCATTGTCAGTGTCAGGAGCAGTGTCAGGAGCAGTGTCAGGAGCATTGTCTGTATCAGCAGCAGTGCCTGTGTCTGGAGCAGTGCCAGGAGCAGTGTCAGGAGGAGTGTCAGTGTCAGGAGCAGTGTCAGGAGCAGTGTCAGGAGCAGTGGCAGTGTCAGGAGAAGTGTCAGTAGCTGTGAGAGTGTCAGTATCAGGATCAGTGTCAGCTTCAGCAGCAGTTTCAGAAGCAGTGTCAGGAGCATTGTCAGTGTCAGCAGAAGTGTCTGTGTCAGGAGCAGTGTCAGGAGCAGCGTCAGTGTCAGTAGCTGTGTGAGGAGCAGTGTCAGTGTCAGTAGCAGTGTCAGGAGCAGTGTCAGTGTCAGGCGCAGTGCCAGTGTCAGTATCAGGAGCAGTGTCAGTGTCAGGAGCAGTGTCAGGAGCAGTGTTAGGAGCATTGTCAGTATCAGCAGCAGTGACTGTGTCAGGAGCAGTGCCAGGAGCAGTGTCAGTGTCAGTATCAGGAGCAGTGTCAGTGACAGGCGCAGTGTCAGGAGCAGTGTCAGGGGCAGTGTCAGTGTCAGGAGCAGTGTCAGGCTCATTGGCAGGATCAGCAGCAGTGTCTGTGTCAGGAACAGTGTCAGAAGCAGTGTCAGTGATAGGTGCAGTGTTAGGAGTAGTGTCAGTAGCAGTGTCAGTGTCAGTGTCTGGAGCGGTGTCAGGAGCAGTGTCAGTTTCAGCTGCAGTTTCAGAAGCAGAGTCAGGAGCATTGTCAGTGTCAGCAGAAGTGTCTGTGTCAGGAGGAGTGTCAGGAGCAGTGTCAGTGTCAGTAGCTGTGTGAGGAGCAGTGTCATTGTCAGTAGCAGTGTCAGGAGCAGTGTCGGTGTCAGGCGCAGTGCCAGTGTCAGTATCAGGAGCAGTGTCAGTGTCAGGAGCAGTGTCAGTGTCAGGAGCGGTGTCAGGAGCAGTGTTAGGAGCATTGTCAGTATCAGCAGCAGTGTCTGTGTCAGAAGCAGTGTCAGGAGCAGTGTCAGTGTCAGCAGCAGTGTCAGCAGCAGTATCAGGAGCAGTTTCAGTGTCAGGAGCTGTGTCAGGAGCAGTGTCAGTGTCAGGAGCAGTCTCTGGAACAGTGTCAGGAGCAGTGTCAGGAGCATTCTCAAGGTCAGCAGCAGTGTCAGTGTCAGCAGCAGTGTCAGGAGCAGTGTCAGCGTCAGGAGCAAAGTCAGGAGCAGTGTCAGGAGCAGTGTCAGTGTCAGGAGCAGTGTCAGGGACATTGTCAGGATCAGCAGCAGTGTCTGTGTCAGGAGCAGCGTCAGGAGCAGTTTCAGTGTCAGGAGCAGTGTCAGGAGCAGTGTCAGGAGCAGTGTCAGTGTCAGGCGCAGTGCCAGTGTCAGTATCAGCAGCAGTGACTGTGTCAGGAGTTGTGTCAGGAGCAGTGTCAGTGTCAGGAGCAGTGTCAGTAGCAGTGAGAGTGTCAGTATCAGGAGCAGTGTCAGTTTCAGGAGCAGTTTCAGAAGCAGTGTCAGGAGCATTGTCAGTATCAGCAGAAGTGTCTGTGACAGGAGCAGTGTCAGGAGCAGGGTCAGTGTCAGGAGCAGCGTCAGGAGCAGTGTCAGGGGCAGTGGCAGTGTCTGGAGCAGTGTCAGGAGCAGTGTCAGGAGCAGTGTCTGTAGCAGTGCCAGGAGCAGTGTCAGGAGCAGTGTCAGTGTCAGGAGCTGTGTCTGGAGCATTCTCTGGATCAGCAGTAGTGTCAGAGTCTGGACCAGTGTCAGGAGCAGTGTCAGTGTCAGGAGCAGTGTCAGGAGCATTGCCAGTGTCAGGAGCAGTCTCAGGAGCAGTGTCAGTGTCAGAACCAGTGTGAGGAGCAGCGCAGAGTCAGGAGCAGTGTCAGGACCAGTGTGAGTTTCAGGAGCAGTGTCAGGACCAGTGTCTTTGCCAGGAGCTGTGTCAGGAGCTGTGGCAGTGCCAGCAGCAGTGTCAGTGTCATTCTCAGAGTCAGGAGCAGTGTCAGGAGCAGTATCAGCAGCAGTGTCAGAGTCAGGTGCTGTGTCAGGAGCAGTGTCAGTGTCAGAAGCAGAGTCACGGGCAGTGTCAGGAGCAGTGTCTGTCTCAGTAGCAGTGTCAGTAGCAGTAACAGTGTCAGGAGCAGTGGCAGTGTCAGGAGAAGTATCATTGGCAGTGGGAGTGTCAGTGTCAGGAGCAGTGTCAGTTTCAGCACCAGTTTCAATAGCAGTGTCAGGAGTTTTGTCAGTGTCAGCAGAAGTGTCTGTGTCAGGAGCAGTGTCAGGAGCAGTGTCAGTGTCAGGAGCTGTGTGAGGAGCAGTGTCAGTGTCAGGAGCAGTGTCAGTGTCAGAAGCAGTGCCAGTGTCAGTATCAGGAGCAGTGTCAGTGTCAGGAGCAGTGTCAGGAGCAGTGTCAGGAGCATTGTCAGTATCAGCAGCAGTGCCTGTGTCAGGAGCTGTTTCCGGAGCATTGTCAGGATCTGCAGCAGTGTCTGTCTCAGGAGCCGTGTCAGGATCAGTGTCAGAGTCAGGAGCAGTGTCAGGAGCAGCGTCAGCAGCAGTGGCAGTGTCAGGAGCAGTGTCAGGAGGAGTGTATGTGCCAGTGTCTGAAGCAGTGCCCGGAGCAGTGTAAGGAACAGTGACAGTGTCAGTGTCAGCAGCAGTGTCTGTGTCAGGAGCAGTGTCAGGAGCAGCGTCAGTGTTAGGAGCAGTTTGAGGAGCAGTGTCAGTGACAGGAGCAGCGTCTGGTGCCGTGTCAGGAGCAGTGACAGTGTCAGCAGTAGTGCTAGGAACAGTGTCAGGAATAATGTCAGGAGCATTGTCCGTGTCAAGAGCTGTGTCAGTAGCAGTGTCAGTAGTACTGTCGGTGGCTGTAGCAGTGTAAGGAGCAGTGACAGTGGCAGGAGCAGTGTCAGGGACATTGTCAGGATCAGCAGCAGTGTCTGTGTCATGAGCAGTGCCAGTGTCAGTATCAGGAGCAGTGTCAGTACAGTGTCAGTAGCAGTGTCTGGAGCAGTGAAAGTGTCTGTAGCACGAGCAGTGTCAGTGTCTGGAGCAATGTCAGGAGCAGTGTCAGTGTCAGGAGCACTGCCAGGAGCATTGTGAGGATCAGCAGCAGTGTCTGTGACAGGAGCAGTGCCAGTAGCAGTGAGAGTGTAAGTATGAGGAGCATTGTCAGTATCAGCAGCAGTGCCTGTGCCAGGACCAGTGCCAGGAGCGGTGTCAGTGTGAGGAGCTGTGTGAGAAGCAGTGTCTGTGTCAGAAGCAGTGTCAGGAGCAGTGTCAGTGTCAGCAGCAGTGTCAGCAGCAGTATCAGGAGCAGTTTCAGTGTCAGGAGCTGTGTCAGGAGCAGTGTCAGTGTCAGGAGCAGTCTCTGGAACAGTGTCTGGAGCAGTGTCAGGAGCATTCTCAAGGTCAGCAGCAGTGTAAGTGTCAGCAGCAGTGTCAGGAGCAGTGTCAGCGTCAGGAGCAACGTCAGGAGCAGTGTCAGGAGCAGTGTCAGTGTCAGGAGCAGTGTCAGGGACATTGTCAGGATCAGCAGCAGTGTCTGTGTCAGGAGCAGCGTCAGGAGCAGTTTCAGTGTCAGGAGCAGTGTCAGGAGCAGCGTCAGGAGCAGTGTCAGGACCAGTGCCAGTGTCAGGATCAGCGTCAGTGTGAGCAGCAGTGTCAGGAACACTGGCAGGAGCAGTGTCTATGTCAGGAGCTGTGTCAGGAGCAGTGTCAGTGTCTGCAGCAATGTCAAGAGCAGTGTCAGTAGCAGTCTCAGTGTCAGCAGCAGTGTCAGGAGCAGTGTCAGTGTCAGGAGCAGTGTCAGGAGCAGTGTCAGGAGCAGTGGCAGTGTCAGGAGAAGTGTCAGTAGCTGTGAGAGTGTCAGTATCAGGATCAGTGTCAGCTTCAGCAGCAGTTTCAGAAGCAGTGTCAGGAGCATTGTCAGTGTCAGTAGAAGTGTCTGTGTCAGGAGCAGTGTCAGGAGCAGTGTCAGTGTCAGTAGCTGTGTGAGGAGCAGTGTCAGTGTCAGTAGCAGTGTCAGGAGCAGTGTCAGTGTCAGGAGCAGTGTCAGGAGCATTCTCAAGATCAGCTGCAGTGTCAGTGTCAGCTGCGGTGTCAGGAGCAGTGTCAGCGTCAGGAGCAATGTCAGGAGCAGTGTCATGAGCAGTGTCAGTGTCATGAGCAGTGTCAGGGACATTGTCAGGATCAGCAGCAGTGTCTGTGTCAGGAGCAGTGTCAGGAGCAGTGTCAGGACCAGTGACAGTGTCAGGAGCAGTGTCATTGTGAGCAGCAGTGCCAGGAACAGTGGCAGGAGCAGTGTCACTGACACGAGCTGTGTCAGGAGCAGTGTCAGTGTGATTAGCAGTGTCACGAGCAGTGTCAGTGTCATGAGCAGTGCCAGTGTCAGTATCAGGAGCAGTGTCAGTGTCAGTGTCAGCAGCAGTGTCTGGAAGAGTGAAAGTGTCTGTAGCACGAGCAGTGTCAGTGTCAGGAGCAATGTCAGGAGCAGTGTCAGTGTCAGGAGCTGTGTCAGGAGCAGTGTCAGTGTCAGGAGCAGTGTCTGGAGCAGTGTCAGGAGCAGTGTCAGTATTAGGATCAGTGTAAGTGTCAGGAGCAGTGTCAGTGTCAGGAGCAGTGTCAGGAGCATTCTCAAGGTCAGCTGCAGTGTCAGTGTCAGCTGCGGTGTCAGGAGCAGTGTCAGCGTCAGGAGCAATGTCAGGAGCAGTGTCAGGAGCAGTGTCAGTGTCAGGAGCAGTGTCAGGGACATTGTCAGGATCAGCAGCAGTGTCTGTGTCAGGAGCAGTGTCAGAAGCAGTGTCAGTGTCAGGAGCAGTGTCAGGAGCAGCGTCAGGAGCGGTGTCAGGACCAGTGCCAGTGTCAGGATCAGTGTCAGTGTGAGCAGCAGCGTCAGGAACACTTGCAGGAGCAGCGTCAGTGTAAGGAGCAGTGTCAGCAGCAGTGTCAGCAGCAGTATCAGGAGCAGTTTCAGTGTCAGGAGCTGTGTCAGGAGCAGTGTCAGTGTCAGGAGCAGTCTCTGGAACAGTGTCAGGAGCAGTGTCAGGAGCATTCTCAAGGTCAGCAGCAGTGTCAGTGTCAGCAGCAGTGTCAGGAGCATTGTCAGCGTCAGGAGCAACGTCAGGAGCAGCGTCAGGAGCAGTGTCAGTGTCAGGAGCAGTGTCAGGGACATTGTCAGGATCAGCAGCAGTGTCTGTGTCATGAGCAGTGCCAGTGTCAGTATCAGGAGCAGTGTCAGTACAGTGTCAGTAGCAGTGTCTGAAGCAGTGAAAGTGTCTGTAGCACGAGCAGTGTCAGTGTCAGGAGCAATGTCAGGAGCAGTGTCAGTGTCAGGAGCAGTGCCAGGAGCATTGTGAGGATCAGCAGCAGTGTCTGTGACAGGAGCAGTGCCAGTAGCAGTGAGAGTGTAAGTATCAGGAGCATTGTCAGTATCAGCAGCAGTGCCTGTGCCAGGACCAGTGCCAGGAGCGGTGTCAGTGTGAGGAGCTGTGTGAGAAGCAGTGTCTGTGTCAGAAGCAGTGTCAGGGGCAGTGTCAGTGTCAGCAGCAGTGTCAGCAGCAGTATCAGGAGCAGTTTCAGTGTCAGGAGCTGTGTCAGGAGCAGTGTCAGTGTCAGGAGCAGTCTCTGGAACAGTGTCAGGAGCAGTGTCAGGAGCATTCTCAGGGTCAGCAGCAGTGTCAGTGTCAGCAGCAGTGTCAGGAGCAGTGTCAGTGTCAGGAGCAGTGTGAGGGACATTGTCAGGATCAGCAGCAGTGTCTGTGTCAGGAGCAGCGTCAGGAGCAGTGTCAGTGTCAGGAGCAGTGTCAGGAGCAGCGTCAGGAGCAGTGTCAGGACCAGTGCCAGTGTCAGGATCAGCGTCAGTGTGAGCAGCAGTGTCAGGAACACTGGCAGGAGCAGTGTCTATGTCAGGAGCTGTGTCAGGAGCAGTGTCAGTGTCTGCAGCAATGTCACGAGCAGTGTCAGTAGCAGTCCCAGTGTCAGTAGCAGTATCAGGAGCAGTGTCAGTGTCAGGAACAGTGCCAGTATCAGTATCAGGAGCATTGTCAGTGTCATGAGCAGTGTCAGGAGCAGTGTCAGGAGCATTGTCTGTATCAGCAGCAGTGCCTGTGTCTGGAGCAGTGCCAGGAGCAGTGTCAGGAGGAGTGTCAGTGTCAGGAGCAGTGTCAGGAGCAGTGTCACGAGCAGTGGCAGTGTCAGGAGAAGTGTCAGTAGCTGTGAGAGTGTCAGTATCAGGATCAGTGTCAGCTTCAGCAGCAGTTTCAGAAGCAGTGTCAGGAGCATTGTCAGTGTCAGCAGAAGTGTCTGTGTCAGGAGCAGTGTCAGGAGCAGTGTCAGTGTCAGTAGCTGTGTGAGGAGCAGTGTCAGTGTCAGTAGCAGTGTCAGGAGCAGTGCCAGTGTCAGGCGCAGTGCCAGTGTCAGTATCAGGAGCAGTGTCAGTGTCAGGAGCAGTGTCAGGAGCAGTGTTAGGAGCATTGTCAGTATCAGCAGCAGTGACTGTGTCAGGAGCAGTGCCAGGAGCAGTGTCAGTGTCAGTATCAGGAGCAGTGTCAGTGACAGGCGCAGTGTCAGGAGCAGTGTCAGGGGCAGTGTCAGTGTCAGGAGCAGTGTCAGGATCATTGGCAGGATCAGCAGCAGTGTCTGTGTCAGGAACAGTGTCAGAAGCAGTGTCAGTGATAGGTGCAGTGTTAGGAGTAGTGTCAGGAGCAGTGTCAGTGTCAGTGTCTGGAGCGGTGTCAGGAGCAGTGTCAGTTTCAGCTGCAGTTTCAGAAGCAGTGTCAGGAGCATTGTCAGTGTCAGCAGAAGTGTCTGTGTCAGGAGGAGTGTCAGGAGCAGTGTCAGTGTCAGTAGCTGTGTGAGGAGCAGTGTCACTGTCAGTAGCAGTGTCAGGAGCAGTGGCGGTGTCAGGCGCAGTGCCAGTGTCAGTATCAGGAGCAGTGTCAGTGTCAGGAGCAGTGTCAGGAGCAGTGTCAGGAGCAGTGTCAGTGTCAGGAGCAGTGTCAGCAGCAGCGTCAGGAGCGGTGTCAGGACCAGTGCCAGTGTCAGGATCAGTGTCAGTGTGAGCAGCAGCGTCAGGAACACTTGCAGGAGCAGCGTCAGTGTAAGGAGCAGTGTCAACAGCAGTGTCAGGAGCAGTGTCAGGACCAGTGACAGTGTCAGGAGCAGTGTCAGTGTGAGCAGCAGTGCCAGGAACAGTGGCAGAAGCAGTGTCACTGACACGAGCTGTGTCAGGAGAAGTGTCTGTGTGATTAGCAGTGTCAGGAGCAGTGTCAGTGTCATGAGCAGTGCCAGTGTCAGTATCAGGAGCAGTGTCATTGTCAGTATCAGCAGCAGTGCCTGTGCCAGGACCAGTGCCAGGAGCGGTGTCAGTGTGAGGAGCTGTGTGAGAAGCAGTGTCTGTCTCAGAAGCAGTGTCAGGAGCAGTGTCAGTGTCAGCAGCAGTGTCAGCAGCAGTATCAGGAGCAGTTTCAGTGTCAGGAGCTGTGTCAGGAGCAGTGTCAGTGTCAGGAGCAGTCTCTGGAACAGTGTCAGGAGCAGTGTCAGGAGCATTCTCAAGGTCAGCAGCAGTGTCAGTGTCAGCAGCAGTGTCAGGAGCATTGTCAGCGTCAGGAGCAACGTCAGGAGCAGCGTCAGGAGCAGTGTCAGTGTCAGGAGCAGTGTCAGGGACATTGTCAGGATCAGCAGCAGTGTCTGTGTCATGAGCAGTGCCAGTGTCAGTATCAGGAGCAGTGTCAGTACAGTGTCAGTAGCAGTGTCTGAAGCAGTGAAAGTGTCTGTAGCACGAGCAGTGTCAGTGTCAGGAGCAATGTCAGGAGCAGTGTCAGTGTCAGGAGCAGTGCCAGGAGCATTGTGAGGATCAGCAGCAGTGTCTGTGACAGGAGCAGTGCCAGTAGCAGTGAGAGTGTAAGTATCAGGAGCATTGTCAGTATCAGCAGCAGTGCCTGTGCCAGGACCAGTGCCAGGAGCGGTGTCAGTGTGAGGAGCTGTGTGAGAAGCAGTGTCTGTGTCAGAAGCAGTGTCATGGGCAGTGTCAGTGTCAGCAGCAGTGTCAGCAGCAGTATCAGGAGCAGTTTCAGTGTCAGGAGCTGTGTCAGGAGCAGTGTCAGTGTCAGGAGCAGTCTCTGGAACAGTGTCAGGAGCAGTGTCAGGAGCATTCTCAGGGTCAGCAGCAGTGTCAGTGTCAGCAGCAATGTCAGGAGCAGTGTCAGTGTCTGGAGCAGTGTGAGGGACATTGTCAGGATCAGCAGCAGTGTCTGTGTCAGGAGCAGCGTCAGGAGCAGTGTCAGTGTCAGGAGCAGTGTCAGGAGCAGCGTCAGGAGCAGTGTCAGGAACAGTGCCAGTGTCAGGATCAGCGTCAGTGTGAGCAGCAGTGTCAGGAACACTGGCAGGAGCAGTGCCTATGTCAGGAGCTGTGTCAGGAGCAGTGTCAGTGTCTGCAGCAATGTCACGAGCAGTGTCAGTAGCAGTCCCAGTGTCAGTAGCAGTATCAGGAGCAGTGTCAGTGTCAGGAACAGTGCCAGTGTCAGTATCAGGAGCATTGTCAGTGTCATGAGCAGTGTCAGGAGCAGTGTCAGGAGCATTGTCTGTATCAGCAGCAGTGCCTGTGTCTGGAGCAGTGCCAGGAGCAGTGTCAGGAGGAGTGTCAGTGTCAGGAGCAGTGTCAGGAGCAGTGTCACGAGCAGTGGCAGTGTCAGGAGAAGTGTCAGTAGCTGTGAGAGTGTCAGTATCAGGATCAGTGTCAGCTTCAGCAGCAGTTTCAGAAGCAGTGTCAGGAGCATTGTCAGTGTCAGCAGAAGTGTCTGTGTCAGGAGCAGTGTCAGGAGCAGTGTCAGTGTCAGTAGCTGTGTGAGGAGCAGTGTCAGTGTCAGTAGCAGTGTCAGGAGCAGTGCCAGTGTCAGGCGCAGGGCCAGTGTCAGTATCAGGAGCAGTGTCAGTGTCAGGAGCAGTGTCAGGAGCAGTGTTAGGAGCATTGTCAGTATCAGCAGCAGTGACTGTGTCAGGAGCAGTGCCAGGAGCAGTGTCAGTGTCAGTATCAGGAGCAGTGTCAGTGACAGGCGCAGTGTCAGGAGCAGTGTCAGGGGCAGTGTCAGTGTCAGGAGCAGTGTCAGGATCATTGGCAGGATCAGCAGCAGTGTCTGTGTCAGGAACAGTGTCAGAAGCAGTGTCAGTGATAGGTGCAGTGTTAGGAGTAGTGTCAGGAGCAGTGTCAGTGTCAGTGTCTGGAGCGGTGTCAGGAGCAGTGTCAGTTTCAGCTGCAGTTTCAGAAGCAGTGTCAGGAGCATTGTCAGTGTCAGCAGAAGTGTCTGTGTCAGGAGGAGTGTCAGGAGCAGTGTCAGTGTCAGTAGCTGTGTGAGGAGCAGTGTCATTGTCAGTAGCAGTGTCAGGAGCAGTGGCGGTGTCAGGCGCAGTGCCAGTGTCAGTATCAGGAGCAGTGTCAGTGTCAGGAGCAGTGTCAGGAGCAGTGTCAGGAGCAGTGTCAGTGTCAGCAGCAGTGTCAGCAGCAGTATCAGGAGCAGTTTCAGTGTCAGGAGCTGTGTCTGGAGCAGTGTCAGTGCCAGGAGCAGTCTCTGGAACAGTGTCAGGAGCAGTGTCAGGAGCATTCTCAAGGCCAGCAGCAGTGTCAGTGTCAGCAGCAGTTTCAGGAGCATTGTCAGCGTCAGGAGCAACGTCAGGAGCAGTGTCAGGAGCAGTGTCAGTGTCAGGAGCAGTGTCAGGGACATTGTCAGGATCAGCAGCAGTGTCTGTGTCATGAGCAGTGCCAGTGTCAGTATCAGGAGCAGTGTCAGTACAGTGTCAGTTGCAGTGTCTGGAGCAGTGAAAGTGTCTGTAGCACGAGCAGTGCCAGTGTCAGGAGCAATGTCAGGAGCAGTGTCAGTGTCAGGAGCAGTGCCAGGAGCATTGTGAGGATCAGCAGCAGTGTCTGTGACAGGAGCAGTGCCAGTAGCAGTGAGAGTGTAAGTATCAGGAGCATTGTCAGTAACACCAGCAGTGCCTGTGCCAGGACCAGTGCCAGGAGCGGTGTCAGTGTGAGGAGCTGTGTGAGAAGCAGTGTCTGTGTCAGAAGCAGTGTCAGGAGCAGTGTCAGTGTCAGCAGCAGTGTCAGCAGCAGTATCAGGAGCAGTTTCAGTGTCAGGAGCTGTGTCAGGAGCAGTGTCAGTGTCAGGAGCAGTCTCTGGAACAGTGTCAGTGTCAGGAGCAGTGTGAGGGACATTGTCAGGATCAGCAGCAGTGTCAGTGTCAGCAGCAGTGTCAGGAGCAGTGTCAGTGTCAGGAGCAGTGTGAGGGACATTGTCAGGATCAGCAGCAGTGTCTGTGTCAGAAGCAGCGTCAGGAGCAGTGTCGGTGTCAGGAGCAGTGTCAGGAGCAGCGTCAGGAGCAGTGTCAGGACCAGTGCCAGTGTCAGGATCAGCGTCAGTGTGAGCAGCAGTGTCAGGAACACTGGCAGGAGCAGTGTCTATGTCAGGAGCTGTGTCAGGAGCAGTGTCAGTGTCTGCAGCAATGTCACGAGCAGTGTCAGTAGCAGTCCCAGTGTCAGTAGCAGTGTCAGGAGCAGTGCCAGTGTCAGGAGCAGTGCCAGTATCAGTATCAGGAGCATTGTCAGTGTCAGGAGCAGTGTCAGGAGCAGTGTCAGGAGCATTGTCTGTATCAGCAGCAGTGCCTGTGTCAGTAGCAGTGTCAGGAGCAGTGCCTGTGTCTGGAGCAGTGCCAGGAGCAGTGTCAGGAGGATTGTCAGTGTCAGGAGCAGTGTCAGGAGCAGTGGCAGTGTCAGGGGAAGTGTCAGTATCTGTGAGAGTGTCAGTATCAGGATCAGTGTCAGCTTCAGCAGCAGTTTCAGAAGCAGTGTCAGGAGCATTGTCAGTGTCAGCAGAAGTGTCTGTGTCAGGAGCAGTGTCAGGAGCAGTGTCAGTGTCAGTAGCTGTGTGAGGAGCAGTGTCAGTGTCAGTAGCAGTGTCAGGAGCAGTGTCAGTGTCAGGCGCAGTGCCAGTGTCAGTATCAGGAGCAGTGTCAGTGTCAGGAGCAGTGTCAGGAGCAGTCTTAGGAGCATTGTCAGTATCAGCAGCAGTGACTGTGTCAGGAGTTGTGTCAGGAGCAGTGTCAGTGTCAGGAGCAGTGTCAGTAGCAGTGAGAGTGTCAGTATCAGGAGCAGTGTCAGTTTCAGGAGCAGTTTCAGAAGCAGTGTCAGGAGCATTGTCAGTATCAGCAGAAGTGTCTGTGACAGGAGCAGTGTTAGGAGCAGGGTCAGTGTCAGGAGCAGCGTCAGGAGCAGTGTGAGGGGCAGTGGCAGTGTCTGGAGCAGTGTCAGGAGCAGTGTCAGGAGCAGTGTCAGGAGCAGTGTCTGTAGCAGTGCCAGGAGCAGTGTCAGGAGCAGTGTCAGTGTCAGGAGCTGTGTCTGGAGCACTCTCTGGATCAGCAGTAGTGTCAGAGTCTGGACCAGTGTCAGGAGCAGTGTCAGTGTCAGGAGCAGTGTCAGGAGCAGTGCCAGTGTCAGGAGCAGTCTCAGGAGCAGTGTCAGTGTCAGAACCAGTGTGAGGAGCAGCGCAGAGTCAGGAGCAGTGTCAGGACCAGTGTGAGTTTCAGGAGCAGTGTCAGGACCAGTGTCTTTGCCAGGAGCTGTGTCAGGAGCAGTATCAGCAGCAGTGTCAGAGTCAGGAGCTGTGTCAGGAGCAGTGTCAGTGTCTGGAGCAGTGTCACGGGCAGTGTCAGGAGCAGTGTCTGTCTCAGTAGCAGTGTCAGTAGCAGTAACAGTGTCAGGAGCAGTGGCAGTGTCAGGAGAAGTGTCAGTAGCAGTGGGAGTGTCAGTGTCAGGAGCAGTGTCAGTTTCAGCACCAGTTTCAATAGCAGTGTCAGGAGTTTTGTCAGTGTCAGCAGAAGTGTCTGTGTCAGGAGCAGTGTCAGGAGCAGTGTCAGTGTCAGGATCTGTGTGAGGAGCAGTATCAGTGTCAGGAGCAGTGTCAGTGTCAGAAGCAGTGCCAGTGTCAGTATCAGGAGCAGTGTCAGTGCCAGGAGCAGTGTCAGGAGCAGTGTCAGGAGCATTGTCAGTATCAGCAGCAGTGCCTGTGTCAGGAGCAGTGCCAGGAGCAGTGCCAGTGACAGTCGCACTGTCAGGAGCAGTGTCAGGGGCAGTGTCAATGTCAGGAGCAGTGTCAGGATCATTGCCAGGATCAGCAGCAGTGTGTGTGTCAGGAACAGTGTCAGAAGCAGTGTCAGTGACAGGTGCAGTGTCAGGAGCAGTGTCAGGACCAGTGCCAGTGTCAGGATAAGTGTCAGTGTGAGCAGCTGTGTCAGGAACACTGGCAGGAGCAGTGTCTATGTCAGGAGCTGTGTCAGGAGCGGTGTCAGTGTCTGCAGCAATGTCACGAGCAGTGTCAGGAGCAGTGTCAGTATCAGGAGCAGTCTCAGGAGCAGTGTCAGTGTCAGATCCAGTGTGAGGAGCAGCGCCAGAGTCAGGAGCAGTGTCAGGACCAGTGTGAGTTTCAGGAGCAGTGTCAGGTCCAGTGTCCGTGCCAGGAGCTGTGTCAGGAGCAGTGTCAGCGTTAGGAGGAGTGTCAGGAGCAATGTCAGGAGCTGTGTCAGTGTCAGGAGCTGTTTCCGGAGCATTGTCAGGATCTGCAGCAGTGTCTGTGTCAGGAGCCGTGTCAGGATCAGTGTCAGAGTCAGGAGCAGTGTCAGGAGCAGCGTCAGGAGCAGTGGCAGTGTCAGGAGCAGTGTCAGGAGGAGTGTATGTGCCAGTGTCTGAAGCAGTGTCCGGAGCAGTGTAAGGAACAGTGACAGTGTCAGTGTCAGCAGCAGTGTCTGTGTCAGGAGCAGTGTCAGGAGCAGCGTCAGTGTTAGGAGCAGTTTGAGGAGCAGTGTCAGTGACAGGAGCAGCGTCTGGTGCCGTGTCAGGAGCAGTGACAGTGTCAGCAGTAGTGCTAGGAACAGTGTCAGGAATAATGTCAGGAGCATTGTCCGTGTCAAGAGCTGTGTCAGTAGCAGTGTCAGTAGTACTGTCGGTGGCTGTAGCAGTGTAAGGAGCAGTTACAGTGGCATGAGCAGTGCCAGTGTCAGTGCCAAGAGCAGTGTCCGTGTCACGAGCAGTGTCTGTATCAGGAGCAGTGTAAGCGTCAGGAGCAGTGTCAGGAGCAGTGTCAGGAGCTTTCTCAGGATCAGCAGCAGTGTCAGTGTCAGCAGCAGTGTCACGAGAAGTGTCAGCGTCAGGAGCAATGTCTGGAGAAGTGTCAGGATCAGTGTCAGTGTCAGGAGCAGTGTCAGGAGCAGTGTCAGTACAGTGTCAGTAGCAGTGTCTGGAGCAGTGAAAGTGTCTGTAGCACGAGCAGTGTCAGTGTCAGGAGCAATGTCAGGAGCAGTGTCAGTGTCAGGAGCAGTGCCAGGAGCATTGTGAGGATCAGCAGCAGTGTCTGTGACAGGAGCAGTGCCAGTAGCAGTGAGAGTGTAAGTATCAGGAGCATTGTCAGTATCAGCAGCAGTGCCTGTGCGAGGACCAGTGCCAGGAGCGGTGTCAGTGTGAGGAGCTGTGTGAGAAGCAGTGTCTGTGTCAGAAGCAGTGTCAGGAGCAGTGTCAGTGTCAGCAGCAGTGTCAGCATTAGTATCAGGAGCAGTTTCAGTCTCAGGAGCTGTGTCAGGAGCAGTGTCAGTGTCAGGAGCAGTCTCTGGAACAGTGTCAGGAGCAGTGTCAGGAGCATTCTCAAGGTCAGCAGCAGTGTCAGTGTCAGCAGCAGTGTCAGGAGCAGTGTCAGGGACATTGTCAGGATCAGCAGCAGTGTCTGTGTCAGGAGCAGCGTCAGGAGCAGTTTCAGTGTCAGGAGCAGTGTCAGGAGCAGCGTCAGGAGCAGTGTCAGGACCAGTGCCAGTGTCAGGATCAGCGTCAGTGTGAGCAGCAGTGTCAGGAACACTGGCAGGAGCAGTGTCTATGTCAGGAGCTGTGTCAGGAGCAGTGTCAGTGTCTGCAGTAATGTCAAGAGCAGTGTCAGTAGCAGTCTCAGTGTCAGTAGCAGTGTCAGGAGCAGTGTCAGTGTCAGGAGCAGTGCCAGTATCAGTATCAGGAGCACTGTCAGTGTCAGGAGCAGTGTCAGGAGCAGTGTCAGGAGCAGCGTCCGGAGCAGTCTCAGGAGCAGTGTCAGTGTCAGAACCAGTGTGAGGAGCAGCGCAGAGTCAGGAGCAGTGTCAGGACCAGTGTGAGTTTCAGGAGCAGTGTCAGGACCAGTGTCTTTGCCAGGAGCTGTGTCAGGAGCTGTGGCAGTGCCAGCAGCAGTGTCAGTGTCATTCTCAGAGTCAGGAGCAGTGTCAGGAGCAGTATCAGCAGCAGTGTCAGAGTCAGGTGCTGTGTCAGGAGCAGTGTCAGTGTCAGAAGCAGAGTCACGGGCAGTGTCAGGAGCAGTGTCTGTCTCAGTAGCAGTGTCAGTAGCAGTAACAGTGTCAGGAGCAGTGGCAGTGTCAGGAGAAGTATCATTGGCAGTGGGAGTGTCAGTGTCAGGAGCAGTGTCAGTTTCAGCACCAGTTTCAATAGCAGTGTCAGGAGTTTTGTCAGTGTCAGCAGAAGTGTCTGTGTCAGGAGCAGTGTCAGGAGCAGTGTCAGTGTCAGGAGCTGTGTGAGGAGCAGTGTCAGTGTCAGGAGCAGTGTCAGTGTCAGAAGCAGTGCCAGTGTCAGTATCAGGAGCAGTGTCAGTGTCAGGAGCAGTGTCAGGAGCAGTGTCAGGAGCATTGTCAGTATCAGCAGCAGTGCCTGTGTCAGGAGCTGTTTCCGGAGCATTGTCAGGATCTGCAGCAGTGTCTGTCTCAGGAGCCGTGTCAGGATCAGTGTCAGAGTCAGGAGCAGTGTCAGGAGCAGCGTCAGGAGCAGTGGCAGTGTCAGGAGCAGTGTCAGGAGGAGTGTATGTGCCAGTGTCTGAAGCAGTGCCCGGAGCAGTGTAAGGAACAGTGACAGTGTCAGTGTCAGCAGCAGTGTCTGTGTCAGGAGCAGTGTCAGGAGCAGCGTCAGTGTTAGGAGCAGTTTGAGGAGCAGTGTCAGTGACAGGAGCAGCGTCTGGTGCCGTGTCAGGAGCAGTGACAGTGTCAGCAGTAGTGCTAGGAACAGTGTCAGGAATAATGTCAGGAGCATTGTCCGTGTCAAGAGCTGTGTCAGTAGCAGTGTCAGTAGTACTGTCGGTGGCTGTAGCAGTGTAAGGAGCAGTGACAGTGGCAGGAGCAGTGTCAGGGACATTGTCAGGATCAGCAGCAGTGTCTGTGTCATGAGCAGTGCCAGTGTCAGTATCAGGAGCAGTGTCAGTACAGTGTCAGTAGCAGTGTCTGGAGCAGTGAAAGTGTCTGTAGCACGAGCAGTGTCAGTGTCTGGAGCAATGTCAGGAGCAGTGTCAGTGTCAGGAGCACTGCCAGGAGCATTGTGAGGATCAGCAGCAGTGTCTGTGACAGGAGCAGTGCCAGTAGCAGTGAGAGTGTAAGTATGAGGAGCATTGTCAGTATCAGCAGCAGTGCCTGTGCCAGGACCAGTGCCAGGAGCGGTGTCAGTGTGAGGAGCTGTGTGAGAAGCAGTGTCTGTGTCAGAAGCAGTGTCAGGAGCAGTGTCAGTGTCAGCAGCAGTGTCAGCAGCAGTATCAGGAGCAGTTTCAGTGTCAGGAGCTGTGTCAGGAGCAGTGTCAGTGTCAGGAGCAGTCTCTGGAACAGTGTCTGGAGCAGTGTCAGGAGCATTCTCAAGGTCAGCAGCAGTGTCAGTGTCAGCAGCAGTGTCAGGAGCAGTGTCAGCGTCAGGAGCAACGTCAGGAGCAGTGTCAGGAGCAGTGTCAGTGTCAGGAGCAGTGTCAGGGACATTGTCAGGATCAGCAGCAGTGTCTGTGTCAGGAGCAGCGTCAGGAGCAGTTTCAGTGTCAGGAGCAGTGTCAGGAGCAGCGTCAGGAGCAGTGTCAGGACCAGTGCCAGTGTCAGGATCAGCGTCAGTGTGAGCAGCAGTGTCAGGAACACTGGCAGGAGCAGTGTCTATGTCAGGAGCTGTGTCAGGAGCAGTGTCAGTGTCTGCAGCAATGTCAAGAGCAGTGTCAGTAGCAGTCTCAGTGTCAGCAGCAGTGTCAGGAGCAGTGTCAGTGTCAGGAGCAGTGTCAGGAGCAGTGTCAGGAGCAGTGGCAGTGTCAGGAGAAGTGTCAGTAGCTGTGAGAGTGTCAGTATCAGGATCAGTGTCAGCTTCAGCAGCAGTTTCAGAAGCAGTGTCAGGAGCATTGTCAGTGTCAGTAGAAGTGTCTGTGTCAGGAGCAGTGTCAGGAGCAGTGTCAGTGTCAGTAGCTGTGTGAGGAGCAGTGTCAGTGTCAGTAGCAGTGTCAGGAGCAGTGTCAGTGTCAGGAGCAGTGTCAGGAGCATTCTCAAGATCAGCTGCAGTGTCAGTGTCAGCTGCGGTGTCAGGAGCAGTGTCAGCGTCAGGAGCAATGTCAGGAGCAGTGTCATGAGCAGTGTCAGTGTCATGAGCAGTGTCAGGGACATTGTCAGGATCAGCAGCAGTGTCTGTGTCAGGAGCAGTGTCAGGAGCAGTGTCAGGACCAGTGACAGTGTCAGGAGCAGTGTCATTGTGAGCAGCAGTGCCAGGAACAGTGGCAGGAGCAGTGTCACTGACACGAGCTGTGTCAGGAGCAGTGTCAGTGTGATTAGCAGTGTCACGAGCAGTGTCAGTGTCATGAGCAGTGCCAGTGTCAGTATCAGGAGCAGTGTCAGTGTCAGTGTCAGCAGCAGTGTCTGGAAGAGTGAAAGTGTCTGTAGCACGAGCAGTGTCAGTGTCAGGAGCAATGTCAGGAGCAGTGTCAGTGTCAGGAGCTGTGTCAGGAGCAGTGTCAGTGTCAGGAGCAGTGTCTGGAGCAGTGTCAGGAGCAGTGTCAGTATTAGGATCAGTGTAAGTGTCAGGAGCAGTGTCAGTGTCAGGAGCAGTGTCAGGAGCATTCTCAAGATCAGCTGCAGTGTCAGTGTCAGCTGCGGTGTCAGGAGCAGTGTCAGCGTCAGGAGCAATGTCAGGAGCAGTGTCAGGAGCAGTGTCAGTGTCAGGAGCAGTGTCAGGGACATTGTCAGGATCAGCAGCAGTGTCTGTGTCAGGAGCAGTGTCAGAAGCAGTGTCAGTGTCAGGAGCAGTGTCAGGAGCAGCGTCAGGAGCGGTGTCAGGACCAGTGCCAGTGTCAGGATCAGTGTCAGTGTGAGCAGCAGCGTCAGGAACACTTGCAGGAGCAGCGTCAGTGTAAGGAGCAGTGTCAGCAGCAGTGTCAGCAGCAGTATCAGGAGCAGTTTCAGTGTCAGGAGCTGTGTCAGGAGCAGTGTCAGTGTCAGGAGCAGTCTCTGGAACAGTGTCAGGAGCAGTGTCAGGAGCATTCTCAAGGTCAGCAGCAGTGTCAGTGTCAGCAGCAGTGTCAGGAGCATTGTCAGCGTCAGGAGCAACGTCAGGAGCAGCGTCAGGAGCAGTGTCAGTGTCAGGAGCAGTGTCAGGGACATTGTCAGGATCAGCAGCAGTGTCTGTGTCATGAGCAGTGCCAGTGTCAGTATCAGGAGCAGTGTCAGTACAGTGTCAGTAGCAGTGTCTGAAGCAGTGAAAGTGTCTGTAGCACGAGCAGTGTCAGTGTCAGGAGCAATGTCAGGAGCAGTGTCAGTGTCAGGAGCAGTGCCAGGAGCATTGTGAGGATCAGCAGCAGTGTCTGTGACAGGAGCAGTGCCAGTAGCAGTGAGAGTGTAAGTATCAGGAGCATTGTCAGTATCAGCAGCAGTGCCTGTGCCAGGACCAGTGCCAGGAGCGGTGTCAGTGTGAGGAGCTGTGTGAGAAGCAGTGTCTGTGTCAGAAGCAGTGTCAGGGGCAGTGTCAGTGTCAGCAGCAGTGTCAGCAGCAGTATCAGGAGCAGTTTCAGTGTCAGGAGCTGTGTCAGGAGCAGTGTCAGTGTCAGGAGCAGTCTCTGGAACAGTGTCAGGAGCAGTGTCAGGAGCATTCTCAGGGTCAGCAGCAGTGTCAGTGTCAGCAGCAGTGTCAGGAGCAGTGTCAGTGTCAGGAGCAGTGTGAGGGACATTGTCAGGATCAGCAGCAGTGTCTGTGTCAGGAGCAGCGTCAGGAGCAGTGTCAGTGTCAGGAGCAGTGTCAGGAGCAGCGTCAGGAGCAGTGTCAGGACCAGTGCCAGTGTCAGGATCAGCGTCAGTGTGAGCAGCAGTGTCAGGAACACTGGCAGGAGCAGTGTCTATGTCAGGAGCTGTGTCAGGAGCAGTGTCAGTGTCTGCAGCAATGTCACGAGCAGTGTCAGTAGCAGTCCCAGTGTCAGTAGCAGTATCAGGAGCAGTGTCAGTGTCAGGAACAGTGCCAGTATCAGTATCAGGAGCATTGTCAGTGTCATGAGCAGTGTCAGGAGCAGTGTCAGGAGCATTGTCTGTATCAGCAGCAGTGCCTGTGTCTGGAGCAGTGCCAGGAGCAGTGTCAGGAGGAGTGTCAGTGTCAGGAGCAGTGTCAGGAGCAGTGTCACGAGCAGTGGCAGTGTCAGGAGAAGTGTCAGTAGCTGTGAGAGTGTCAGTATCAGGATCAGTGTCAGCTTCAGCAGCAGTTTCAGAAGCAGTGTCAGGAGCATTGTCAGTGTCAGCAGAAGTGTCTGTGTCAGGAGCAGTGTCAGGAGCAGTGTCAGTGTCAGTAGCTGTGTGAGGAGCAGTGTCAGTGTCAGTAGCAGTGTCAGGAGCAGTGCCAGTGTCAGGCGCAGTGCCAGTGTCAGTATCAGGAGCAGTGTCAGTGTCAGGAGCAGTGTCAGGAGCAGTGTTAGGAGCATTGTCAGTATCAGCAGCAGTGACTGTGTCAGGAGCAGTGCCAGGAGCAGTGTCAGTGTCAGTATCAGGAGCAGTGTCAGTGACAGGCGCAGTGTCAGGAGCAGTGTCAGGGGCAGTGTCAGTGTCAGGTGCAGTGTCAGGATCATTGGCAGGATCAGCAGCAGTGTCTGTGTCAGGAACAGTGTCAGAAGCAGTGTCAGTGATAGGTGCAGTGTTAGGAGTAGTGTCAGGAGCAGTGTCAGTGTCAGTGTCTGGAGCGGTGTCAGGAGCAGTGTCAGTTTCAGCTGCAGTTTCAGAAGCAGTGTCAGGAGCATTGTCAGTGTCAGCAGAAGTGTCTGTGTCAGGAGGAGTGTCAGGAGCAGTGTCAGTGTCAGTAGCTGTGTGAGGAGCAGTGTCATTGTCAGTAGCAGTGTCAGGAGCAGTGGCGGTGTCAGGCGCAGTGCCAGTGTCAGTATCAGGAGCAGTGTCAGTGTCAGGAGCAGTGTCAGGAGCAGTGTCAGGAGCAGTGTCAGTGTCAGGAGCAGTGTCAGCAGCAGCGTCAGGAGCGGTGTCAGGACCAGTGCCAGTGTCAGGATCAGTGTCAGTGTGAGCAGCAGCGTCAGGAACACTTGCAGGAGCAGCGTCAGTGTAAGGAGCAGTGTCAACAGCAGTGTCAGGAGCAGTGTCAGGACCAGTGACAGTGTCAGGAGCAGTGTCAGTGTGAGCAGCAGTGCCAGGAACAGTGGCAGAAGCAGTGTCACTGACACGAGCTGTGTCAGGAGAAGTGTCTGTGTGATTAGCAGTGTCAGGAGCAGTGTCAGTGTCATGAGCAGTGCCAGTGTCAGTATCAGGAGCAGTGTCATTGTCAGTATCAGCAGCAGTGCCTGTGCCAGGACCAGTGCCAGGAGCGGTGTCAGTGTGAGGAGCTGTGTGAGAAGCAGTGTCTGTCTCAGAAGCAGTGTCAGGAGCAGTGTCAGTGTCAGCAGCAGTGTCAGCAGCAGTATCAGGAGCAGTTTCAGTGTCAGGAGCTGTGTCAGGAGCAGTGTCAGTGTCAGGAGCAGTCTCTGGAACAGTGTCAGGAGCAGTGTCAGGAGCATTCTCAAGGTCAGCAGCAGTGTCAGTGTCAGCAGCAGTGTCAGGAGCATTGTCAGCGTCAGGAGCAACGTCAGGAGCAGCGTCAGGAGCAGTGTCAGTGTCAGGAGCAGTGTCAGGGACATTGTCAGGATCAGCAGCAGTGTCTGTGTCATGAGCAGTGCCAGTGTCAGTATCAGGAGCAGTGTCAGTACAGTGTCAGTAGCAGTGTCTGAAGCAGTGAAAGTGTCTGTAGCACGAGCAGTGTCAGTGTCAGGAGCAATGTCAGGAGCAGTGTCAGTGTCAGGAGCAGTGCCAGGAGCATTGTGAGGATCAGCAGCAGTGTCTGTGACAGGAGCAGTGCCAGTAGCAGTGAGAGTGTAAGTATCAGGAGCATTGTCAGTATCAGCAGCAGTGCCTGTGCCAGGACCAGTGCCAGGAGCGGTGTCAGTGTGAGGAGCTGTGTGAGAAGCAGTGTCTGTGTCAGAAGCAGTGTCATGGGCAGTGTCAGTGTCAGCAGCAGTGTCAGCAGCAGTATCAGGAGCAGTTTCAGTGTCAGGAGCTGTGTCAGGAGCAGTGTCAGTGTCAGGAGCAGTCTCTGGAACAGTGTCAGGAGCAGTGTCAGGAGCATTCTCAGGGTCAGCAGCAGTGTCAGTGTCAGCAGCAGTGTCAGGAGCAGTGTCAGTGTCTGGAGCAGTGTGAGGGACATTGTCAGGATCAGCAGCAGTGTCTGTGTCAGGAGCAGCGTCAGGAGCAGTGTCAGTGTCAGGAGCAGTGTCAGGAGCAGCGTCAGGAGCAGTGTCAGGAACAGTGCCAGTGTCAGGATCAGCGTCAGTGTGAGCAGCAGTGTCAGGAACACTGGCAGGAGCAGTGCCTATGTCAGGAGCTGTGTCAGGAGCAGTGTCAGTGTCTGCAGCAATGTCACGAGCAGTGTCAGTAGCAGTCCCAGTGTCAGTAGCAGTATCAGGAGCAGTGTCAGTGTCAGGAACAGTGCCAGTATCAGTATCAGGAGCATTGTCAGTGTCATGAGCAGTGTCAGGAGCAGTGTCAGGAGCATTGTCTGTATCAGCAGCAGTGCCTGTGTCTGGAGCAGTGCCAGGAGCAGTGTCAGGAGGAGTGTCAGTGTCAGGAGCAGTGTCAGGAGCAGTGTCACGAGCAGTGGCAGTGTCAGGAGAAGTGTCAGTAGCTGTGAGAGTGTCAGTATCAGGATCAGTGTCAGCTTCAGCAGCAGTTTCAGAAGCAGTGTCAGGAGCATTGTCAGTGTCAGCAGAAGTGTCTGTGTCAGGAGCAGTGTCAGGAGCAGTGTCAGTGTTAGTAGCTGTGTGAGGAGCAGTGTCAGTGTCAGTAGCAGTGTCAGGAGCAGTGCCAGTGTCAGGCGCAGGGCCAGTGTCAGTATCAGGAGCAGTGTCAGTGTCAGGAGCAGTGTCAGGAGCAGTGTTAGGAGCATTGTCAGTATCAGCAGCAGTGACTGTGTCAGGAGCAGTGCCAGGAGCAGTGTCAGTGTCAGTATCAGGAGCAGTGTCAGTGACAGGCGCAGTGTCAGGAGCAGTGTCAGGGGCAGTGTCAGTGTCAGGAGCAGTGTCAGGATCATTGGCAGGATCAGCAGCAGTGTCTGTGTCAGGAACAGTGTCAGAAGCAGTGTCAGTGATAGGTGCAGTGTTAGGAGTAGTGTCAGGAGCAGTGTCAGTGTCAGTGTCTGGAGCGGTGTCAGGAGCAGTGTCAGTTTCAGCTGCAGTTTCAGAAGCAGTGTCAGGAGCATTGTCAGTGTCAGCAGAAGTGTCTGTGTCAGGAGGAGTGTCAGGAGCAGTGTCAGTGTCAGTAGCTGTGTGAGGAGCAGTGTCATTGTCAGTAGCAGTGTCAGGAGCAGTGGCGGTGTCAGGCGCAGTGCCAGTGTCAGTATCAGGAGCAGTGTCAGTGTCAGGAGCAGTGTCAGGAGCAGTGTCAGGAGCAGTGTCAGTGTCAGCAGCAGTGTCAGCAGCAGTATCAGGAGCAGTTTCAGTGTCAGGAGCTGTGTCTGGAGCAGTGTCAGTGTCAGGAGCAGTCTCTGGAACAGTGTCAGGAGCAGTGTCAGGAGCATTCTCAAGGCCAGCAGCAGTGTCAGTGTCAGCAGCAGTTTCAGGAGCATTGTCAGCGTCAGGAGCAACGTCAGGAGCAGTGTCAGGAGCAGTGTCAGTGTCAGGAGCAGTGTCAGGGACATTGTCAGGATCAGCAGCAGTGTCTGTGTCATGAGCAGTGCCAGTGTCAGTATCAGGAGCAGTGTCAGTACAGTGTCAGTTGCAGTGTCTGGAGCAGTGAAAGTGTCTGTAGCACGAGCAGTGCCAGTGTCAGGAGCAATGTCAGGAGCAGTGTCAGTGTCAGGAGCAGTGCCAGGAGCATTGTGAGGATCAGCAGCAGTGTCTGTGACAGGAGCAGTGCCAGTAGCAGTGAGAGTGTAAGTATCAGGAGCATTGTCAGTAACACCAGCAGTGCCTGTGCCAGGACCAGTGCCAGGAGCGGTGTCAGTGTGAGGAGCTGTGTGAGAAGCAGTGTCTGTGTCAGAAGCAGTGTCAGGAGCAGTGTCAGTGTCAGCAGCAGTGTCAGCAGCAGTATCAGGAGCAGTTTCAGTGTCAGGAGCTGTGTCAGGAGCAGTGTCAGTGTCAGGAGCAGTCTCTGGAACAGTGTCAGTGTCAGGAGCAGTGTGAGGGACATTGTCAGGATCAGCAGCAGTGTCAGTGTCAGCAGCAGTGTCAGGAGCAGTGTCAGTGTCAGGAGCAGTGTGAGGGACATTGTCAGGATCAGCAGCAGTGTCTGTGTCAGAAGCAGCGTCAGGAGCAGTGTCAGTGTCAGGAGCAGTGTCAGGAGCAGCGTCAGGAGCAGTGTCAGGACCAGTGCCAGTGTCAGGATCAGCGTCAGTGTGAGCAGCAGTGTCAGGAACACTGGCAGGAGCAGTGTCTATGTCAGGAGCTGTGTCAGGAGCAGTGTCAGTGTCTGCAGCAATGTCACGAGCAGTGTCAGTAGCAGTCCCAGTGTCAGTAGCAGTGTCAGGAGCAGTGCCAGTGTCAGGAGCAGTGCCAGTATCAGTATCAGGAGCATTGTCAGTGTCAGGAGCAGTGTCAGGAGCAGTGTCAGGAGCATTGTCTGTATCAGCAGCAGTGCCTGTGTCAGTAGCAGTGTCAGGAGCAGTGCCTGTGTCTGGAGCAGTGCCAGGAGCAGTGTCAGGAGGATTGTCAGTGTCAGGAGCAGTGTCAGGAGCAGTGGCAGTGTCAGGGGAAGTGTCAGTATCTGTGAGAGTGTCAGTATCAGGATCAGTGTCAGCTTCAGCAGCAGTTTCAGAAGCAGTGTCAGGAGCATTGTCAGTGTCAGCAGAAGTGTCTGTGTCAGGAGCAGTGTCAGGAGCAGTGTCAGTGTCAGTAGCTGTGTGAGGAGCAGTGTCAGTGTCAGTAGCAGTGTCAGGAGCAGTGTCAGTGTCAGGCGCAGTGCCAGTGTCAGTATCAGGAGCAGTGTCAGTGTCAGGAGCAGTGTCAGGAGCAGTCTTAGGAGCATTGTGAGTATCAGCAGCAGTGACTGTGTCAGGAGTTGTGTCAGGAGCAGTGTCAGTGTCAGGAGCAGTGTCAGTAGCAGTGAGAGTGTCAGTATCAGGAGCAGTGTCAGTTTCAGGAGCAGTTTCAGAAGCAGTGTCAGGAGCATTGTCAGTATCAGCAGAAGTGTCTGTGACAGGAGCAGTGTTAGGAGCAGGGTCAGTGTCAGGAGCAGCGTCAGGAGCAGTGTGAGGGGCAGTGGCAGTGTCTGGAGCAGTGTCAGGAGCAGTGTCAGGAGCAGTGTCAGGAGCAGTGTCTGTAGCAGTGCCAGGAGCAGTGTCAGGAGCAGTGTCAGTGTCAGGAGCTGTGTCTGGAGCACTCTCTGGATCAGCAGTAGTGTCAGAGTCTGGACCAGTGTCAGGAGCAGTGTCAGTGTCAGGAGCAGTGTCAGGAGCAGTGCCAGTGTCAGGAGCAGTCTCAGGAGCAGTGTCAGTGTCAGAACCAGTGTGAGGAGCAGCGCAGAGTCAGGAGCAGTGTCAGGACCAGTGTGAGTTTCAGGAGCAGTGTCAGGACCAGTGTCTTTGCCAGGAGCTGTGTCAGGAGCAGTATCAGCAGCAGTGTCAGAGTCAGGAGCTGTGTCAGGAGCAGTGTCAGTGTCTGGAGCAGTGTCACGGGCAGTGTCAGGAGCAGTGTCTGTCTCAGTAGCAGTGTCAGTAGCAGTAACAGTGTCAGGAGCAGTGGCAGTGTCAGGAGAAGTGTCAGTAGCAGTGGGAGTGTCAGTGTCAGGAGCAGTGTCAGTTTCAGCACCAGTTTCAATAGCAGTGTCAGGAGTTTTGTCAGTGTCAGCAGAAGTGTCTGTGTCAGGAGCAGTGTCAGGAGCAGTGTCAGTGTCAGGATCTGTGTGAGGAGCAGTGTCAGTGTCAGGAGCAGTGTCAGTGTCAGAAGCAGTGCCAGTGTCAGTATCAGGAGCAGTGTCAGTGCCAGGAGCAGTGTCAGGAGCAGTGTCAGGAGCATTGTCAGTATCAGCAGCAGTGCCTGTGTCAGGAGCAGTGCCAGGAGCAGTGCCAGTGACAGTCGCACTGTCAGGAGCAGTGTCAGGGGCAGTGTCAATGTCAGGAGCAGTGTCAGGATCATTGCCAGGATCAGCAGCAGTGTGTGTGTCAGGAACAGTGTCAGAAGCAGTGTCAGTGACAGGTGCAGTGTCAGGAGCAGTGTCAGGACCAGTGCCAGTGTCAGGATAAGTGTCAGTGTGAGCAGCTGTGTCAGGAACACTGGCAGGAGCAGTGTCTATGTCAGGAGCTGTGTCAGGAGCGGTGTCAGTGTCTGCAGCAATGTCACGAGCAGTGTCAGGAGCAGTGTCAGTATCAGGAGCAGTCTCAGGAGCAGTGTCAGTGTCAGATCCAGTGTGAGGAGCAGCGCCAGAGTCAGGAGCAGTGTCAGGACCAGTGTGAGTTTCAGGAGCAGTGTCAGGTCCAGTGTCCGTGCCAGGAGCTGTGTCAGGAGCAGTGTCAGCGTTAGGAGGAGTGTCAGGAGCAATGTCAGGAGCTGTGTCAGTGTCAGGAGCTGTTTCCGGAGCATTGTCAGGATCTGCAGCAGTGTCTGTGTCAGGAGCCGTGTCAGGATCAGTGTCAGAGTCAGGAGCAGTGTCAGGAGCAGCGTCAGGAGCAGTGGCAGTGTCAGGAGCAGTGTCAGGAGGAGTGTATGTGCCAGTGTCTGAAGCAGTGTCCGGAGCAGTGTAAGGAACAGTGACAGTGTCAGTGTCAGCAGCAGTGTCTGTGTCAGGAGCAGTGTCAGGAGCAGCGTCAGTGTTAGGAGCAGTTTGAGGAGCAGTGTCAGTGACAGGAGCAGCGTCTGGTGCCGTGTCAGGAGCAGTGACAGTGTCAGCAGTAGTGCTAGGAACAGTGTCAGGAATAATGTCAGGAGCATTGTCCGTGTCAAGAGCTGTGTCAGTAGCAGTGTCAGTAGTACTGTCGGTGGCTGTAGCAGTGTAAGGAGCAGTTACAGTGGCATGAGCAGTGCCAGTGTCAGTGCCAAGAGCAGTGTCCGTGTCACGAGCAGTGTCTGTATCAGGAGCAGTGTAAGCGTCAGGAGCAGTGTCAGGAGCAGTGTCAGGAGCTTTCTCAGGATCAGCAGCAGTGTCAGTGTCAGCAGCAGTGTCACGAGAAGTGTCAGCGTCAGGAGCAATGTCTGGAGCAGTGTCAGGATCAGTGTCAGTGTCAGGAGCAGTGTCAGGAGCAGTGTCAGTACAGTGTCAGTAGCAGTGTCTGGAGCAGTGAAAGTGTCTGTAGCACGAGCAGTGTCAGTGTCAGGAGCAATGTCAGGAGCAGTGTCAGTGTCAGGAGCAGTGCCAGGAGCATTGTGAGGATCAGCAGCAGTGTCTGTGACAGGAGCAGTGCCAGTAGCAGTGAGAGTGTAAGTATCAGGAGCATTGTCAGTATCAGCAGCAGTGCCTGTGCGAGGACCAGTGCCAGGAGCGGTGTCAGTGTGAGGAGCTGTGTGAGAAGCAGTGTCTGTGTCAGAAGCAGTGTCAGGAGCAGTGTCAGTGTCAGCAGCAGTGTCAGCATTAGTATCAGGAGCAGTTTCAGTCTCAGGAGCTGTGTCAGGAGCAGTGTCAGTGTCAGGAGCAGTCTCTGGAACAGTGTCAGGAGCAGTGTCAGGAGCATTCTCAAGGTCAGCAGCAGTGTCAGTGTCAGCAGCAGTGTCAGGAGCAGTGTCAGGGACATTGTCAGGATCAGCAGCAGTGTCTGTGTCAGGAGCAGCGTCAGGAGCAGTTTCAGTGTCAGGAGCAGTGTCAGGAGCAGCGTCAGGAGCAGTGTCAGGACCAGTGCCAGTGTCAGGATCAGCGTCAGTGTGAGCAGCAGTGTCAGGAACACTGGCAGGAGCAGTGTCTATGTCAGGAGCTGTGTCAGGAGCAGTGTCAGTGTCTGCAGTAATGTCAAGAGCAGTGTCAGTAGCAGTCTCAGTGTCAGTAGCAGTGTCAGGAGCAGTGTCAGTGTCAGGAGCAGTGCCAGTATCAGTATCAGGAGCACTGTCAGTGTCAGGAGCAGTGTCAGGAGCAGTGTCAGGAGCATTGTCTGTATCAGCAGCAGTGCCTGTGTCTGGAGCAGTGCCAGGAGCAGTGTCAGGAGGAGTGTCAGTGTCAGGAGCAGTGTCAGGAGCAGTGTCAGGAGCAGTGGCAGTGTCAGGAGAAGTGTCAGTAGCTGTGAGAGTGTCAGTATCAGGATCAGTGTCAGCTTCTGCAGCAGTTTCAGAAGCAGTGTCAGGAGCATTGTCAGTGTCAGCAGAAGTGTCTGTGTCAGGAGCAGTGTCAGGAGCAGTGTCAGTGTCAGTAGCCGTGTGAGGAGCAGTGTCAGTGTCAGTAGCAGTGTCAGGAGCAGTGTCAGTGTCAGGCGCAGTGCCAGTGTCAGTATCAGGAGCAGTGTCAGTGTCAGGAGCAGTGTCAGGAGCAGTGTTAGGAGCATTGTCAGTATCAGCAGCAGTGACTGTGTCAGGAGCAGTGCCAGGAGCAGTGTCAGTGTCAGTATCAGGAGCAGTGTCAGTGACAGGCGCAGTGTCAGGAGCAGTGTCAGGGGCAGTGTCAGTGTCAGGAGCAGTGTCAGGATCATTGGCAGGATCAGCAGCAGTGTCTGTGTCAGGAACAGTGTCAGAAGCAGTGTCAGTGATAGGTGCAGTGTTAGGAGTAGTGTCAGGAGCAGTGTCAGTGTCAGTGTCTGGAGCGGTGTCAGGAGCAGTGTCAGTTTCAGCTGCAGTTTCAGAAGCAGTGTCAGGAGCATTGTCAGTGTCAGCAGAAGTGTCTGTGTCAGGAGGAGTGTCAGGAGCAGTGTCAGTGTCAGTAGCTGTGTGAGGAGCAGTGTCATTGTCAGTAGCAGTGTCAGGAGCAGTGTCGGTGTCAGGTGCAGTGCCAGTGTCAGTATCAGGAGCAGTGTCAGTGTCAGGAGCAGTGTCAGGAGCAGTGTCAGGAGCAGTGTCAGTGTCAGCAGCAGTGTCAGCAGCAGTATCAGGAGCTGTTTCAGTGTCAGGAGATGTGTCTGGAGCAGTGTCAGTGCCAGGAGCAGTCTCTGGAACAGTGTCAGGAGCAGTGTCTGGAGCATTCTCAAGGCCAGCAGCAGTGTCAGTGTCAGCAGCAGTGTCAGGAGCATTGTCAGCGTCAGGAGCAACGTCAGGAGCAGTGTCAGGAGCAGTGTCAGTGTCAGGAGCAGTGTCAGGGACATTGTCAGGATCAGCAGCAGTGTCTGTGTCATGAGCAGTGCCAGTGTCAGTATCAGGAGCAGTGTCGGTACAGTGTCAGTAGCAGTGTCTGGAGCAGTGAAAGTGTCTGTAGCACGAGCAGTGTCAGTGTCAGGAGCAATGTCAGGAGCAGTGTCAGTGTCAGGAGCAGTGTCAGTGTCAGGAGCAGTGCCAGGAGCATTGTGAGGATCAGCAGCAGTGTCTGTGACAGGAGCAGTGCCAGTAGCAGTGAGAGTGTAAGTATCAGGAGCATTGTCAGTATCAGCAGCAGTGCCTGTGCCAGGACCAGTGCCAGGAGCTGTGTCAGTGTGAGGAGCTGTGTGAGAAGCAGTGTCTGTGTCAGAAGCAGTGTCAGGAGCAGTGTCAGTGTCAGCAGCAGTGTCAGCAGCAGTATCAGGAGCAGTTTCAGTGTCAGGAGCTGTGTCAGGAGCAGTGTCAGTGTCAGGAGCAGTCTCTGGAACAGTGTCAGGAGCAGTGTGAGGAGCATTCTCAAGGTCAGCAGCAGTGTCAGTGTCAGCAGCAGTGTCAGGAGCAGTGTCAGCGTCAGGAGCAACGTCAGGAGCAGTGTCAGGAGCAGTGTCAGTGTCAGGAGCAGTGTCAGGGACATTGTCAGGATCAGCAGCAGTGTCTGTGTCAGGAGCAGCGTCAGGAGCAGTTTCAGTGTCAGGAGCAGTGTCAGGAGCAGCGTCAGGAGCAGTGTCAGGACCAGTGCCAGTGTCAGGATCAGCGTCAGTGTGAGCAGCAGTGTCAGGAACACTGGCAGGAGCAGTGTCTATGTCAGGAGCTGTGTCAGGAGCAGTGTCAGTGTCTGCAGCAATGTCAAGAGCAGTGTCAGTAGCAGTCTCAGTGTCAGTAGCAGTGTCAGGAGCAGTGTCAGTGTCAGGAGCAGTGCCAGTATCAGTATCAGGAGCATTGTCAGTGTCAGGAGCAGTGTCAGGAGCAGTGTCAGGAGCATTGTCTGTATCAGAAGCAGTGTCTGTGTCTGGAGCAGTGCCAGGAGCAGTGTCAGGAGGAGTGTCAGTGTCAGGAGCAGTGTCAGGAGCAGTGTCAGGAGCAGTGGCAGTGTCAGGAGAAGTGTCAGTAGCTGTGAGAGTGTCAGTATCAGGATCAGTGTCAGCTTCAGCAGCAGTTTCAGAAGCAGTGTCAGGAGCATTGTCAGTGTCAGCAGAAGTGTCTGTGTCAGGAGCAGTGTCAGGAGCAGTGTCAGTGTCAGTAGCTGTGTGAGGAGCAGTGTCAGTGTCATTAGCAGTGTCAGGAGCAGTGTCAGTGTCAGGAGCAGTGTCAGGAGCATTCTCAAGATCAGCTGCAGTGTCAGTGTCAGCTCCGGTGTCAGGAGCAGTGTCAGCGTCAGGAGCAATGTCAGGAGCAGTGTCGGGAGCAGTGTCAGGGACATTGTCAGGATCAGCAGCAGTGTCTGTGTCAGGAGCAGTGTCAGAAGCAGTGTCAGTGTCAGGAGCGGTGTCAGGACCAGTGCCAGTGTCAGGATCAGTGTCAGTGTGAGCAGCAGCGTCAGGAACACTTGCAGGAGCAGCGTCAGTGTAAGGAGCAGTGTCAACAGCAGTGTCAGGAGCAGTGTCAGGACCAGTGACAGTGTCAGGAGCAGTGTCAGTGTGAGCAGCAGTGCCAGGAACAGTGGCAGGAGCAGTGTCACTGACACGAGCTGTGTCAGGAGCAGTGTCAGTGTGATTAGCAGTGTCAGGAGCAGTGTCAGTGTCATGAGCAGTGCCAGTGTCAGTATCAGGAGCAGTGTCAGTGTCAGTGTCAGTAGCAGTGTCTGGAAGAGTGAAAGTGTCTGTAGCACGAGCAGTGTCAGTGTCAGGAGCAATGTCAGGAGCAGTGTCAGTGTCAGGAGCAGTGCCAGGAGCATTGTGAGGATCAGCAGCGGTGTCTGTGACAGGAGCAGTGCCAGAAGCAGTGAGAGTGTAAGTATCAGGAGCATTGTCAGTATCAGCAGCAGTGCCTGTACCAGGACCAGTGCCAGGAGCGGTGTCAGTCTGAGGAGCTGTGTGAGAAGCAGTGTCTGTCTCAGAAGCAGTGTCAGGAGCAGTGTCAGTGTCAGCAGCAGTGTCAGCAGCAGTATCAGGTGCAGTTTCAGTGTCAGGAGCTGTGTCAGGAGCAGTGTCAGTGTCAGCAGCAGTCTCTGGAACAGTGTCAGGAGCAGTGTCAGGAGCATTCTCAAGGTCAGCAGAAGTGTCAGTGTCAGCAGCAGTGTCAGGAGCATTGTCAGCGTCAGGAGCAACGTCAGGAGCAGTGTCAAGAGCAGTGTCAGTGTCAGGAGCAGTGTCAGGGACATTGTCAGGATCAGCAGCAGTGTCTGTGTCATGAGCAGTGCCAGTGTCAGTATCAGGAGCAGTGTCAGTACAGTGTCAGTAGCAGTGTCTGGAGCAGTGAAAGTGTCTGTAGCACGAGCAGTGTCAGTGTCTGGAGCAATGTCAGGAGCAGTGTCAGTGTCAGGAGCACTGCCAGGAGCATTGTGAGGATCAGCAGCAGTGTCTGTGACAGGAGCAGTGCCAGTAGCAGTGATAGTGTAAGTATGAGGAGCATTGTCAGTATCAGCAGCAGTGCCTGTGCCAGGACCAGTGCCAGGAGCGGTGTCAGTGTGAGGAGCTGTGTGAGAAGCAGTGTCTGTGTCAGAAGCAGTGTCAGGAGCAGTGTCAGTGTCAGCAGCAGTGTCAGCAGCAGTATCAGGAGCAGTTTCAGTGTCAGGAGCTGTGTCAGGAGCAGTGTCAGTGTCAGGAGCAGTCTCTGGAACAGTGTCAGGAGCAGTGTGAGGAGCATTCTCAAGGTCAGCAGCAGTGTCAGTGTCAGCAGCAGTGTCAGGAGCAGTGTCAGCGTCAGGAGCAACGTCAGGAGCAGTGTCAGGAGCAGTGTCAGTGTCAGGAGCAGTGTCAGGGACATTGTCAGGATCAGCAGCAGTGTCTGTGTCAGGAGCAGCGTCAGGAGCAGTTTCAGTGTCAGGAGCAGTGTCAGGAGCAGCGTCAGGAGCAGTGTCAGGACCAGTGCCAGTGTCAGGATCAGCGTCAGTGTGAGCAGCAGTGTCAGGAACACTGGCAGGAGCAGTGTCTATGTCAGGAGCTGTGTCAGGAGCAGTGTCAGTGTCTGCAGCAATGTCAAGAGCAGTGTCAGTAGCAGTCTCAGTGTCAGTAGCAGTGTCAGGAGCAGTGTCAGTGTCAGGAGCAGTGCCAGTATCAGTATCAGGAGCATTGTCAGTGTCAGGAGCAGTGTCAGGAGCAGTGTCAGGAGCATTGTCTGTATCAGAAGCAGTGTCTGTGTCTGGAGCAGTGCCAGGAGCAGTGTCAGGAGGAGTGTCAGTGTCAGGAGCAGTGTCAGGAGCAGTGTCAGGAGCAGTGGCAGTGTCAGGAGAAGTGTCAGTAGCTGTGAGAGTGTCAGTATCAGGATCGGTGTCAGCTTCAGCAGCAGTTTCAGAAGCAGTGTCAGGAGCATTGTCAGTGTCAGCAGAAGTGTCTGTGTCAGGAGCAGTGTCAGGAGCAGTGTCAGTGTCAGTAGCTGTGTGAGGAGCAGTGTCAGTGTCATTAGCAGTGTCAGGAGCAGTGTCAGTGTCAGGAGCAGTGTCAGGAGCATTCTCAAGATCAGCTGCAGTGTCAGTGTCAGCTGCGGTGTCAGGAGCAGTGTCAGCGTCAGGAGCAATGTCAGGAGCAGTGTCATGAGCAGTGTCAGGAGCAGTGTCAGGACCAGTGCCAGTGTCAGGATCAGCGTCAGTGTGAGCAGCAGTGCCAGGAACAGTGGCAGGAGCAGTGTCACTGACACGAGCTGTGTCAGGAGCAGTGTCAGTGTGATTAGCAGTGTCACGAGCAGTGTCAGTGTCATGAGCAGTGCCAGTGTCAGTATCAGGAGCAGTGTCAGTGTCAGTGTCAGTAGCAGTGTCTGGAAGAGTGAAAGTGTCTGTAGCACGAGCAGTGTCAGTGTCAGGAGCAATGTCAGGAGCAGTGTCAGTGTCAGGAGCTGTGTCAGGAGCAGTGTCAGTGTCAGGAGCAGTGTCTGGAGCAGTGTCAGGAGCAGTGTCAGTATTAGGATCAGTGTAAGTGTCAGGAGCAGTGTCAGTGTCAGGAGCAGTGTCAGGAGCATTCTCAAGATCAGCTGCAGTGTCAGTGTCAGCTGCGGTGTCAGGAGCAGTGTCAGCGTCAGGAGCAATGTCAGGAGCAGTGTCAGGAGCAGTGTCAGTGTCAGGAGCAGTGTCAGGGACATTGTCAGGATCAGCAGCAGTGTCTGTGTCAGGAGCAGTGTCAGAAGCAGTGTCAGTGTCAGGAGCAGTGTCAGGAGCAGCGTCAGGAGCAGTGTCAGGACCAGTGCCAGTGTCAGGATCAGTGTCAGTGTGAGCAGCAGTGTCAGGAACACTGGCAGGTGCAGTGTCTATGTCAGGAGCTGTGTCAGGAGCAGTGTCAGTGGCTGCAGCAATGTCACGAGCAGTGTCGGGAGCAGTCTCAATATCAGTAGCAGCGTCAGGAGCAGTGTCAGTGTCATGAGCAGTGCCAGTGTCAGTGCCAGGAGCAGTGTCAGTGTCAGGAGCAGTGTATGGAGCAGTGTCTCTGTCAGGAGCTGTGTCAGGAGCATTGTCAGTATCAGAAGCAGTGTCTGTGTCAGGAGCAGTGTCAGGAGCAGCGTCAGTGTTAGGAGCAGTTTGAGGGGCAGTGTCAGTGACAGGAGCAGCGTCTGGTGCCGTGTCAGGAGCAGTGACAGTGTCAGCAGTAGTGCTAGGAACAGTGTCAGGTATAATGTCAGGAGCATTGTCCGTGTCAAGAGCTGTGTCAGTAGCAGTGTCAGTAGTACTGTCGGTGGCTGTAGCAGTGTAAGGAGCAGTGACACTGTCATGAGCAGCGCCAGTGTCAGTGCCAAGAGCAGTGTCCGTGTCACGAGCAGTGTCTGTATCAGGAGCAGTGTAAGTGTCAGGAGCAGTGTCAGGAGCAGTGTCAGGAGCTTTCTCAGGATCAGCAGCAGTGTCAGTGTCAGCAGCAGTGTCACGAGAAGTGTCAGCGTCAGGAGCAATGTCTGGAGCAGTGTCAGGATCAGTGTCAGTGTCAGGAGCAGTGACAGGAGCATTGTCAGGATCAACAGAAGTGTCTGTGTCAGGAGCAGTGTCAGGAGCAGTGTCAGTGTCAGGAGCATCGTCAGGAGCAGCGTCAGGAGCGGTGTCAGGACCAGTGCCAGTGTCAGGATCAGCGTCAGTGTGAGCAGCAGCGTTAGGAACACTTGCAGGAGCAGCGTCAGTGTAAGGAGCAGTGTCAACAGCAGTGTCAGGAGCAGTGTCAGGACCAGTGACAGTGTCAGGAGCAGTGTCAGTGTGAGCAGCAGTGCCAGGAACAGTGGCAGAAGCAGTGTCACTGACACGAGCTGTGTCAGGAGCAGTGTCTGTGTGATTAGCAGTGTCAGGAGCAGTGTCAGTGTCATGAGCAGTGCCAGTGTCAGTATCAGGAGCAGTGTCATTGTCAGTATCAGCAGCAGTGCCTGTTCCAGGACCAGTGCCAGGAGCGGTGTCAGTGTGAGGAGCTGTGTGAGAAGCAGTGTCTGTCTCAGAAGCAGTGTCAGGAGCAGTGTCAGTGTCAGCAGCAGTGTCAGCAGCAGTATCAGGAGCAGTTTCAGTGTCAGGAGCTGTGTCAGGAGCAGTGTCAGTGTCAGGAGCAGTCTCTGGAACAGTGTCAGGAGTAGTGTCAGGAGCATTCTCAAGGTCAGCAGCAGTCTCAGTGTCAGCAGCAGTGTCAGGAGCATTGTCAGCGTCAGGAGCAACGTCAGGAGCAGCGTCAGGAGCAGTGTCAGTGTCAGGAGCAGTGTCAGGGACATTGTCAGGATCAGCAGCAGTGTCTGTGTCATGAGCAGTGCCAGTGTCAGTATCAGGAGCAGTGTCAGTACAGTGTCAGTAGCAGTGTCTGAAGCAGTGAAAGTGTCTGTAGCACGAGCAGTGTCAGTGTCAGGAGCAATGTCAGGAGCAGTGTCAGTGTCAGGAGCAGTGCCAGGAGCATTGTGAGGATCAGCAGCAGTGTCTGTGACAGGAGCAGTGCCAGTAGCAGTGAGAGTGTAAGTATCAGGAGCATTGTCAGTATCAGCAGCAGTGCCTGTGCCAGGACCAGTGCCAGGAGCGGTGTCAGTGTGAGGAGCTGTGTGAGAAGCAGTGTCTGTGTCAGGAGCAGTGTCAGGAGCAGCGTCAGGAGCAGTGTCAGGACCAGTGCCAGTGTCAGGATCAGCGTCAGTGTGAGCAGCAGTGTCAGGAACACTGGCAGGAGCAGTGTCTATGTCAGGAGCTGTGTCAGGAGCAGTGTCAGTGTCTGCAGCAATGTCACGAGCAGTGTCAGTAGCAGTCCCAGTGTCAGTAGCAGTGTCAGGAGCAGTGTCAGTGTCAGGAACAGTGCCAGTATCAGTATCAGGAGCATTGTCAGTGTCAGGAGCAGTGTCAGGAGCAGTGTCAGGAGCATTGTCTGTATCAGCAGCAGTGCCTGTGTCAGGAGCAGTGCCAGGAGCAGTGTCAGGAGGAGTGTCAGTGTCAGAAGCAGTGTCAGAAGCATTGTCAGTGTCAGCAGAAGTGTCTGTGTCAGGAGCAGTGTCAGGAGCAGTGTCAGTGTCAGTAGCTGTGTGAGGAGCAGTGTCAGTGTCAGTAGCAGTGACAGGAGCAGTGTCAGTGTCAGGCGCAGTGCCAGTGTCAGTATCAGGAGCAGTGTCAGTGTCAGGAGCAGTGTCAGGAGCAGTGTTAGGAGCATTGTCAGTATCAGCAGCAGTGACTGTGTCAGGAGCAGTGCCAGGAGCAGTGTCAGTGTCAGAATCAGGAGCAGTGTCAGTGACAGGCGCAGTGTCAGGAGCAGTGTCAGGGGCAGTGTCAGTGTCAGGAGCAGTGTCAGGATCATTGGCAGGATCAGCAGCAGTGTCTGTGCCAGGAACAGTGTCAGAAGCAGTGTCAGTGATAGGTGCAGTGTTAGGAGTAGTGTCAGGAGCAGTGTCAGTGTCAGTGTCTGGAGCGGTGTCAGGAGCAGTGTCAGTTTCAGCTGCAGTTTCAGAAGCAGTGTCAGGAGCATTGTCAGTGTCAGCAGAAGTGTCTGTGTCAGGAGGAGTGTCAGGAGCAGTGTCAGTGTCAGTAGCTGTGTGAGGAGCAGTGTCATTGTCAGTAGCAGTGTCAGGAGCAGTGTCAGTGTCAGGAGCAGTCTCTGGAACAGTGTCAGGAGCAGTGTCAGGAGCATTCTCAAGGCCAGCAGCAGTGTCAGTGTCAGCAGCAGTTTCAGGAGCATTGTCAGCGTCAGGAGCAACGTCAGGAGCAGTGTCAGGAGCAGTGTCAGTGTCAGGAGCAGTGTCAGGGACATTGTCAGGATCAGCAGCAGTGTCTGTGTCATGAGCAGTGCCAGTGTCAGTATCAGGAGCAGTGTCAGTACAGTGTCAGTTGCAGTGTCTGGAGCAGTGAAAGTGTCTGTAGCACGAGCAGTGCCAGTGTCAGGAGCAATGTCAGGAGCATTGTCAGCGTCAGGAGCAACGTCAGGAGCAGTGTCAGGAGCAGTGTCAGTGTCAGGAGCAGTGTCAGGGACATTGTCAGTAACACCAGCAGTGCCTGTGCCAGGACCAGTGCCAGGAGCGGTGTCAGTGTGAGGAGCTGTGTGAGAAGCAGTGTCTGTGTCAGAAGCAGTGTCAGGAGCAGTGTCAGTGTCAGCAGCAGTGTCAGCAGCAGTATCAGGAGCAGTTTCAGTGTCAGGAGCTGTGTCAGGAGCAGTGTCAGTGTCAGGAGCAGTCTCTGGAACAGTGTCAGGAGCAGTGTCAGGACCAGTGCCAGTGTCAGGATAAGTGTCAGTGTGAGCAGCTGTGTCAGGAACACTGGCAGGAGCAGTGTCTATGTCAGGAGCTGTGTCAGGAGCGGTGTCAGTGTCTGCAGCAATGTCACGAGCAGTGTCAGGAGCAGTGTCAGTATCAGGAGCAGTCTCAGGAGCAGTGTCAGTGTCAGATCCAGTGTGAGGAGCAGCGCCAGAGTCAGGAGCAGTGTCAGGACCAGTGTGAGTTTCAGGAGCAGTGTCAGGACCAGTGTCCGTGCCAGGAGCTGTGTCAGGAGCAGTGTCAGCGTTAGGAGGAGTGTCAGGAGCAATGTCAGGAGCTGTGTCAGTGTCAGGAGCTGTTTCCGGAGCATTGTCAGGATCTGCAGCAGTGTCTGTGTCAGGAGCCGTGTCAGGATCAGTGTCAGAGTCAGGAGCAGTGTCAGGAGCAGCGTCAGGAGCAGTGGCAGTGTCAGGAGCAGTGTCAGGAGGAGTGTATGTGCCAGTGTCTGAAGCAGTGTCCGGAGCAGTGTAAGGAACAGTGACAGTGTCAGTGTCAGCAGCAGTGTCTGTGTCAGGAGCAGTGTCAGGAGCAGCGTCAGTGTTAGGAGCAGTTTGAGGAGCAGTGTCAGTGACAGGAGCAGCGTCTGGTGCCGTGTCAGGAGCAGTGACAGTGTCAGCAGTAGTGCTAGGAACAGTGTCAGGAATAATGTCAGGAGCATTGTCCGTGTCAAGAGCTGTGTCAGTAGCAGTGTCAGTAGTACTGTCGGTGGCTGTAGCAGTGTAAGGAGCAGTTACAGTGGCATGAGCAGTGCCAGTGTCAGTGCCAAGAGCAGTGTCCGTGTCACGAGCAGTGTCTGTATCAGGAGCAGTGTAAGCGTCAGGAGCAGTGTCAGGAGCAGTGTCAGGAGCTTTCTCAGGATCAGCAGCAGTGTCAGTGTCAGCAGCAGTGTCACGAGAAGTGTCAGCGTCAGGAGCAATGTCTGGAGCAGTGTCAGGATCAGTGTCAGTGTCAGGAGCAGTGTCAGTACAGTGTCAGTACCAGTGTCTGGAGCAGTGAAAGTGTCTGTAGCACGAGCAGTGTCAGTGTCAGTAGCAATGTCAGGAGCAGTGTCAGTGTCAGGAGCAGTGCCAGGAGCATTGTGAGGATCAGCAGCAGTGTCTGTGACAGGAGCAGTGCCAGTAGCAGTGAGAGTGTAAGTATCAGGAGCATTGTCAGTATCAGCAGCAGTGCCTGTGCGAGGACCAGTGCCAGGAGCGGTGTCAGTGTGAGGAGCTGTGTGAGAAGCAGTGTCTGTGTCAGAAGCAGTGTCAGGAGCAGTGTCAGTGTCAGCAGCAGTGTCAGCATTAGTATCAGGAGCAGTTTCAGTGTCAGGAGCTGTGTCAGGAGCAGTGTCAGTGTCAGGAGCAGTCTCTGGAACAGTGTCAGGAGCAGTGTCAGGAGCATTCTCAAGGTCAGCAGCAGTGTCAGTGTCAGCAGCAGTGTCAGGAGCAGTGTCAGTGTCAGGAGCAGTGTCAGGGACATTGTCAGGATCAGCAGCAGTGTCTGTGTCAGGAGCAGCGTCAGGAGCAGTTTCAGTGTCAGGAGCAGTGTCAGGAGCAGCGTCAGGAGCAGTGTCAGGACCAGTGCCAGTGTCAGGATCAGCGTCAGTGTGAGCAGCAGTGTCAGGAACACTGGCAGGAGCAGTGTCTATGTCAGGAGCTGTGTCAGGAGCAGTGTCAGTGTCTGCAGCAATGTCAAGAGCAGTGTCAGTAGCAGTCTCAGTGTCAGTAGCAGTGTCAGGAGCAGTGTCAGTGTCAGGAGCAGTGCCAGTATCAGTATCAGGAGCACTGTCAGTGTCAGGAGCAGTGTCAGGAGCAGTGTCAGGAGCATTGTCTGTATCAGCAGCAGTGCCTGTGTCTGGAGCAGTGCCAGGAGCAGTGTCAGGAGGAGTGTCAGTGTCAGGAGCAGTGTCAGGAGCAGTGTCAGGAGCAGTGGCAGTGTCAGGAGAAGTGTCAGTAGCTGTGAGAGTGTCAGTATCAGGATCAGTGTCAGCTTCTGCAGCAGTTTCAGAAGCAGTGTCAGGAGCATTGTCAGTGTCAGCAGAAGTGTCTGTGTCAGGAGCAGTGTCAGGAGCAGTGTCAGTGTCAGTAGCTGTGTGAGGAGCAGTGTCAGTGTCAGTAGCAGTGTCAGGAGCAGTGTCAGTGTCAGGCGCAGTGCCAGTGTCAGTATCAGGAGCAGTGTCAGTGTCAGGAGCAGTGTCAGGAGCAGTGTTAGGAGCATTGTCAGTATCAGCAGCAGTGACTGTGTCAGGAGCAGTGCCAGGAGCAGTGTCAGTGTCAGTATCAGGAGCAGTGTCAGTGACAGGCGCAGTGTCAGGAGCAGTGTCAGGGGCAGTGTCAGTGTCAGGAGCAGTGTCAGGATCATTGGCAGGATCAGCAGCAGTGTCTGTGTCAGGAACAGTGTCAGAAGCAGTGTCAGTGATAGGTGCAGTGTTAGGAGTAGTGTCAGGAGCAGTGTCAGTGTCAGTGTCTGGAGCGGTGTCAGGAGCAGTGTCAGTTTCAGCTGCAGTTTCAGAAGCAGTGTCAGGAGCATTGTCAGTGTCAGCAGAAGTGTCTGTGTCAGGAGGAGTGTCAGGAGCAGTGTCAGTGTCAGTAGCTGTGTGAGGAGCAGTGTCATTGTCAGTAGCAGTGTCAGGAGCAGTGTCGGTGTCAGGTGCAGTGCCAGTGTCAGTATCAGGAGAAGTGTCAGTGTCAGGAGCAGTGTCAGGAGCAGTGTCAGGAGCAGTGTCAGTGTCAGCAGCAGTGTCAGCAGCAGTATCAGGAGCTGTTTCAGTGTCAGGAGATGTGTCTGGAGCAGTGTCAGTGCCAGGAGCAGTCTCTGGAACAGTGTCAGGAGCAGTGTCTGGAGCATTCTCAAGGCCAGCAGCAGTGTCAGTGTCAGCAGCAGTGTCAGGAGCATTGTCAGCGTCAGGAGCAACGTCAGGAGCAGTGTCAGGAGCAGTTTCAGTGTCAGGAGCAGTGTCAGGGACATTGTCAGGATCAGCAGCAGTGTCTGTGTCATGAGCAGTGCCAGTGTCAGTATCAGGAGCAGTGTCGGTACAGTGTCAGTAGCAGTGTCTGGAGCAGTGAAAGTGTCTGTAGCACGAGCAGTGTCAGTGTCAGGAGCAATGTCAGGAGCAGTGTCAGTGTCAGGAGCAGTGCCAGGAGCATTGTGAGGATCAGCAGCAGTGTCTGTGACAGGAGCAGTGCCAGTAGCAGTGAGAGTGTAAGTATCAGGAGCATTGTCAGTATCAGCAGCAGTGCCTGTGCCAGGACCAGTGCCAGGAGCTGTGTCAGCGTGAGGAGCTGTGTGAGAAGCAGTGTCTGTGTCAGAAGCAGTGTCAGGAGCAGTGTCAGTGTCAGCAGCAGTGTCAGCAGCAGTATCAGGAGCAGTTTCAGTGTCAGGAGCTGTGTCAGGAGCAGTGTCAGTGTCAGGAGCAGTCTCTGGAACAGTGTCAGGAGCAGTGTGAGGAGCATTCTCAAGGTCAGCAGCAGTGTCAGGAGCAGTGTCAGCGTCAGGAGCAACGTCAGGAGCAGTGTCAGGAGCAGTGTCAGTGTCAGGAGCAGTGTCAGGGACATTGTCAGGATCAGCAGCAGTGTCTGTGTCAGGAGCAGCGTCAGGAGCAGTTTCAGTGTCAGGAGCAGTGTCAGGAGCAGCGTCAGGAGCAGTGTCAGGACCAGTGCCAGTGTCAGGATCAGCGTCAGTGTGAGCAGCAGTGTCAGGAACACTGGCAGGAGCAGTGTCTATGTCAGGAGCTGTGTCAGGAGCAGTGTCAGTGTCTGCAGCAATGTCAAGAGCAGTGTCAGTAGCAGTCTCAGTGTCAGTAGCAGTGTTAGGAGCAGTGTCAGTGTCAGGAGCAGTGTCAGTGTCAGGAGCAGTGCCAGTATCAGTATCAAGAGCATTGTCAGTGTCAGGAGCAGTGTCAGGAGCAGTGTCAGGAGCATTGACTGTATCAGAAGCAGTGTCTGTGTTTGGAGCAGTGCCAGGAGCAGTGTCAGGAGGAGTGTCAGTGTCAGGAGCAGTGTCAGGAGCAGTGTCAGGAGCAGTGGCAGTGTCAGGAGAAGTGTCAGTAGCTGTGAGAGTGTCAGTATCAGGATCAGTGTCAGCTTCAGCAGCAGTTTCAGAAGCAGTGTCAGGAGCATTGTCAGTGTCAGCAGAAGTGTCTGTGTCAGGAGCAGTGTCAGGAGCAGTGTCAGTGTCAGTAGCTGTGTGAGGAGCAGTGTCAGTGTCAGTAGCAGTGTCAGGAGCAGTGTCAGTGTCAGGAGCAGTGTCAGGAGCATTCTCAAGATCAGCAGCAGTGTCAGTGTCAGCAGCAGTGTCAGGAGCATTGTCAGCGTCAGGAGCAACGTCTGGAGCAGTGTCAGGAGCAGTGTCAGTGTCAGGAGCAGTGTCAGGGACATTGTCAGGATCAGCAGCAGTGTCTGTGTCATGAGCAGTGCCAGTGTCAGTATCAGGAGTAGTGTCAGTACAGTGTCAGTAGCAGTGTCTGGAGCAGTGAAAGTGTCTGTAGCACGAGCAGTGTCAGTGTCAGGAGCAATGTCAGGAGCAGTGTCAGTGTCAGGAGCAGTGCCAGGAGCATTGTGAGGATCAGCAGCAGTGTCTGTGACAGGAGCAGTGCCAGTAGCAGTGAGAGTGTAAGTATCAGGAGCATTGTCAGTATCAGCAGCAGTGCCTGTGCCAGGACCAGTGCCAGGAGCGGTGTCAGTGTGAGGAGCTGTGTGAGAAGCAGTGTCTGTGTCAGAAGCAGTGTCAGGAGCAGTGTCAGTGTCAGCAGCAGTGTCAGCAGCAGTATCAGGAGCAGTTTCAGTGTCAGGAGCTGTGCCAGGAGCAGTGTCAGTGTCAGGAGCAGTCTCTGGAACAGTGTCAGGAGCAGTGTCAGGAGCATTCTCAAGGTCAGCAGCAGTGTCAGTGTCAGCAGCAGTGTCAGGAGCAGTGTCAGCGTCAGGAGCAACGTCAGGAGCAGTGTCAGGAGGAGTGTATGTGCCAGTGTCTGAAGCAGTGTCCGGAGCAGTGTAAGGAACAGTGACAGTGTCAGGATCAGCAGCAGTGTCTGTGTCAGGAGCCGTGTCAGGATCAGTGTCAGAGTCAGGAGCAGTGTCAGGAGCAGCGTCAGGAGCAGTGGCAGTGTCAGGAGCAGTGTCAGGAGGAGTGTATGTGCCAGTGTCTGAAGCAGTGTCCGGAGCAGTGTAAGGAACAGTGACAGTGTCAGTGTCAGCAGCAGTGTCAGTGTCAGGAGCTGTGTCAGGTGCAGTGTCAGTGTCAGGAGCAGTGTCTGGAACAGTGTCAGGAGCAGTGTCAGTATCAGGATCAGTGTAAGTGTCAGGAGCAGTGTCAGGAGCAGTGTCAGTGCCAGGAGCAGTGTCAGGATCAGTGTAAGTGTCAGGAGCGGTGTGAGGAGCAGTGTCAGTGTCAGGAGCAGTGTCAGTGTCAGCAGCAGTGTCAGGAGCAGTGTCAGCGTCAGGAGCAATGTCAGGAGCAGTGTCAGGAGCTGTGTCATGGTCATTGTCAGGATCAGCAGCAGTGTCTGTGCAGGAGCAGTGTCAGGAGCAGTGTCAGTGTCAGGAGCAGCGTCAGGAGCAGTGTCAGGACCAGTGCCAGTTTCAGGATCAGCGTCAGAGTGAGCAGCAGTGTCAGGAACACTGGCAGGAGCAGTGTCTATGTCAGGAGCTGTGTCAGGAGCAGTGTCAGTGTCAGGAGCTGTGTCACGAGGAGTGTAAGTGCCAGTGTCTGGAGCAGTGTCCGGAGCAGTGTAAGGAACAGTGACAGTGTCAGTGTCAGGAGCAGTGTCAGTGTCAGGAGCTGTGTCAGGAGCAGTGTCTGGAGCAGTGTCAGGAGCAGTGTCAGTATTAGGATCAGTGTAAGTGTCAGGAGCAGTGTCAGTGTCAGGAGCAGTGTCAGGAGCATTCTCAAGATCAGCTGCAGTGTCAGTGTCAGCTGCGGTGTCAGGAGCAGTGTCAGCGTCAGGAGCAATGTCAGGAGCAGTGTCAGGAGCAGTGTCAGTGTCAGGAGCAGTGTCAGGGACATTGTCAGGATCAGCAGCAGTGTCTGTGTCAGGAGCAGTGTCAGAAGCAGTGTCAGTGTCAGGAGCAGTGTCAGGAGCAGCGTCAGGAGCAGTGTCAGGACCAGTGCCAGTGTCAGGATCAGTGTCAGTGTGAGCAGCAGTGTCAGGAACACTGGCAGGTGCAGTGTCTATGTCAGGAGCTGTGTCAGGAGCAGTGTCAGTGGCTGCAGCAATGTGACGAGCAGTGTCGGGAGCAGTCTCAGTATCAGTAGCAGCGTCAGGAGCAGTGTCAGTGTCATGAGCAGTGCCAGTGTCAGTGCCAGGAGCAGTGTCAGTGTCAGGAGCAGTGTATGGAGCAGTGTCTCTGTCAGGAGCTGTGTCAGGAGCATTGTCAGTATCAGAAGCAGTGTCTGTGTCAGGAGCAGTGTCAGGAGCAGCGTCAGTGTTAGGAGCAGTTTGAGGAGCAGTGTCAGTGACAGGAGCAGCGTCTGGTGCCGTGTCAGGAGCAGTGACAGTGTCAGCAGTAGTGCTAGGAACAGTGTCAGGAATAATGTCAGGAGCATTGTCCGTGTCAAGAGCTGTGTCAGTAGCAGTGTCAGTAGTACTGTCGGTGGCTGTAGCAGTGTAACGGAGCAGTGACAGTGTCATGAGCAGTGCCAGTGTCAGTGCCAAGAGCAGCGTCCGTGTCACAAGCAGTGTCTGTATCAGGAGCAGTGTAAGTGTCAGGAGCAGTGTCAGGAGCAGTGTCAGGAGCTTTCTCAGGATCAGCAGCAGTGTCAGTGTCAGCAGCAGTGTCACGAGAAGTGTCAGCGTCAGGAGCAATGTCTGGAGCAGTGTCAGGACCAGTGCCAGTGTCAGGATCAGTGTCAGTGTGAGCAGCAGCGTCAGGAACACTTGCAGGAGCAGCGTCAGTGTAGGGAGCAGTGTCAACAGCAGTGTCAGGAGCAGTGTCAGGACCAGTGACAGTGTCAGGAGCAGTGTCAGTGTGAGCAGCAGTGCCAGGAACAGTGGCAGAAGCAGTGTCACTGACACGAGCTGTGTCAGGAGCAGTGTCAGTGTGATTAGCAGTGTCAGGAGCAGTGTCAGTGTCATGAGCAGTGCCAGTGTCAGTATCAGGAGCAGTGTCAGTGTCAGTGTCAGTAGCAGTGTCTGGAAGAGTGAAAGTGTCTGTAGCACGAGCAGTGTCAGTGTCAGGAGCAATGTCAGGAGCAGTGTCAGTGTCAGGAGCAGTGCCAGGAGCATTGTGAGAATCAGCAGCAGTGTCTGTGTCAGGAGCAGTGTCAGGAGCAGTGTCAGTGTCAGTAGCTGTGTGAGGAGCAGTGTCAGTGTCAGTAGCAGTGTCAGGAGCAGTGTCAGTGTCAGGCGCAGTGCCAGTGTCAGTATCAGGAGCAGTTTCAGTGTCAGGAGCAGTGTCAGGAGCAGCGTCAGGAGCAGTGGCAGTGTCAGGAGCAGTGTCAGGAGGAGTGTATGTGCCAGTGTCTGAAGCAGTGTCCGGAGCAGTGTAAGGAACAGTGACAGTGTCAGTGTCAGCAGCAGTGTCAGTGTCAGGAGCTGTGTCAGGAGCAGTGTCAGTGTCAGGAGCAGTGTCTGGAACAGTGTCAGGGGCAGTGTCAGTATCAGGATCAGTGTAAGTGTCAGGAGCAGTGTCAGGAGCAGTGTCAGTGCCAGGAGCAGTGTCAGGATCACTGTAAGTGTCAGGAGCGGTGTGAGGAGCAGTGTCAGTGTCAGGAGCAGTGTCAGTGTCAGCAGCAGTGTCAGGAGCAGTGTCAGCGTCAGGAGCAATGTCAGGAGCAGTGTCAGGAGCAGTGTCAGTGTCAGGAGCTGTGTCATGGTCATTGTCAGGATCAGCAGCAGTGTCTGTGCAGGAGCAGTGTCAGGAGCAGTGTCAGTGTCAGGAGCAGTGTCAGGAGCAGCGTCAGGAGCAGTGTCAGGACCAGTGCCAGTTTCAGGATCAGCGTCAGAGTGAGCAGCAGTGTCAGGAACACTGGCAGGACCAGTGTCTATGTCAGGAGCTGTGTCAGGAGCAGTGTCAGTGTCAGGAGCTGTGTCACGAGGAGTGTAAGTGCCAGTGTCTGGAGCAGTGTCCGGAGCAGTGTAAGGAACAGTGACAGTGTCAGTGTCAGGAGCAGTGTCAGTGTCAGGAGCTGTGTCAGGAGCAGTGTCAGTGTCAGGAGCAGTGTCTGGAGCAGTGTCAGGAGCAGTGTCAGTATTAGGATCAGTGTAAGTGTCAGGAGCAGTGTCAGTGTCAGGAGCAGTGTCAGGAGCATTCTCAAGATCAGCTGCAGTGTCAGTGTCAGCTGCGGTGTCAGGAGCAGTGTCAGCGTCAGGAGCAATGTCAGGAGCAGTGTCAGGAGCAGTGTCAGTGTCAGGAGCAGTGTCAGGGACATTGTCAGGATCAGCAGCAGTGTCTGTGTCAGGAGCAGTGTCAGAAGCAGTGTCAGTGTCAGGAGCAGTGTCAGGAGCAGCGTCAGGAGCAGTGTCAGGACCAGTGCCAGTGTCAGGATCAGTGTCAGTGTGAGCAGCAGTGTCAGGAACACTGGCAGGTGCAGTGTCTCTGTCAGGAGCTGTGTCAGGAGCATTGTCAGTATCAGAAGCAGTGTCTGTGTCAGGAGCAGTGTCAGGGGCAGCGTCAGTGTTAGGAGCAGTTTGAGGAGCAGTGTCAGTGACAGGAGCAGCGTCTGGTGCCGTGTCAGGAGCAGTGACAGTGTCAGCAGTAGTGCTAGGAACAGTGTCAGGAATAATGTCAGGAGCATTGTCCGTGTCAAGAGCTGTGTCAGTAGCAGTGTCAGTAGTACTGTCGGTGGCTGTAGCAGTGTAAGGAGCAGTGACAGTGTCATGAGCAGTGCCAGTGTCAGTGCCAAGAGCAGCGTCCGTGTCACGAGCAGTGTCTGTATCAGGAGCAGTGTAAGTGTCAGGAGCAGTGTCAGGAGCAGTGTCAGGAGCTTTCTCAGGATCAGCAGCAGCGTCAGTGTCAGCAGCAGTGTCACGAGAAGTGTCAGCGTCAGGAGCAATGTCTGGAGCAGTGTCAGGACCAGTGCCAGTGTCAGGTTCAGTGTCAGTGTGAGCAGCAGCGTCAGGAACACTTGCAGGAGCAGCGTCAGTGTAGGGAGCAGTGTCAACAGCAGTGTCAGGAGCAGTGTCAGGACCAGTGACAGTGTCAGGAGCAGTGTCAGTGTGAGCAGCAGTGCCAGGAACAGTGGCAGAAGCAGTGTCACTGACACGAGCTGTGTCAGGAGCAGTGTCAGTGTGATTAGCAGTGTCAGGAGCAGTGTCAGTGTCATGAGCAGTGCCAGTGTCAGTATCAGGAGCAGTGTCAGTGTCAGTGTCAGTAGCAGTGTCTGGAAGAGTGAAAGTGTCTGTAGCACGAGCAGTGTCAGTGTCAGGAGCAATGTCAGGAGCAGTGTCAGTGTCAGGAGCAGTGCCAGGAGCATTGTGAGAATCAGCAGCATTGTCTGTGACAGGAGCAGTGCCAGAAGCAGTGACAGTTTAAGTATCAGGAGCATTGTCAGTATCAGCAGCAGTGCCTGTGCCAGGACCAGTGCCAGCAGCGGTGTCAGTGTGAGGAGCTGTGTGAGAAGCAGTGTCTGTCTCAGAAGCAGTGTCAGGAGCAGTGTCAGTGTCAGCAGCAGTGTCAGCAGCAGTATCAGGAGCAGTTTCAGTGTCAGGAGCTGTGTCAGGAGCAGTGACAGTGTCAGGAGCAGTCTCTGGAACAGTGTCAGGAGCAGTGTCAGGAGCATTCTCAAGGTCAGCAGCAGTGTCAGTGTCAGCAGCAGTGCCAGGAGCATTGTCAGCGTCAGGATCAACGTCAGGAGCAGCGTCAGGAGCAGTGTCAGTGTCAGGAGCAGTGTCAGGGGCATTGTCAGGATCAGCAGCAGTGTCTGTGTCATGAGCAGTGCCAGTGTCAGTATCAGGAGCAGTGTCAGTACAGTGTCAGTAGCAGTGTCTGGAGCAGTGAAAGTGTCTGTAGCACGAGCAGTGTCAGTGTCAGGAGCAATGTCAGGAGCAGTGTCAGCGTCAGGAGCAACGTCAGGAGCAGTGTCAGGAGCAGTGTCAGTGTCAGGAGAAGTGTGAGGGACATTGTCAGGATCAGCAGCAGTGTCTGTGTCAGGAGCAGCGTCATGAGCAGTGTCAGTGTCAGGAGCAGTGTCAGGAGCAGCGTCAGGAGCAGTGTCAGGACCAGTGCCAGTGTCAGGATCAGCGTCAGTGTGAGCAGCAGTGTCAGGAACACTGGCAGGAGCAGTGTCTGTGTCAGGAGCTGTGTCAGGAGCAGTGTCAGTGTCTGCAGCAATGTCACGAGCAGTGTCAGTAGCAGTCCCAGTGTCAGTAGCAGTGTCAGGAGCAGTGTCAGTGTCAGGAGCAGTGTCAGTGTCTGCAGCAATGTCACGAGCAGTGTCAGTAGCAGTCCCAGTGTCAGTAGCAGTGTCAGGAGCAGTGTCAGTGTCAGGAGCAGTGCCAGTATCAGTATCAGGAGCATTGTCAGTGTCAGGAGCAGTGTCAGGAGCAGTGTCAGTGTCAGGCGCAGTGCCAGTGTCAGTATCAGGAGCAGTGTCAGTGTCAGGAGCAGTGTCAGTAGCAGTGTCAGGAGCATTGTCTGTATCAGCAGCAGTGCCTGTGTCAGGAACAGTGTCAGAAGCAGTGTCAGTGATAGGTGCAGTGTTAGGAGTAGTGTCAGGAGCAGTGTCAGTGTCAGTGTCTGGAGCGGTGTCAGGAGCAGTGTCAGTTTCAGCTGCAGTTTCAGAAGCAGTGTCAGGAGCATTGTCAGTGTCAGCAGAAGTGTCTGTGTCAGGAGGAGTGTCAGGAGCAATGTCAGGAGCAGTGTCAGTGTCAGGAGCAGTGCCAGGAGCATTGTGAGGATCAGCAGCAGTGTCTGTGACAGGAGCAGTGCCAGTAGCAGTGAGAGTGTAAGTATCAGGAGCATTGTCAGTATCAGCAGCAGTGCCTGTGCCAGGACCAGTGCCAGGAGCGGTGTCAGTGTGAGGAGCTGTGTGAGAAGCAGTGTCTGTGTCAGAAGCAGTGTCAGGAGCAGTGTCAGTGTCAGCAGCAGTGTCAGCAGCAGTATCAGGAGCAGTTTCAGTGTCAGGAGCTGTGTCAGGAGCAGTGTCAGTGTCAGGAGCAGTCTCTGGAACAGTGTCAGGAGCAGTGTCAGGAGCATTCTCAAGGTCAGCAGCAGTGTCAGTGTCAGCAGCAGTGTCAGGAGCAGTGTCAGCGTCAGGAGCAACGTCAGGAGCAGTGTCAGGAGCAGTGTCAGTGTCAGGAGCAGTGTCAGGGACATTGTCAGGATCAGCAGCAGTGTCTGTGTCAGGCGCAGCGTCAGGAGCAGTTTCAGTGTCAGGAGCAGTGTCAGGAGCAGCGTCAGGAGCAGTGTCAGGACCAGTGCCAGTGTCAGGATCAGCGTCAGTGTGAGCAGCAGTGTCAGGAACACTGGCAGGAGCAGTGTCTATGTCAGGAGCTGTGTCAGGAGCAGTGTCAGTGTCTGCAGCAATGTCACGAGCAGTGTCAGTAGCAGTCCCAGTGTCAGTAGCAGTGTCAGGAGCAGTGTCAGTGTCAGGAGCAGTGCCAGTATCAGTATCAGGAGCACTGTCAGTATCAGGAGCAGTGTCAGGAGCAGTGTCAGGAGCATTGTCTGTATCAGCAGCAGTGCCTGTGTCTGGAGCAGTGCCAGGAGCAGTGTCAGGAGGAGTGTCAGTGTCAGGAGCAGTGTCAGGAGCAGTGTCAGGAGCAGTGGCAGTGTCAGGAGAAGTGTCAGTAGCTGTGAGAGTGTCAGTATCAGGATCAGTGTCAGCTTCTGCAGCAGTTTCAGAAGCAGTGTCAGGAGCATTGTCAGTGTCAGCAGAAGTGTCTGTGTCAGGAGCAGTGTCAGGAGCAGTGTCAGTGTCAGTAGCTGTGTGAGGAGCAGTGTCAGTGTCAGTAGCAGTGTCAGGAGCAGTGTCAGTGTCAGGCGCAGTGCCAGTGTCAGTATCAGGAGCAGTTTCAGTGTCAGGAGCAGTGTCAGGAGCAGCGTCAGGAGCAGTGGCAGTGCCAGGAGCAGTGTCAGGAGGAGTGTATGTGCCAGTGTCTGAAGCAGTGTCCGGAGCAGTGTAAGGAACAGTGACAGTGTCAGTGTCAGCAGCAGTGTCAGTGTCAGGAGCTGTGTCAGGAGCAGTGTCAGTGTCAGGAGCAGTGTCTGGAACAGTGTCAGGGGCAGTGTCAGTATCAGGATCAGTGTAAGTGTCAGGAGCAGTGTCAGGAGCAGTGTCAGTGCCAGGAGCAGTGTCAGGATCACTGTAAGTGTCAGGAGCGGTGTGAGGAGCAGTGTCAGTGTCAGGAGCAGTGTCAGTGTCAGCAGCAGTGTCAGGAGCAGTGTCAGCGTCAGGAGCAATGTCAGGAGCAGTGTCAGGAGCAGTGTCAGTGTCAGGAGCTGTGTCATGGTCATTGTCAGGATCAGCAGCAGTGTCTGTGCAGGAGCAGTGCCAGGAGCAGTGTCAGTGTCAGGAGCAGTGTCAGGAGCAGCGTCAGGAGCAGTGTCAGGACCAGTGCCAGTTTCAGGATCAGCGTCAGAGTGAGCAGCAGTGTCAGGAACACTGGCAGGACCAGTGTCCTATGTCAGGAGCTGTGTCAGGAGCAGTGTCAGTGTCAGGAGCTGTGTCACGAGGAGTGTAAGTGCCAGTGTCTGGAGCAGTGTCCGGAGCAGTGTAAGGAACAGTGACAGTGTCAGTGTCAGGAGCAGTGTCAGTGTCAGGAGCTGTGTCAGGAGCAGTGTCAGTGTCAGGAGCAGTGTCTGGAGCAGTGTCAGGAGCAGTGTCAGTATTAGGATCAGTGTAAGTGTCAGGAGCAGTGTCAGTGTCAGGAGCAGTGTCAGGAGCATTCTCAAGATCAGCTGCAGTGTCAGTGTCAGCTGCGGTGTCAGGAGCAGTGTCAGCGTCAGGAGCAATGTCAGGAGCAGTGTCAGGAGCAGTGTCAGTGTCAGGAGCAGTGTCAGGGACATTGTCAGGATCAGCAGCAGTGTCTGTGTCAGGAGCAGTGTCAGAAGCAGTGTCAGTGTCAGGAGCAGTGTCAGGAGCAGCGTCAGGAGCAGTGTCAGGACCAGTGCCAGTGTCAGGATCAGTGTCAGTGTGAGCAGCAGTGTCAGGAACACTGGCAGGTGCAGTGTCTATGTCAGGAGCTGTGTCAGGAGCAGTGTCAGTGGCTGCAGCAATGTCACGAGCAGTGTCGGGAGCAGGCTCAGTATCAGTAGCAGCGTCAGGAGCAGTGTCAGTGTCATGAGCAGTGCCAGTGTCAGTGCCAGGACCAGTGTCAGTGTCAGGAGCAGTGTATGGAGCAGTGTCTCTGTCAGGAGCTGTCTCAGGAGCATTGTCAGTATCAGAAGCAGTGTCTGTGTCAGGAGCAGTGTCAGGGGCAGCGTCAGTGTTAGGAGCAGTTTGAGGAGCAGTGTCAGTGACAGGAGCAGCGTCTGGTGCCGTGTCAGGAGCAGTGACAGTGTCAGCAGTAGTGCTAGGAACAGTGTCAGGAATAATGTCAGGAGCATTGTCCGTGTCAAGAGCTGTGTCAGTAGCAGTGTCAGTAGTACTGTCGGTGGCTGTAGCAGTGTAAGGAGCAGTGACAGTGTCATGAGCAGTGCCAGTGTCAGTGCCAAGAGCAGCGTCCGTGTCACGAGCAGTGTCTGTATCAGGAGCAGTGTAAGTGTCAGGAGCAGTGTCAGGAGCAGTGTCAGGAGCTTTCTCAGGATCAGCAGCAGTGTCAGTGTCAGCAGCAGTGTCACGAGAAGTGTCAGCGTCAGGAGCAATGTCTGGAGCAGTGTCAGGACCAGTGCCAGTGTCAGGTTCAGTGTCAGTGTGAGCAGCAGCGTCAGGAACACTTGCAGGAGCAGCGTCAGTGTAGGGAGCAGTGTCAACAGCAGTGTCAGGAGCAGTGTCAGGACCAGTGACAGTGTCAGGAGCAGTGTCAGTGTGAGCAGCAGTGCCAGGAACAGTGGCAGAAGCAGTGTCACTGACACGAGCTGTGTCAGGAGCAGTGTCAGTGTGATTAGCAGTGTCAGGAGCAGTGTCAGTGTCATGAGCAGTGCCAGTGTCAGTATCAGGAGCAGTGTCAGTGTCAGTGTCAGTAGCAGTGTCTGGAAGAGTGAAAGTGTCTGTAGCACGAGCAGTGTCAGTGTCAGGAGCAATGTCAGGAGCAGTGTCAGTGTCAGGAGCAGTGCCAGGAGCATTGTGAGAATCAGCAGCATTGTCTGTGACAGGAGCAGTGCCAGAAGCAGTGAGAGTTTAAGTATCAGGAGCATTGTCAGTATCAGCAGCAGTGCCTGTGCCAGGACCAGTGCCAGGAGCGGTGTCAGTGTGAGGAGCTGTGTGAGAAGCAGTGTCTGTCTCAGAAGCAGTGTCAGGAGCAGTGTCAGTGTCAGCAGCAGTGTCAGCAGCAGTATCAGGAGCAGTTTCAGTGTCAGGAGCTGTGTCAGGAGCAGTGACAGTGTCAGGAGCAGTCTCTGGAACAGTGTCAGGAGCAGTGTCAGGAGCATTCTCAAGGTCAGCAGCAGTGTCAGTGTCAGCAGCAGTGCCAGGAGCATTGTCAGCGTCAGGATCAACGTCAGGAGCAGCGTCAGGAGCAGTGTCAGTGTCAGGAGCAGTGTCAGGGACATTGTCAGGATCAGCAGCAGTGTCTGTGTCATGAGCAGTGCCAGTGTCAGTATCAGGAGCAGTGTCAGTACAGTGTCAGTAGCAGTGTCTGGAGCAGTGAAAGTGTCTGTAGCACGAGCAGTGTCAGTGTCAGGAGCAATGTCAGGAGCAGTGTCAGCGTCAGGAGCAACGTCAGGAGCAGTGTCAGGAGCAGTGTCAGTGTCAGGAGAAGTGTGAGGGACATTGTCAGGATCAGCAGCAGTGTCTGTGTCAGGAGCAGCGTCATGAGCAGTGTCAGTGTCAGGAGCAGTGTCAGGAGCAGCGTCAGGAGCAGTGTCAGGACCAGTGCCAGTGTCAGGATCAGCGTCAGTGTGAGCAGCAGTGTCAGGAACACTGGCAGGAGCAGTGTCTGTGTCAGGAGCTGTGTCAGGAGCAGTGTCAGTGTCTGCAGCAATGTCACGAGCAGTGTCAGTAGCAGTCCCAGTGTCAGTAGCAGTGTCAGGAGCAGTGTCAGTGTCAGGAGCAGTGTCAGTGTCTGCAGCAATGTCACGAGCAGTGTCAGTAGCAGTCCCAGTGTCAGTAGCAGTGTCAGGAGCAGTGTCAGTGTCAGGAGCAGTGCCAGTATCAGTATCAGGAGCATTGTCAGTGTCAGGAGCAGTGTCAGGAGCAGTGTCAGTGTCAGGCGCAGTGCCAGTGTCAGTATCAGGAGCAGTGTCAGTGTCAGGAGCAGTGTCAGTAGCAGTGTCAGGAGCATTGTCTGTATCAGCAGCAGTGCCTGTGTCAGGAACAGTGTCAGAAGCAGTGTCAGTGATAGGTGCAGTGTTAGGAGTAGTGTCAGGAGCAGTGTCAGTGTCAGTGTCTGGAGCGGTGTCAGGAGCAGTGTCAGTTTCAGCTGCAGTTTCAGAAGCAGTGTCAGGAGCATTGTCAGTGTCAGCAGAAGTGTCTGTGTCAGGAGGAGTGTCAGGAGCAGTGTCAGTGTCAGTAGCTGTGTGAGGAGCAGTGTCATTGTCAGTAGCAGTGTCAGGAGCAGTGTCGGTGTCAGGTGCAGTGCCAGTGTCAGTATCAGGAGCAGTGTCAGTGTCAGGAGCAGTGTCAGGAGCAGTGTCAGGAGCAGTGTCAGTGTCAGCAGCAGTGTCAGCAGCAGTATCAGGAGCAGTTTCAGTGTCAGGAGCTGTGTCTGGAGCAGTGTCAGTGTCAGGAGCAGTCTCTGGAACAGTGTCAGGAGCAGTGTCAGGAGCATTCTCAAGGCCAGCAGCAGTGTCAGTGTCAGCAGCAGTGTCAGGAGCATTGTCAGCGTCAGGAGCAACGTCAGGAGCAGTGTCAGGAGCAGTGTCACTGTCAGGAGCAGTGTCAGGGACATTGTCAGGATCAGCAGCAGTGTCTGTGTCATGAGCAGTGCCAGTGTCAGGATCAGGAGCAGTGTCGGTACAGTGTCAGTAGCAGTGTCTGGAGCAGTGAAAGTGTCTGTAGCACGAGCAGTGTCAGTGTCAGGAGCATTGTCAGGAGCAGTGTCAGTGTCAGGAGCAGTGCCAGGAGCATTGTGAGGATCAGCAGCAGTGTCTGTGACAGGAGCAGTGCCAGTAGCAGTGAGAGTGTAAGTATCAGGAGCATTATCAGTATCAGCAGCAGTGCCTGTGCCAGGACCAGTGCCAGGAGCGGTGTCAGTGTGAGGAGCTGTGTGAGAAGCAGTGTCTGTGTCAGAAGCAGTGTCAGGAGCAGTGTCAGTGTCAGCAGCAGTGTCAGCAGCAGTATCAGGAGCAGTTTCAGTGTCAGGAGCTGTGTCAGGAGCAGTGTCAGTGTCAGGAGCAGTCTCTGGAACAGTGTCAGGAGCAGTGTCAGGAGCATTCTCAAGGTCAGCAGCAGTGTCAGTGTCAGCAGCAGTGTCAGGAGCAGTGTCAGCGTCAGGAGCAACGTCAGGAGCAGTGTCAGGAGCAGTGTCAGTGTCAGGAGCAGTGTCGGGGACATTGTCAGGATCAGCAGCAGTGTCTGTGTCAGGCGCAGCGTCAGGAGCAGTTTCAGTGTCAGGAGCAGTGTCAGGAGCAGCGTCAGGAGCAGTGTCAGGACCAGTGCCAGTGTCAGGATCAGCGTCAGTGTGAGCAGCAGTGTCAGGAACACTGGCAGGAGCAGTGTCTATGTCAGGAGCTGTGTCAGGAGCAGTGTCAGTGTCTGCAGCAATGTCACGAGCAGTGTCAGTAGCAGTCTCAGTGTCAGTAGCAGTGTCAGGAGCAGTGTCAGTGTCAGGAGCAGTGCCAGTATCAGTATCAGGAGCATTGTCAGTGTCAGGAGCAGTGTCAGGAGCAGTGTCAGGAGCATTGTCTGTATCAGCAGCAGTGCCTGTGTCTGGAGCAGTGCCAGGAGCTGTGTCAGGAGGATTGTCAGTGTCAGGAGCAGTGTCAGGAGCAGTGTCAGGAGCAGTGGCAGTGTCAGGAGAAGTGTCAGTAGCTGTGAGAGTGTCAGTATCAGGATCAGTGTCAGCTTCAGCAGCAGTTTCAGAAGCAGTGTCAGGAGCATTGTCAGTGTCAGCAGAAGTGTCTGTGTCAGGAGCAGTGTCAGGAGCAGTGTCAGTGTCAGTAGCTGTGTGAGGAGCAGTGTCAGTGTCAGTAGCAGTGTCAGGAGCAGCGTCAGTGTCAGGCGCAGTGCCAGTGTCAGTATCAGGAGCAGTGTCAGTGTCAGGAGCAGTGTCAGGAGCAGTGTTAGGAGCATTGTCAGTATCAGCAGCAGTGACTGTGCCAGGAGCTGTGTCAGGACCAGTGCCAGTGTCAGGATCAGCGTCAGTGTGAGCAGCAGTGTCAGGAACACTGGCAGGAGCAGTGTCTGTGTCAGGAGCTGTGTCAGGAGCAGTGTCAGTGTCTGCAGCAATGTCACGAGCAGTGTCAGTAGCAGTCCCAGTGTCAGTAGCAGTGTCAGGAGCAGTGTCAGTGTCAGGAGCAGTGCCAGTATCAGTATCAGGAGCATTGTCAGTGTCAGGAGCAGTGTCAGGAGCAGTGTCAGTGTCAGGCGCAGTGCCAGTGTCAGTATCAGGAGCAGTGTCAGTGTCAGGAGCAGTGTCAGTAGCAGTGTCAGGAGCATTGTCTGTATCAGCAGCAGTGCCTGTGTCTGGAGCAGTGCCAGGAGCAGTGTCAGGAGGAGTGTCAGTGTCAGGAGCAGTGTCAGGAGCAGTGTCAGGATCATTGGCAGGATCAGCAGCAGTGTCTGTGTCAGGAACAGTGTCAGAAGCAGTGTCAGTGATAGGTGCAGTGTTAGGAGTAGTGTCAGGAGCAGTGTCAGTGTCAGTGTCTGGAGCGGTGTCAGGAGCAGTGTCAGTTTCAGCTGCAGTTTCAGAAGCAGTGTCAGGAGCATTGTCAGTGTCAGCAGAAGTGTCTGTGTCAGGAGGAGTGTCAGGAGCAGTGTCAGTGTCAGTAGCTGTGTGAGGAGCAGTGTCATTGTCAGTAGCAGTGTCAGGAGCAGTGTCGGTGTCAGGTGCAGTGCCAGTGTCAGTATCAGGAGCAGTGTCAGTTTCAGGAGCAGTGTCAGGAGCAGTGTCAGGAGCAGTGTCAGTGTCAGCAGCAGTGTCAGCAGCAGTATCAGGAGCAGTTTCAGTGTCAGGAGCTGTGTCTGGAGCAGTGTCAGTGTCAGGAGCAGTCTCTGGAACAGTGTCAGGAGCAGTGTCAGGAGCATTCTCAAGGCCAGCAGCAGTGTCAGTGTCAGCAGCAGTGTCAGGAGCATTGTCAGCGCCAGGAGCAACGTCAGGAGCAGTGTCAGGAGCAGTGTCAGTGTCAGGAGCAGTGTCAGGGACATTGTCAGGATCAGCAGCAGTGTCTGTGTCATGAGCAGTGCCAGTGTCAGTATCAGGAGCAGTGTCGGTACAGTGTCAGTAGCAGTGTCTGGAGCAGTGAAAGTGTCTGTAGCACGAGCAGTGTCAGTGTCAGGAGCAATGTCAGGAGCAGTGTCAGTGTCAGGAGCAGTGCCAGGAGCATGGTGAGGATCAGCAGCAGTGTCTGTGACAGGAGCAGTGCCAGTAGCAGTGAGAGTGTAAGTATCAGGAGCATTGTCAGTATCAGCAGCAGTGCCTGTGCCAGGACCAGTGCCAGGAGCGGTGTCAGTGTGAGGAGCTGTGTGAGAAGCAGTGTCTGTGTCAGAAGCAGTGTCAGGAGCAGTGTCAGTGTCAGCAGCAGTGTCAGCAGCAGTATCAGGAGCAGTTTCAGTGTCAGGAGCTGTGTCAGGAGCAGTGTCAGTGTCAGGAGCAGTCTCTGGAACAGTGTCAGGAGCAGTGTCAGGAGCATTCTCAAGGTCAGCAGCAGTGTCAGTGTCAGCAGCAGTGTCAGGAGCAGTGTCAGCGTCAGGAGCAACGTCAGGAGCAGTGTCAGGAGCAGTGTCAGTGTCAGGAGCAGTGTCAGGGACATTGTCAGGATCAGCAGCAGTGTCTGTGTCAGGCGCAGCGTCAGGAGCAGTTTCAGTGTCAGGAGCAGTGTCAGGAGCAGCGTCAGGAGCAGTGTCAGGACCAGTGCCAGTGTCAGGATCAGTGTCAGTGTGAGCAGCAGTGTCAGGAACACTGGCAGGAGCAGTGTCTATGTCAGGAGCTGTGTCAGGAGCAGTGTCAGTGTCTGCAGCAATGTCACGAGCAGTGTCAGTAGCAGTCTCAGTGTCAGTAGCAGTGTCAGGAGCAGTGTCAGTGTCAGGAGCAGTGCCAGTATCAGTATCAGGAGCATTGTCAGTGTCGGGAGCAGTGTCAGGAGCAGTGTCAGGAGCATTGTCTGTATCAGCAGCAGTGCCTGTGTCTGGGGCAGTGCCAGGAGCTGTGTCAGGAGGATTGTCAGTGTCAGGAGCAGTGTCAGGAGCAGTGTCAGGAGCAGTGGCAGTGTCAGGAGAAGTGTCAGTAGCAGTGGGAGTGTCAGTGTCAGGAGCAGTGTCAGTTTCAGCACCAGTTTCAATAGCAGTGTCAGGAGTTTTGTCAGTGTCAGCAGAAGTGTCTGTGTCAGGAGCAGTGTCAGGAGCAGTGTCAGTGTCAGTAGCTGTGTGAGGAGCAGTGTCAGTGTAAGGAGCAGTGTCAGTGTCAGAAGCAGTGCCAGTGTCAGTATCAGGATTAGTGTCAGTGTCAGGAGCAGTGTCAGGAGCATTGTCAGTATCAGCAGCAGTGCCTGTGTCAGGAGCAGTGTCAGGAGCAGTGTCAGTGTCAGGAGCAGTGTCAGGGACATTGTCAGGATCAGTAGCAGTGTCTGTGTCAGGAGCAGTGTCAGAAGCAGTGTCAGTGTCAGGAGCAGTGTCAGGAGCAGCGTCAGGAGCAGTGTCAGGACCAGTGCCAGTGTCAGGATCAATGTCAGTGTGAGCAGCAGTGTCAGGAACACTGGCAGGTGCAGTGTCTATGTCAGGAGCTGTGTCAGGAGCAGTGTCAGTGGCTGCAGCAATGTCACGAGCAGTGTCGGGAGCAGTCTCAGTATCAGTAGCAGCGTCAGGAGCAGTGTCAGTGTCATGAGCAGTGCCAGTGTCAGTGCCAGGAGCAGTGTCAGTGTCAGGAGCAGTGTATGGAGCAGTGTCTCTGTCAGGAGCTGTGTCAGGAGCATTGTCAGTATCAGAAGCAGTGTCTGTGTCAGGAGCAGTGTCAGGAGCAGCGTCAGTGTTAGGAGCAGTTTGAGGAGCAGTGTCAGTGAGAGGAGCAGCGTCTGGTGCCGTGTCAGGAGCAGTGACAGTGTCAGCAGTAGTGCTAGGAACAGTGTCAGGAATAATGTCAGGAGCATTGTCCGTGTCAAGAGCTGTGTCAGTAGCAGTGTCAGTAGTACTGTCGGTGGCTGTAGCAGTGTAAGGAGCAGTGACAGTGTCATGAGCAGTGCCAGTGTCAGTGCCAAGAGCAGTGTCCGTGTCACGAGCAGTATCTGTATCAGGAGCAGTGTAAGTGTCAGGAGCAGTGTCAGGAGCAGTGTCAGGAGCTTTCTCAGGATCAGCAGCAGTGTCAGTGTCAGCAGCAGTGTCACGAGAAGTGTCAGCGTCAGGAGCAATGTCTGGAGCAGTGTCAGGATCAGTCAGTGTCAGGAGCAGTGTCAGGAGCATTGTCAGGATCAACAGAGGTGTCTGTGTCAGGAGCAGTGTCAGGAGCAGTGTCAGTGTCAGGAGCATCGTCAGGAGCAGCGTCAGGAGCGGTGTCAGGACCAGTGCCAGTGTCAGGATCAGTGTCAGTGTGAGCAGCAGCGTCAGGAACACTTGCAGGAGCAGCGTCAGTGTAAGGAGCAGTGTCAACAGCAGTGTCAGGAGCAGTGTCAGGACCAGTGACAGTGTCAGGAGCAGTGGCAGTGTGAGCAACAGTGCCAGGAACAGTGGCAGAAGCAGTGTCACTGACACGAGCTGTGTCAGGAGCAGTGTCAGTGTGATTAGCAGTGTCAGGAGCAGTATCAGTGTCATGAGCAGTGCCAGTGTCAGTATCAGGAGCAGTGTCAGTGTCAGTGTCAGTAGCAGTGTCTGGAAGAGTGAAAGTGTCTGTAGCACGAGCAGTGTCAGTGTCAGGAGCAATGTCAGGAGCAGTGTCAGCGTCAGGAGCAGTGCCAGGAGCATTGTGAGGATCAGCAGCAGTGTCTGTGACAGGAGCAGTGCCAGGAGCGGTGTCAGTGTGAGGAGCTGTGTGAGAAGCAGTGTCTGTCTCAGAAGCAGTGTCAGGAGCAGTGTCAGTGTCAGCAGCAGTGTCAGCAGCAGTATCAGGAGCAGTTTCAGTGTCAGGAGCTGTGTCAGGAGCAGTGTCAGTGTCAGGAGCAGTGTCAGTAGCAGTGAGAGTGTCAGTATCAGGAGCAGTGTCAGTTTCAGGAGCAGTTTCAGAAGCAGTGTCAGGAGCATTGTCAGTATCAGCAGAAGTGTCTGTGACAGGAGCAGTGTTAGGAGCAGGGTCAGTGTCAGGAGCAGTGTCAGGGGCAGTGGCAGTGTCTGGAGCAGTGTCAGGAGCAGTGTCAGGAGCAGTGTCTGTAGCAGTGCTAGGAGCAGTGTCAGGAGCAGTGTCAGTGTCAGGAGCTGTGTCTGGAGCATTCTCTGGATCAGCAGTAGTGTCAGAGTCTGGACCAGTGTCAGGAGCAGTGTCAGTGTCAGGAGCATTGTCAGGAGCAGTGCCAGTGTCAGGAGCAGTCTCAGGAGCAGTGTCAGTGTCAGAACCAGTGTGAGGAGCAGCGCAGAGTCAGGAGCAGTGTCAGGACCAGTGTGAGTTTCAGGAGCAGTGTCAGGACCAGTGTCTTTGCCAGGAGCTGTGTCAGGAGCTGTGGCAGTGCCAGCAGCAGGGTCAGTGTCATTGTCAGAGTCAGGAGCAGTGTCAGGAGCAGTATCAGCAGCAGTGTCAGAGTCAGGAGCTGTGTCAGGAGCAGTGTCAGTGTCTGGAGCAGTGTCACGGGCAGTGTCAGGAGCAGTGTCTGTCTCAGTAGCAGTGTCAGTAGCAGTAACAGTGTCAGGAGCAGTGGCAGTGTCAGGAGAAGTGTCAGTAGCAGTGGGAGTGTCAGTGTCAGGAGCAGTGTCAGTTTCAGCACCAGTTTCAATAGCAGTGTCAGGAGTTTTGTCAGTGTCAGCAGAAGTGTCTGTGTCAGGAGCAGTGTCAGGAGCAGTGTCAGTCTCAGGAGCTGTGTGAGGAGCAGTGTCAGTGTCAGGAGCAGTGTCAGTGTCAGAAGCAGTGCCAGTGTCAGTATCAGGAGCAGTGTCAGTGTCAGGAGCAGTGTCAGGAGCATTGTCAGTATCAGCAGCAGTGCCTGTGTAAGGAGCAGTGCCAGGAGCAGTGTCAGTGACAGTCGCACTGTCAGGAGCAGTGTCAGGGGCAGTGTCAGTGTCAGGAGCAGTGTCAGGATCATTGCCAGGATCAGCAGCAGTGTGTGTGTCAGGAACAGTGTCAGAAGCAGTGTCAGTAACAGGTGCAGTGTCAGGAGCAGTGTCAGGACCAGTGCCAGTGTCAGGATAAGTGTCAGTGTGAGCAGCAGTGTCAGGAACACTGGCAGGAGCAGTGTCTATGTCAGGAGCTGTGTCAGGAGCGGTGTCAGTGTCTGCAGCAATGTCACGAGCAGTGTCAGGAGCAGTGTCAGTGTCAGGAGCAGTCCCAGGAGCAGTGTCAGTGTCAGATCCAGTGTGAGGAGCAGCGCCAGAGTCAGGAGCAGTGTCAGGACCAGTGTGAGTTTCAGGAGCAGTGTCAGGACCAGTGTCCGTGCCAGGAACTGTGTCAGGAGCAGTGTCAGCGTTAGGAGGAGTGTCAGGAGCAATGTCAAGAGCTGTGTCAGTGTCAGGAGCTGTTTCCGGAGCATTGTCAGGATCTGCAGCAGTGTCTGTGTCAGGAGCCGTGTCAGGATCAGTGTCAGAGTCAGGAGCAGTGTCAGGAGCAGCGTCAGGAGCAGTGGCAGTGTCAGGAGCAGTGTCAGGAGGAGTGTATGTGCCAGTGCCTGAAGCAGTGTCCGGAGCAGTGTAAGGAACAGTGACAGTGTCAGTGTCAGCAGCAGTGTCTGTGTCAGGAGCAGTGTCAGGAGCAGCGTCAGTGTTAGGAGCAGTTTGAGGAGCAGTGTCAGTGACAGGAGCAGCGTCTGGTGCCGTGTCAGGAGCAGTGACAGTGTCAGCAGTAGTGCTAGGAACAGTGTCAGGAATAATGTCAGGAGCATTGTCCGTGTCAAGAGCTGTGTCAGTAGCAGTGTCAGTAGTACTGTCGGTGGCTGTAGCAGTGTAAGGAGCAGTGACAGTGGCATGAGCAGTGCCAGTGTCAGTGCCAAGAGCAGTGTCCGTGTCACGAGCAGTGTCTGTATCAGGAGCAGTGTAAGTGTCAGGAGCAGTGTCAGGAGCAGTGTCAGGAGCTGTCTCAGGATCAGCAGCAGTGTCAGTGTCAGCAGCAGTGTCACGAGAAGTGTCAGCGTCAGGAGCAATGTCTGGAGCAGTGTCAGGATCAGTGTCAGTGTTAGGAGCAGTGTCAGGAGCATTGTCAGGATCAACAGAAGTGTCTGTGTCAGGAGCAGTGTCAGGAGCAGTGTCAGTGTCAGGAGCATCGTCAGGAGCAGCGTCAGGAGCGGTGTCAGGACCTGTGCCAGTGTCAGGATCAGTGTCAGTGTGAGCAGCAGCGTCAGGAACACTTGCAGGAGCAGCGTCAGTGTAAGGAGCAGTGTCAACAGCAGTGTCACGAGCAGTGTCAGGACCAGTGACAGTGTCAGGAGCAGTGTCAGTGTGAGCAGCAGTGCCAGGAACAGTGGCAGGAGCAGTGTCACTGACACGAGCTGTGTCAGGAGCAGTGTCAGTGTGATTAGCAGTGTCAGGAGCAGTGTCAGTGTCATGAGCAGTGCCAGTGTCAGTATCAGGAGCAGTGTCAGTACAGTGTCAGTAGCAGTGTCTGGAGCAGTGAAAGTGTCTGTAGCACGAGCAGTGTCAGTGTCAGGAGCAATGTCAGGAGCAGTGTCAGTGTCAGGAGCAGTGCCAGGAGCATTGTGAGGATCAGCAGCAGTGTCTGTGACAGGAGCAGTGCCAGTAGCAGTGAGAGTGTAAGTATCAGGAGCATTGTCAGTATCAGCAGCAGTGCCTGTGCCAGGCCCAGTGCCAGGAGCGGTGTCAGTGTGAGGAGCTGTGTGAGAAGCAGTGTCTGTGTCAGAAGCAGTGTCAGGAGCAGTGTCAGTGTCAGCAGCAATGTCAGCATTAGTATCAGGAGCAGTTTCAGTGTCAGGAGCTGTGTCAGGAGCAGTGTCAGTGTCAGGAGCAGTCTCTGGAACAGTGTCAGGAGCAGTGTCAGTAGCATTCTCAAGGTCAGCAGCAGTGTCAGTGTCAGCAGCAGTGTCAGGAGCAGTGTCAGCGTCAGGAGCAACGTCAGGAGCAGTGTCAGGAGCAGTATCAGTGTCAGGAGCAGTGTCAGGGACATTGTCAGGATCAGCAGCAGTGTCAGTGTCAGGAGCAGCGTCAGGAGCAGTGTCAGTGTCAGGAGCAGTGCCAGTATCAGTATCAGGAGCATTGTCAGTGTCAGGAGCAGTGTCAGGAGCAGTGTCAGGAGCATTGTCTGTATCAGCAGCAGTGCCTGTGTCTGCAGCAGTGCCAGGAGCAGTGTCAGGAGGAGTGTCAGTGTCAGGAGCAGTGTCAGGAGCAGTGTCAGGAGCAGTGGCAGTGTCAGGAGAAGTGTCAGTAGCTGTGAGAGTGTCAGTATCAGGATCAGTGTCAGTTTCAGGAGCAGTTTCAGAAGCAGTGTCAGGAGCATTGTCAGTATCAGGATCAGTGTAAGTGTCAGGAGCAGTGTCAGGAGAAGTGTCAGTGCCAGGAGCAGTGTCAGTCCAGTGTAAGTGTCAGGAGCAGTGTCAGGAGCTGTGTCAGTGTCAGGAGCAGTGTCAGGAGCATTCTCAACAACAGCAGCAGTGTCAGTGTCAGCAGCAGTGTCAGGAGCAGTGTCAGAGTCAGGAGCAATCTCAGGAGCAGTGTCAGGAGCTGTGTCAGTGTCAGGAGCAGTGTCAGGGACATTGTCAGTATCAGCAACAGTGTCAGTGTCAGGAGCAGTGTCAGTGTCAGGAGCTGTGTCAGTATCAGGAGCAGTGTCAGGAGGAGTGTCTGGAGCAGTGTCAGGAGCAGTGTCAGTATGAGGCTCAGTGTAAGTGTCAGGAGCAGTGTCAGGAGCAGTGTCAGTGCCAGGAGCAGTGTCAGTCCAGTGTAAGTGTCAGGAGCAGTGTCAGGAGCAGTGTCAGTGTCAGGAGCAGTGTCAGGAGCATTCCGAAGAACAGCAGCAGTGCCAGTATCAGCAGCAGTGTCAGGAGCAGTGTCAGAGTCAGGAGCAATGTCAGGAGCAGTGTCAGGAGCTGTGTCAGTGTCAGGAGCAGCGTCAGGAGCAGTGTCAGGGGCAGTGGCAGTGTCTGGAGCAGTGTCAGGAGCAGTGTCAGGGGCAGTGACTGTAGCAGTGCCAGGAGCAGTGTCAGTGCCAGGAGCAGTGTCTGGAGCAGTGTCAGTTTCAGGAGCTGTGTCTGGAGCATTCTCAGGATCAGCAGTAATGTCAGTGTCTGGAGCAGTGTCAGGAGTAGTGTCAGTGTCAGGAGCAGTGTCAGGAGCAGTGTCAGTGTCAGGAGCAGTCTCAGGAGCAGTGCCAGTGCCAGATCCAGTGTGAGGAGCAGCGCCAGAGTCAGGAGCAGTGTCAGGACCAGTGTGAGTTTCAGGAGCAGTGTCAGGACCAGTGTCCGTGCCAGGAGCTGTGTCAGGAGCTGTTCCAGTGCCAGCAGCAGTGTCAGTGTCAATGTCAGAGTCAGGAGCAGTGTCAGGAGCAGTATCAGCAGCAGTGTCAGCGTCAGGAGCTGTGTCAGGAGCAGTGTCAGCGTTAGGAGGAGTGTCAGGAGCAATGTCAGGAGCTGTGTCAGTGTCAGGAGCTGTTTCCGGAGCATTGTCAGAATCTGCGGCAGTGTCTGTGTCAGGAGCCGTGTCAGAATCGGTGTCAGAGTCAGGAGCAGTGTCAGGAGCAGCGTCAGGAGCAGTGTCAGTGTCAGGAGCAGTGTCAGGAGGAGTGTATGTGCCAGTGTCTGAAGCAGTGTCCGGAGCAGTGTAAGGAACAGTGACAGTGTCAGTGTTAGGAGCAGTGTCAGTGTCAGGAGCTGTGTCAGGAGCAGTGTCAGTGTCAGGAGCAGTGTCTGGAGCAGTGTCAGGAGCAGTGTCAGTATCAGCAGCAGTGTCTGTGTCAGGAGCAGTGTCAGGAGCAGTGTCAGTGTCAGGAGCAGTGTCCGCTTCACGAGTAGTGTGAGGCGCAGTCTGAGTGACAGGAGCAGTGTCACGAGCAGCGTCAGTGTCTGGAGCAGTGTCAGGAGCAGTGTCAGGAGCAGGGACTGTGTCAGGAGCAGTTTCAGTGTCTGCAGCAGTGTGAGGAGCAGTGTCAGTGTCAGTGTCAGGAGCAGCGTCAGTGTCAGGAGCAGTGTCAGGACCAGTGCCAGTGTCAGAAGCAGTGTCAGGAGCAGTTTCAGTGTCTGCAGCAGTGTGAGGAGCAGTGTCAGTGTCAGTGTCAGGAGCAGTGTCAGTGTCAGGAGCAGTGTCAGTGTCAGGAGCTGTGTCAGGAGCAGTGTCAGTGTCAGGAGCAGTGTCTGGAGCAGTGTCAGGAGCAGTGTCAGTATTAGGATCAGTGTAAGTGTCAGGAGCAGTGTCAGTGTCAGGAGCAGTGTCAGGAGCATTCTCAAGATCAGCTGCAGTGTCAGTGTCAGCTGCGGTGTCAGGAGCAGTGTCAGTGTCAGGAGCAATGTCAGGAGCAGTGTCAGGAGCAGTGTCAGTGTCAGGAGCAGTGTCAGGGACATTGTCAGGATCAGCAGCAGTGTCTGTGTCAGGAGCAGTGTCAGAAGCAGTGTCAGTGTCAGGAGCAGTGTCAGGAGCAGCGTCAGGAGCAGTGTCAGGACCAGTGCCAGTGTCAGGATCAGTGTCAGTGTGAGCAGCAGTGTCAGGAACACTGGCAGGTGCAGTGTCTATGTCAGGAGCTGTGTCAGGAGCAGTGTCAGTGGCTGCAGCAATGTCACGAGCAGTGTCGTGGAGCAGTCTCAGTATCAGTAGCAGCGTCAGGAGCAGTGTCAGCGTCATGAGCAGTGCCAGTGTCAGTGCCAGGAGCAGCGTCAGTGTCAGGAGCAGTGTATGGAGCAGTGTCTCTGTCAGGAGCTGTGTCAGGAGCATTGTCAGTATCAGAAGCAGTGTCTGTGTCAGGAGCAGTGTCAGGAGCAGCGTCAGTGTTAGGAGCAGTTTGAGGAGCAGTGTCAGTGACAGGAGCAGCGTCTGGTGCCGTGTCAGGAGCAGTGACAGTGTCAGCAGTAGTGCTAGGAACAGTGTCAGGAACAATGTCAGGAGCATTGTCCCTGTCAAGAGTTGTGTCAGTAGCAGTGTCAGTAGTACTGTCGGTGGCTGTAGCAGTGTAAGGAGCAGTGACAGTGTCATGAGCAGTGCCAGTGTCAGTGCCAAGAGCAGTGTCCGTGTCACGAGCAGTGTCTGTATCAGGAGCAGTGTAAGTGTCAGGAGCAGTGTCAGGAGCAGTGTCAGGAGCTTTCTTAGGATCAGCAGCAGTGTCAGTGTCAGCAGTAGTGTCACGAGAAGTGTCAGCGTCAGGAGCAATGTCTGGAGCAGTGTCAGGATCAGTGTCAGTGTCAGGAGCAGTGTCAGGAGCATTGTCAGGATCAACAAAAGTGTCTGTGTCAGGAGCAGTGTCAGGAGCAGTGTCAGTGTCAGGAGCATCGTCAGGAGCAGCGTCAGGAGCGGTGTCAGGACCAGTGCCAGTGTCAGGATCAGTGTCAGTGTGAGCAGCAGTGTCAGGAACACTTGCAGGAGCAGCGTCAGTGTAAGGAGCAGTGTCAACAGCAGTGTCAGGAGCAGTGTCAGCACCAGTTCCAGTGTCAGGAGCAGTGTCAGTGTGAGCAGCAGTGCCAGGAACAGTGGCAGGAGCAGTGTCACTGACACGAGCTGTGTCAGGAGCAGTGTCAGTGTGATTAGCAGTGTCAGGAGCAGTGTCAGTGTCATGAGCAGTGCCAGTGTCAGTATCAGGAGCAGTGTCAGTGTCAGTGTCAGTAGCAGTGTCTGGAAGAGTGAAAGTGTCTGTAGCACGAGCAGTATCAGTGTCAGGAGCAATGTCAGGAGCAGTGTCAGTGTCAGGAGCAGTGCCAGGAGCATTGTGAGGATCAGCAGCAGTGTCTGTGACAGGAGCAGTGCCAGAAGCAGTGAGAGTGTAAGTATCAGGAGCATTGTCAGTATCAGCAGCAGTGCCTGTGCCAGGACCAGTGCCAGGAGCGGTGTCAGTGTGAGGAGCTGTGTGAGAAGCAGTGTCTGTCTCAGAAGCAGTGTCAGGAGCATTGTCAGCGTCAGGAGCAACGTCAGGAGCAGTGTCAGGAGCAGTGTCAGTGTCAGGAGCAGTGTCAGGGACATTGTCAGGATCAGCAGCAGTGTCTGTGTCATGAGCAGTGCCAGTGTCAGTATCAGGAGCAGTGTCAGTACAGTGTCAGTAGCAGTGTCTGGAGCAGTGAAAGTGTCTGTAGCACGAGCAGTGTCAGTGTCAGGAGCAATGTCAGGAGCAGTGTCAGTGTCAGGAGCAGTGCCAGGAGCATTGTGAGGATCAGCAGCAGTGTCTGTGACAGGAGCAGTGCCAGTAGCAGTGAGAGTGTAAGTATCAGGAGCATTGTCAGTATCAGCAGCAGTGCCTGTGCCAGGACCAGTGCCAGGAGCGGTGTCAGTGTGAGGAGCTGTGTGAGAAGCAGTGTCTGTGTCAGAAGCAGTGTCAGGAGCAGTGTCAGTGTCAGCAGCAGTGTCAGCAGCAGTATCAGGAGCAGTTTCAGTGTCAGGAGCTGTGTCAGGAGCAGTGTCAGTGTCAGGAGCAGTCTCTGGAACAGTGTCAGGAGCAGTGTCAGGAGCATTCTCAAGGTCAGCAGCAGTGTCAGTGTCAGCAGCAGAGTCAGGAGCAGTGTCAGCGTCAGGAGCAGCGTCAGGAGCAGTGTGAGGAGCAGTGTCAGTGTCAGGAGCAGTGTCAGGGACATTGTCAGGATCAGCAGCAGTGACTGTGTCAGGAGTTGTGTCAGGAGCAGTGTCAGTGTCAGGAGCAGTGTCAGTAGCAGTGAGAGTGTCAGTATCAGGAGCATTGTCAGTGTCAGGAGCAGTGTCAGGAGCAGTGTCAGGAGCATTGTCTGTATCAGCAGCAGTGCCTGTGTCTGGAGCAGTGCCAGGAGCAGTGCCAGGAGAAGTGTCAGTGTCAGGAGCAGTGTCAGGAGCAGTGTCAGGAGCAGTGGCAGTGTCAGGAGAAGTGTCAGTAGCTGTGAGAGTGTCAGTATCAGGATCAGTGTCAGCTTCAGCAGCAGTTTCAGAAGCAGTCTCAGGAGCATTGTCAGTGTCAGCAGAAGTGTCTGTGTCAGGAGCAGTGTCAGGAGCAGTGTCAGTGTCAGTAGCTGTGTGAGGAGCAGTGTCAGTGTCAGTAGCAGTGTCAGGAGCAGTGTCAGTGTCAGGCGCAGTGCCAGTGTCAGTATCAGGAGCAGTGTCAGTGTCAGGAGTAGTGTCAGGAGCAGTGTTAGGAGCATTGTCAGCATCAGCAGCAGTGACTGTGTCAGGAGTTGTGTCAGGAGCAGTGTCAGTGTCAGGAGCAGTGTCAGTAGCAGTGAGAGTGTCAGTATCAGGAGCAGTGTCAGTTTCAGGAGCAGTTTCAGAAGCAGTGTCAGGAGCATTGTCAGTATCAGCAGAAGTGTCTGTGACAGGAGCAGTGTTAGGAGCGGGGTCAGTGTCAGGAGCAGCGTCAGGAGCAGTGTCAGGGGCAGTGGCAGTGTCTGGAGCAGTGTCAGGAGCAGTGTCAGGAGCAGTGTCTGTAGCAGTGCCAGGAGCAGTGTCAGGAGCAGTGTCAGTGTCAGGAGCTGTGTCTGGAGCATTCTCAGGATCAGCAGTAGTGTCAGTGTCTGGACCAGTGTCAGGAGCAGTGTCAGTGTCAGGAGCAGTGTCAGGAGCAGCGCCAGTGTCAGGAGCAGTCTCAGGAGCAGTGTCAGTGTCAGAACCAGTGTGAGGAGCAGCGCAGAGTCAGGAGCAGTGTCAGAACCAGTGTGAGTTTCAGGAGCAGTGTCAGGACCAGTGTCCGTGCCAGGAGCTGTGTCAGGAGCTGTTCCAGTGCCAGCAGCAGTGTCCGTGTCATTGTCAGAGTCAGGAGCAGTGTCAGGAGCAGTATCAGCAGCAGTGTCAGCGTCAGGAGCTGTGTCAGGAGCAGTGTCAGCGTTAGGTGGAGTGTCAGGAGCAATGTCAGGAGCTGTGTCAGTGTCAGGAGCTGTTTCCGGAGCATTGTCAGGATCTGCAGCAGTGTCTGTGTCAGGAGCCGTGTCAGGAGCAGTGTCAGAGTCAGGAGCAGTGTCAGGAGCAGCGTCAGGAGCAGTGTCAGTATCAGGAGCAGTGTCAGGAGGAGTGTATGTGCCAGTGTCTGAAGCAGTGTCCTGAGAAGTGTAAGGAACAGTGACAGTGTCAGTGTCAGGAGCAGTGCCAGTGTCAGGAGCTGTGTCAGGAGCAGTGTCAGTGTCAGGAGCAGTGTCCGCTTCACGAGTAGTGTGAGGCGCAGTCTGAGTGACAGGAGCAGTGTCACGTGCAGCGTCAGTGTCTGGAGCAGTGTCAGGAGCAGTGTCAGGAGCAGGGACTGTGTCAGGGGCAGTTTCAGTGTCTGCAGCAGTGTGAGGAGCAGTGTCAGTGTCAGTGTCCGTGTCATTGTCAGTGTCAGGAGCTGTGTCAGGAGCAGTGTCAGTGTCAGGAGCAGTGTCTGGAGCAGTGTCAGGAGCAGTGTCAGTATCAGCAGCAGTGTCTGTGTCAGGAGCAGCATCAGGAGCAGTGTCAGGGGCAGTGGCAGTGTCTGGAGCAGTGTCAGGAGCAGTGTCAGGGGCAGTGGCAGTGTATGGAGCAGTGTCAGGACCAGTGTGAGTTTCAGGAGCAGTGTCAGGACCAGTGTCCGTGCCAGGAGATGTGTCAGGAGCTGTTCCAGTGCCAGCAGCAGTGTCAGTGTCATGGTCAGGGTCAGGAGCAGTGTCAGGAGCAGTATCAGCAGCAGTGTCAGCGTCAGAAGCTGTGTCAGGAGCAGTGTCAGCGTTAGGAGGAGTGTCAGGAGCAATGTCAGGAGCTGTGTCAGTGTCAGGATCTGTTTCCGGAGCATTGTCAGGATCTGCAGCAGTGTCTGTGTCAGGAGCCGTGTCAGGAGCAGTGTCAGTGTCAGGAGCAGTGTCAGGAGCAGTGTCAGTGTTAGGAGCAGTGTCAGGAGCATTCTCAAGAACAGCCGCAGTGTCAGTGTCAGCAGCAGTGTCAGGAGCAGTGTCAGAGTCAGGAGCAATGTCAGGAGCAGTGTCAGGAGCTGTGTCAGTGTCAGGAGCAGTGTCAGGGACATTGTCAGGAACAGCAGCAGTGTCTGTGTCAGGAGCAGTGTCAGGAGCAGTGTCAGTGTCAGGAGCAGTGTCAGGACCAGTGCCAGTGTCAGAAGCAGTGTCAGGACCAGTGTCAGTGCCAGGAGTAGTGTCAGGAGCAGTGTCAGTGTCAGTGTCTGGAGCAGTGTCAGTAGCAGTGAGAGTGTCAGTATCAGGAGCAGTGTCAGTTTCAGGAGCAGTTTCAGAAGCAGTGTCAGGAGCATTGTCAGTATCAGCAGAAGTGTCTGTGACAGGAGCTGTGTCAGGAGCAGAGTCAGAGTCAGGAGCAGTGTCCGGAGCAGCGTCAGGAGCAGTGTCAGTATCTGGAGCAGTGTCAGGAGGAGTGTATGTGCCAGTGTCTGAAGCAGTGTCCGGAGAAGTGTAAGGAACAGTGACAGTGTCAGTGTCAGGAGCAGTGTCAGTGTCAGGAGCTGTGTCAGGAGCAGTGTCAGTGTCAGGAGCAGTGTCTGTAGCAATGTCAGGAGCAGTGTCAGTATCAGGATCAGTGTATGTGTCACGTGCAGTGTCAGGAGCAGTGTCAGTGCCAGGAGCAGTGTCAGTCCAGTGTAAGTGTCAGGAGCAGTGTCAGGAGCAGTGTCAGTGTTAGGAGCAGTGTCAGGAGCATTCTCAAGAACAGCAGCAGTGTCAGTGTCAGCAGCAGTGTCAGGAGCAGTGTCAGAGTCAGGAGCAATGTCAGGAGCAGTGTCAGGAGCTGTGTCAGTGTCAGGAGCAGTGTCAGGGACATTGTCAGGAACAGCAGCAGTGTCTGTGTCAGGAGCAGTGTCAGGAGCAGTGTCAGTGTCAGGAGCAGTGTCAGGGGCAGCGTCACGAGCAGTGTCAGGACCAGTGCCAGTGTCAGGATCAGCGTCAGTGTGAGCAGCAGTGTCAGGAACACTGGCAGGAGCAGTGTCTATGTCAGGAGCATTGTCAGTATCAGCAGAAGTGTCTGTGACAGGAGCAGTGTCAGGAGCAGGGTCAGTGTCAGGAGCAGCGTCAGGAGCAGTGTCAGGGGCAGTGGCAGTGTCTGGAGCAGTGTCAGGAGCAGTGTCAGGGGCAGTGGCAGTGTATGGAGCAGTGTCAGGAGTAGTGTAAGGAGCAGTGTCTGTAGCAGTGCCAGGAGCAGTGTCAGTGCCAGGAGCAGTGTCAGGAGCAGTGTCTGGAGCAGTGCCAGGAGCAGTGTCAGTGCCAGGAGCAGTGTCAGGAGAAGTGTCAGTGTCAGGAGCTGTGTCTGGAGCATTCTCAGGATCAGCAGTAGTGTCAGTGTCTGGAGCAGTGTCAGGAGCAGTGTCAGTGTCAGCAGCAGTGTCAGCAGCAGTGTCAGGAGCAGCATCAGGGTCAGGAGCAGTGTCAGGACCAGTGCCAGTGTCAGGAGCAGTGTCAGTGTGAGCAGCAGTGCCAGGAGCAGTGTAAGGAGCAGTGACAGTGTCAGTTTCAGGAGCAGTGTCAGTGTCAGGAGCAGTGTCAGGAGCAGTGACAGTGTCAGGAGCAGTGTCTGGAGCAGTGTCAGGAGCAGTGTCAGTATCAGGATCAGTGTAAGTGTCAGGAGCAGTGTCAGGAGCAGTGTCAGTGTCAGGAGGAGTGTCAGGAGCATTCTCAAGACCAGCAGCAGTGTCAGTGTCAGCAGCAGTGTACCAGGAGCAGTGTCAGCGTCAGGAGCAATGTCAGGAGCAGTGTCAGGAGCAGTGTCAGTGTCAGGAGCAGTGTCAGGGACAGTGTCAGGGACATTGTCAGGATCAGCAGCAGTGTCTGTGTCAGGAGCAGTGTCAGTGTCTGCAGCAATGTCACGAGCAGATTCAGGAGCAGTCTCAGTGTCAGTAGCAGTGTCAGGAGCAGTGTCAGTGTCAGGAGCAGTGCCAGTGTCAGTATCAGGAGCATTGTCAGTGTCAGGAGCAGTGTCAGTGTCAGGAGCTGTGCCAGGAGCAGCGTCAGGAGCAGTGTCAGGACCAGTGCCAGTGTCAGGATCAGTGTCAGTGTGAGCAGCAGTGTCAGGAACACTGGCAGGTGCAGTGTCTATGTCAGGAGCTGTGTCAGGAGCAGTGTCAGTGGCTGCAGCAATGTCACGAGCAGTGTCGGGAGCAGTCTCAGTATCAGTAGCAGCGTCAGGAGCAGTGTCAGCGTCATGAGCAGTGCCAGTGTCAGTGCCAGGAGCAGCGTCAGTGTCAGGAGCAGTGTATGGAGCAGTGTCTCTGTCAGGAGCTGTGTCAGGAGCATTGTCAGTATCAGAAGCAGTGTCTGTGTCAGGAGCAGTGTCAGGAGCAGCGTCAGTGTTAGGAGCAGTTTGAGGAGCAGTGTCAGTGACAGGAGCAGCGTCTGGTGCCGTGTCAGGAGCAGTGACAGTGTCAGCAGTAGTGCTAGGAACAGTGTCAGGAACAATGTCAGGAGCATTGTCCCTGTCAAGAGTTGTGTCAGTAGCAGTGTCAGTAGTACTGTCGGTGGCTGTAGCAGTGTAAGGAGCAGTGACAGTGTCATGAGCAGTGCCAGTGTCAGTGCCAAGAGCAGTGTCCGTGTCACGAGCAGTGTCTGTATCAGGAGCAGTGTAAGTGTCAGGAGCAGTGTCAGGAGCAGTGTCAGGAGCTTTCTTAGGATCAGCAGCAGTGTCAGTGTCAGCAGTAGTGTCACGAGAAGTGTCAGCGTCAGGAGCAATGTCTGGAGCAGTGTCAGGATCAGTGTCAGTGTCAGGAGCAGTGTCAGGAGCATTGTCAGGATCAACAAAAGTGTCTGTGTCAGGAGCAGTGTCAGGAGCAGTGTCAGTGTCAGGAGCATCGTCAGGAGCAGCGTCAGGAGCGGTGTCAGGACCAGTGCCAGTGTCAGGATCAGTGTCAGTGTGAGCAGCAGTGTCAGGAACACTTGCAGGAGCAGCGTCAGTGTAAGGAGCAGTGTCAACAGCAGTGTCAGGAGCAGTGTCAGCACCAGTTCCAGTGTCAGGAGCAGTGTCAGTGTGAGCAGCAGTGCCAGGAACAGTGGCAGGAGCAGTGTCACTGACACGAGCTGTGTCAGGAGCAGTGTCAGTGTGATTAGCAGTGTCAGGAGCAGTGTCAGTGTCATGAGCAGTGCCAGTGTCAGTATCAGGAGCAGTGTCAGTGTCAGTGTCAGTAGCAGTGTCTGGAAGAGTGAAAGTGTCTGTAGCACGAGCAGTATCAGTGTCAGGAGCAATGTCAGGAGCAGTGTCAGTGTCAGGAGCAGTGCCAGGAGCATTGTGAGGATCAGCAGCAGTGTCTGTGACAGGAGCAGTGCCAGAAGCAGTGAGAGTGTAAGTATCAGGAGCATTGTCAGTATCAGCAGCAGTGCCTGTGCCAGGACCAGTGCCAGGAGCGGTGTCAGTGTGAGGAGCTGTGTGAGAAGCAGTGTCTGTCTCAGAAGCAGTGTCAGGAGCATTGTCAGCGTCAGGAGCAACGTCAGGAGCAGTGTCAGGAGCAGTGTCAGTGTCAGGAGCAGTGTCAGGGACATTGTCAGGATCAGCAGCAGTGTCTGTGTCATGAGCAGTGCCAGTGTCAGTATCAGGAGCAGTGTCAGTACAGTGTCAGTAGCAGTGTCTGGAGCAGTGAAAGTGTCTGTAGCACGAGCAGTGTCAGTGTCAGGAGCAATGTCAGGAGCAGTGTCAGTGTCAGGAGCAGTGCCAGGAGCATTGTGAGGATCAGCAGCAGTGTCTGTGACAGGAGCAGTGCCAGTAGCAGTGAGAGTGTAAGTATCAGGAGCATTGTCAGTATCAGCAGCAGTGCCTGTGCCAGGACCAGTGCCAGGAGCGGTGTCAGTGTGAGGAGCTGTGTGAGAAGCAGTGTCTGTGTCAGAAGCAGTGTCAGGAGCAGTGTCAGTGTCAGCAGCAGTGTCAGCAGCAGTATCAGGAGCAGTTTCAGTGTCAGGAGCTGTGTCAGGAGCAGTGTCAGTGTCAGGAGCAGTCTCTGGAACAGTGTCAGGAGCAGTGTCAGGAGCATTCTCAAGGTCAGCAGCAGTGTCAGTGTCAGCAGCAGAGTCAGGAGCAGTGTCAGCGTCAGGAGCAGCGTCAGGAGCAGTGTGAGGAGCAGTGTCAGTGTCAGGAGCAGTGTCAGGGACATTGTCAGGATCAGCAGCAGTGACTGTGTCAGGAGTTGTGTCAGGAGCAGTGTCAGTGTCAGGAGCAGTGTCAGTAGCAGTGAGAGTGTCAGTATCAGGAGCATTGTCAGTGTCAGGAGCAGTGTCAGGAGCAGTGTCAGGAGCATTGTCTGTATCAGCAGCAGTGCCTGTGTCTGGAGCAGTGCCAGGAGCAGTGCCAGGAGAAGTGTCAGTGTCAGGAGCAGTGTCAGGAGCAGTGTCAGGAGCAGTGGCAGTGTCAGGAGAAGTGTCAGTAGCTGTGAGAGTGTCAGTATCAGGATCAGTGTCAGCTTCAGCAGCAGTTTCAGAAGCAGTCTCAGGAGCATTGTCAGTGTCAGCAGAAGTGTCTGTGTCAGGAGCAGTGTCAGGAGCAGTGTCAGTGTCAGTAGCTGTGTGAGGAGCAGTGTCAGTGTCAGTAGCAGTGTCAGGAGCAGTGTCAGTGTCAGGCGCAGTGCCAGTGTCAGTATCAGGAGCAGTGTCAGTGTCAGGAGTAGTGTCAGGAGCAGTGTTAGGAGCATTGTCAGCATCAGCAGCAGTGACTGTGTCAGGAGTTGTGTCAGGAGCAGTGTCAGTGTCAGGAGCAGTGTCAGTAGCAGTGAGAGTGTCAGTATCAGGAGCAGTGTCAGTTTCAGGAGCAGTTTCAGAAGCAGTGTCAGGAGCATTGTCAGTATCAGCAGAAGTGTCTGTGACAGGAGCAGTGTTAGGAGCGGGGTCAGTGTCAGGAGCAGCGTCAGGAGCAGTGTCAGGGGCAGTGGCAGTGTCTGGAGCAGTGTCAGGAGCAGTGTCAGCGTTAGGTGGAGTGTCAGGAGCAATGTCAGGAGCTGTGTCAGTGTCAGGAGCTGTTTCCGGAGCATTGTCAGGATCTGCAGCAGTGTCTGTGTCAGGAGCCGTGTCAGGAGCAGTGTCAGAGTCAGGAGCAGTGTCAGGAGCAGCGTCAGGAGCAGTGTCAGTATCAGGAGCAGTGTCAGGAGGAGTGTATGTGCCAGTGTCTGAAGCAGTGTCCTGAGAAGTGTAAGGAACAGTGACAGTGTCAGTGTCAGGAGCAGTGCCAGTGTCAGGAGCTGTGTCAGGAGCAGTGTCAGTGTCAGGAGCAGTGTCCGCTTCACGAGTAGTGTGAGGCGCAGTCTGAGTGACAGGAGCAGTGTCACGTGCAGCGTCAGTGTCTGGAGCAGTGTCAGGAGCAGTGTCAGGAGCAGGGACTGTGTCAGGAGCAGTTTCAGTGTCTGCAGCAGTGTGAGGAGCAGTGTCAGTGTCAGTGTCCGTGTCATTGTCAGTGTCAGGAGCTGTGTCAGGAGCAGTGTCAGTGTCAGGAGCAGTGTCTGGAGCAGTGTCAGGAGCAGTGTCAGTATCAGCAGCAGTGTCTGTGTCAGGAGCAGCATCAGGAGCAGTGTCAGGGGCAGTGGCAGTGTCTGGAGCAGTGTCAGGAGCAGTGTCAGGGGCAGTGGCAGTGTATGGAGCAGTGTCAGGACCAGTGTGAGTTTCAGGAGCAGTGTCAGGACCAGTGTCCGTGCCAGGAGATGTGTCAGGAGCTGTTCCAGTGCCAGCAGCAGTGTCAGTGTCATGGTCAGGGTCAGGAGCAGTGTCAGGAGCAGTATCAGCAGCAGTGTCAGCGTCAGAAGCTGTGTCAGGAGCAGTGTCAGCGTTAGGAGGAGTGTCAGGAGCAATGTCAGGAGCTGTGTCAGTGTCAGGATCTGTTTCCGGAGCATTGTCAGGATCTGCAGCAGTGTCTGTGTCAGGAGCCGTGTCAGGAGCAGTGTCAGTGTCAGGAGCAGTGTCAGGAGCAGTGTCAGTGTTAGGAGCAGTGTCAGGAGCATTCTCAAGAACAGCCGCAGTGTCAGTGTCAGCAGCAGTGTCAGGAGCAGTGTCAGAGTCAGGAGCAATGTCAGGAGCAGTGTCAGGAGCTGTGTCAGTGTCAGGAGCAGTGTCAGGGACATTGTCAGGAACAGCAGCAGTGTCTGTGTCAGGAGCAGTGTCAGGAGCAGTGTCAGTGTCAGGAGCAGTGTCAGGACCAGTGCCAGTGTAAGAAGCAGTGTCAGGACCAGTGTCAGTGCCAGGAGTAGTGTCAGGATCAGTGTCAGTGTCAGTGTCTGGAGCAGTGTCAGTAGCAGTGAGAGTGTCAGTATCAGGAGCAGTGTCAGTTTCAGGAGCAGTTTCAGAAGCAGTGTCAGGAGCATTGTCAGTATCAGCAGAAGTGTCTGTGACAGGAGCTGTGTCAGGAGCAGAGTCAGAGTCAGGAGCAGTGTCCGGAGCAGCGTCAGGAGCAGTGTCAGTATCTGGAGCAGTGTCAGGAGGAGTGTATGTGCCAGTGTCTGAAGCAGTGTCCGGAGAAGTGTAAGGAACAGTGACAGCGTCAGTGTCAGGAGCAGTGTCAGTGTCAGGAGCTGTGTCAGGAGCAGTGTCAGTGTCAGGAGCAGTGTCTGTAGCAATGTCAGGAGCAGTGTCAGTATCAGGATCAGTGTATGTGTCAAGTGCAGTGTCAGGAGCAGTGTCAGTGCCAGGAGCAGTGTCAGTCCAGTGTAAGTGTCAGGAGCAGTGTCAGGAGCAGTGTCAGTGTTAGGAGCAGTGTCAGGAGCATTCTCAAGAACAGCAGCAGTGTCAGTGTCAGCAGCAGTGTCAGGAGCAGTGTCAGAGTCAGGAGCAATGTCAGGAGCAGTGTCAGGAGCTGTGTCAGTGTCAGGAGCAGTGTCAGGGACATTGTCAGGAACAGCAGCAGTGTCTGTGTCAGGAGCAGTGTCAGGAGCAGTGTCAGTGTCAGGAGCAGTGTCAGGGGCAGCGTCACGAGCAGTGTCAGGACCAGTGCCAGTGTCAGGATCAGCGTCAGTGTGAGCAGCAGTGTCAGGAACACTGGCAGGAGCAGTGTCTATGTCAGGAGCATTGTCAGTATCAGCAGAAGTGTCTGTGACAGGAGCAGTGTCAGGAGCAGGGTCAGTGTCAGGAGCAGCGTCAGGAGCAGTGTCAGGGGCAGTGGCAGTGTCTGGAGCAGTGTCAGGAGCAGTGTCAGGGGCAGTGGCAGTGTATGGAGCAGTGTCAGGAGTAGTGTAAGGAGCAGTGTCTGTAGCAGTGCCAGGAGCAGTGTCAGTGCCAGGAGCAGTGTCAGGAGCAGTGTCTGGAGCAGTGCCAGGAGCAGTGTCAGTGCCAGGAGCAGTGTCAGGAGAAGTGTCAGTGTCAGGAGCTGTGTCTGGAGCATTCTCAGGATCAGCAGTAGTGTCAGTGTCTGGAGCAGTGTCAGGAGCAGTGTCAGTGTCAGCAGCAGTGTCAGCAGCAGTGTCAGGAGCAGCATCAGGGTCAGGAGCAGTGTCAGGACCAGTGCCAGTGTCAGGAGCAGTGTCAGTGTGAGCAGCAGTGCCAGGAGCAGTGTAAGGAGCAGTGACAGTGTCAGTTTCAGGAGCAGTGTCAGTGTCAGGAGCAGTGTCAGGAGCAGTGACAGTGTCAGGAGCAGTGTCTGGAGCAGTGTCAGGAGCAGTGTCAGTATCAGGATCAGTGTAAGTGTCAGGAGCAGTGTCAGGAGCAGTGTCAGTGTCAGGAGGAGTGTCAGGAGCATTCTCAAGACCAGCAGCAGTGTCAGTGTCAGCAGCAGTGTACCAGGAGCAGTGTCAGCGTCAGGAGCAATGTCAGGAGCAGTGTCAGGAGCAGTGTCAGTGTCAGGAGCAGTGTCAGGGACATTGTCAGGATCAGCAGCAGTGTCTGTGTCAGGAGCAGTGTCAGTGTCTGCAGCAATGTCACGAGCAGATTCAGGAGCAGTCTCAGTGTCAGTAGCAGTGTCAGGAGCAGTGTCAGTGTCAGGAGCAGTGCCAGTGTCAGTATCAGGAGCATTGTCAGTGTCAGGAGCAGTGTCAGTGTCAGGAGCTGTGCCAGGAGCAGTGACAGTGTCAGGAGCAGTGTCTGGAGCAGTGTCAGGAGCAGTGTCAGTATCAGGATCAGTGTAAGTGTCAGGAGCAGCGTCAGTGTCAGGAGCAGTGTCAGGGACATTGTCAGGATCAGCAGCAGTGTCTGTGTCAGGAGCAGTGTCAGGAGCAGTGTCAGTGTCAGGAGCAGTGACAGGAGAAGCGTCAGGAGCAGTGTCAGGACCAGTGCCAGTGTCAGGATCAGTGCCAGTGTAAGCAGCAGTGTCAGGAACACTGGCAGGGGCAGTGTCTATGTCTGGACCTGTGTCAGGAGCAGTGTCAGTGTCTGCAGCAATGTCACGAGCAGTGTCAGGAGCAGTCTCAGTGTCAGTAGCAGTGTCAGGAGCAGTGTCAGTGTCAGGAGCAGTGCTAGTGTCAGTATCAGGAGCATTGTCAGTGTCAGGAGCAGTGTCAGCAACAGTGTCAGGAGCAGTGTCAGGAACATTGTCAGTATCAGCAGCAGTGCCAGTGTGAGCAGCAGTGTCAGGAACACTGGCAGGAGCAGTGTCTATGTCAGGAACTGTGTCAGGAGCAGTGTCAGTGTCTTCAGCAATGTCACGAGCAGTGTCAGGAGCAGTGTCAGTGTCAGTAGCAGTGTCAGGAGCAGTGTCAGTGTCAGGAGCGGTGCCAGTGTCAGTATCAGGAGCAGTGACAGTGTCAGGAGCAGTGTCAGGAGCAGTGTCAGTGTCAGCGTCAGGAGCAGTGTCAGTGTCAGGAGCAGTGTCAGGACCAGTGCCAGTGTCAGAAGCAGTGTCAGGACCAGTGTCAGTGACGGGAGCAGTGTCAGGAGTAGAGTCAGGAGCAGTGTCAGGAGCAGTGTCAGGAGCATTGTCAGCATCAGCAGCAGTGCCTGTGTCAGGAGCTGTGTCAGGAGCAGTGTCAGTGTCTGCAGCAATGTCACGAGCAGTGTCAGGAGCAGTCTCAGTGTCAGTAGCAGTGTCTCGAGCAGTGTCTGTGACAGGAGCAGTGTCAGTAGCAGTGAGAGTGTTAGTATCAGGAGCATTGTCAGAATCAGCAGCAGTGTCTGTGTCAGGAGCAGCGTCTGGAGCAGTGTCAGGACCAGTGCCAGTGTCAGGATCAGTGTCAGTGTGAGCAGCAGTGTCAGGAACACTGGCAGGAGCAGTGTCTATGTCAGGAGCTGTGTCAGGAGCAGTGTCAGTGTCTGCACCAATGTCACGAGAAGTGTCAGGAGCAGTGTCAGTGTCAGTAGCAGTGTCAGGAGCATTGTCAGTATCAGCAGCAGTGTCTGTGTCAGGAGCTGTGTCAGGAGCAGTGTCAGCGTTAGGTGGAGTGTCAGGAGCAATGTCAGGAGCTGTGTCAGTGTCAGGAGCTGTTTCCGGAGCATTGTCAGGATCTGCAGCAGTGTCTGTGTCAGGAGCCGTGTCAGGAGCAGTGTCAGAGTCAGGAGCAGTGTCAGGAGCAGCGTCAGGAGCAGTGTCAGTATCAGGAGCAGTGTCAGGAGGAGTGTATGTGCCAGTGTCTGAAGCAGTGTCCGGAGAAGTGTAAGGAACGGTGACAGTGTCAGTGTCAGGAGCAGTGCCAGTGTCAGGAGCTGTGTCAGGAGCAGTGTCAGTGTCAGGAGCAGTGTCCGCTTCACGAGTAGTGTGAGGCGCAGTCTGAGTGACAGCAGCAGTGTCACGTGCAGCGTCAGTGTCTGGAGCAGTGTCAGGAGCAGTGTCAGGAGCAGGGACTGTGTCAGGAGCAGTTTCAGTGTCTGCAGCAGTGTGAGGAGCAGTGTCAGTGTCAGTGTCCGTGTCATTGTCAGTGTCAGGAGCTGTGTCAGGAGCAGTGTCAGTGTCAGGAGCAGTGTCTGGAGCAGTGTCAGGAGCATTGTCAGTATCAGCAGCAGTGTCTGTGTCAGGAGCAGCATCAGGAGCAGTGTCAGGGGCAGTGGCAGTGTCTGGAGCAGTGTCAGGAGCAGTGTCAGGGGCAGTGGCAGTGTATGGAGCAGTGTCAGGACCAGTGTGAGTTTCAGGAGCAGTGTCAGGACCAGTGTCCGTGCCAGGAGATGTGTCAGGAGCTGTTCCAGTGCCAGCAGCAGTGTCAGTGTCATGGTCAGGGTCAGGAGCAGTGTCAGGAGCAGTATCAGCAGCAGTGTCAGCGTCAGAAGCTGTGTCAGGAGCAGTGTCAGCGTTAGGAGGAGTGTCAGGAGCAATGTCAGGAGCTGTGTCAGTGTCAGGATCTGTTTCCGGAGCATTGTCAGGATCTGCAGCAGTGTCTGTGTCAGGAGCCGTGTCAGGAGCAGTGTCAGTGTCAGGAGCAGTGTCAGGAGGAGTGTCAGTGTTAGGAGCAGTGTCAGGAGCATTCTCAAGAACAGCCGCTGTGTCAGTGTCAGCAGCAGTGTCAGGAGCAGTGTCAGAGTCAGGAGCAATGTCAGGAGCAGTGTCAGGAGCTGTGTCAGTGTCAGGAGCAGTGTCAGGGACATTGTCAGGAACAGCAGCAGTGTCTGTGTCAGGAGCAGTGTCAGGAGCAGTGTCAGTGTCAGGAGCAGTGTCAGGGGCAGCGTCAGGAGCAGTGTCAGGACCAGTGCCAGTGTCAGGATCAGCGTCAGTGCGAGCAGCAGTGTCAGGAACACGGGCAGGAGCAGTGTCTATGTCAGGAGCATTGTCAGTATCAGCAGAAGTGTCTGTGACAGGAGCAGTGTCAGGAGCAGGGTCAGTGTCAGGAGCAGCGTCAGGAGCAGTGTCAGGGGCAGTGGCAGTGTCTGGAGCAGTGTCAGGAGCAGTGCCAGGGGCAGTGGCAGTGTATGGAGCAGTGTCAGGAGCAGTGTAAGGAGCAGTGTCTGTAGCAGTGCCAGGAGCAGTGTCAGTGCCAGGAGCAGTGTCAGGAGCAGTGTCTGGAGCAGTGCCAGGAGCAGCGTCAGTGCCAAGAGCAGTGTCTGGAGAAGTGTCAGTGTCAGGAGCTGTGTCTGGAGCATTCTCAGGATCAGCAGTAGTGTCAGTGTCTGGAGCAGTGTCAGGAACGGTGTCAGTGTCAGGAGCAGTGTCAGGAGCAGTGTCAGTGTCAGGAGTAGTGTCAGGAGCAGAGTCAGTGACAGTGTATGGAGCGGTGTCAGGAGCAGTGTCAGTGTCAGGATCAGTGTCAGTGTCAGGAGCTCTGTCAGGAGCAGTGTCAGTGTCAGGAGCATTGTCAGTATCAGCAGAAGTGTCTGTGACAGGAGCAGTGTCAGGAGCAGGGTCAGTGTCAGGAGCAGCGTCAGGAGCAGTGTCAGGGGCAGTGGCAGTGTCTGGAGCAGCGTCAGGAGCAGTGTCAGGGGCAGTGGCAGTGTATGGAGCAGTGTCAGGAGCAGTGTCAGGAGCAGTGACTGTAGCAGTGTCAGGAGCAGTATCAGCAGCAGTGTCAGTGTCAGGAGCTGTGTCAGGAGCAGTGTCAGTGTCAGGAGCAGTGTCTGGAGCAGTGTCAGGAGCAGGGTCAGTGTCAGGAGCAGCGTCAGGAGCAGTGTCAGGGGCAGTGGCAGTGTCTGGAGCAGCGTCAGGAGCAGTGTCAGGAGCAGTGTCTGTAGCAGTGCCAGGAGCAGTGTCAGTGCCAGGAGCAGTGTCAGGAGCAGTGTCAGTGTCAGGAGCTGTGTCTGGAGCATTCTCAGGATCAGCAGTAGTGTCAGTGTCTGGAGCAGTGTCAGGAGCGGTGTCAGTGTCAGGAGCGGTGTCAGTGTCAGGAGCAGTGTCAGGAGCAGTGTCAGTGTCAGGAGCAGTCTAAGGAGCAGTGTCAGTGACAGATCCAGTGTGAGGCGCAGCGCCAGAGTCAGGAGCAGTGTCAGGACCAGTGTGAGTTTCAGGAGCAGTGTCAGGACCAGTGTCCGTGCCAGGAGCTGTGTCTGGAGCTGTGGCAGTGCCAGCAGCAGTGTCAGTGTCATTGTCAGAGTCAGGAGCAGTGTCAGGAGCAGTATCAGCAGCAGTGTCAGCGTTAGGAGCAGTGTCAGGAGCAGTGTCAGCGTTAGGAGGAGTGTCAGGAGCAATGTCAGGAACTGTGTCAGTGTCAGGAGCTGTTTCCGAAGCATTGTCAGGATCTGCAGCAGTGTCTGTGTCAGGAGCCGTGTCAGAAGCGGTGTCAGAGTCAGGAGCAGTGTCAGGAGCAGTGTCAGGAGCAGTGTCAGTGTCAGGAGCAGTGTCAGTAGCAGTGAGAGTGTCAGTATCAGGAGCAGTGTCAGTTTCAGGAGCAGTGTCAGTTTCAGGAGCAGTTTCAGAAGCAGTGTCAGGAGCATTGTCAGTATCAGGATCAGTGTAAGTGTCAGGAGCAGTGTCAGGAGAAGTGTCAGTGCCAGGAGCAGTGTCAGTCCAGTGTAAGTGTCAGGAGCAGTGTCAGGAGCTGTGTCAGTGTCAGGAGCAGTGTCAGGAGCATTCTCAACAACAGCAGCAGTGTCAGTGTCAGCAGCAGTGTCAGGAGCAGTGTCAGAGTCAGGAGCAATGTCAGGAGCAGTGTCAGGAGCTGTGTCAGTGTCAGGAGCAGTGTCAGGGACATTGTCAGTATCAGCAACAGTGTCAGTGTCAGGAGCAGTGTCAGTGTCAGGAGCTGTGTCAGTATCAGGAGCAGTGTCAGGAGGAGTGTCTGGAGCAGTGTCAGGAGCAGTGTCAGTATCAGGCTCAGTGTAAGTGTCAGGATCAGTGTCAGGAGCAGTGTCAGTGCCAGGAGCAGTGTCAGTCCAGTGTAAGTGCCAGGAGCAGTGTCTGGAGCAGTGTCAGTTTCAGGAGCTGTGTCTGGAGCATTCTCAGGATCAGCAGTAATGTCAGTGTCTGGAGCAGTGTCAGGAGTAGTGTCAGTGTCAGGAGCAGTGTCAGTGTCAGGAGCAGTCTCAGGAGCAGTGCCAGTGCCAGATCCAGTGTGAGGAGCAGCGCCAGAGTCAGGAGCAGTGTCAGGACCAGTGTGAGTTTCAGGAGCAGTGTCAGGACCAGTGTCCGTGCCAGGAGCTGTGTCAGGAGCTGTTCCAGTGCCAGCAGCAGTGTCAGTGTCAATGTCAGAGTCAGGAGCAGTGTCAGGAGCAGTATCAGCAGCAGTGTCAGCGTCAGGAGCTGTGTCAGGAGCAGTGTCAGCGTTAGGAGGAGTGTCAGGAGCAATGTCAGGAGCTGTGTCAGTGTCAGGAGCTGTTTCCGGAGCATTGTCAGAATCTGCGACAATGTCTGTGTCAGGAGCCGTGTCAGAATCAGTGTCAGAGTCAGGAGCAGTGTCAGGAGCAGCGTCAGGAGCAGTGTCAGTGTCAGGAGCAGTGTCAGGAGGAGTGTATGTGCCAGTGTCTGAAGCAGTGTCCGGAGCAGTGTAAGGAACAGTGACAGTGTCAGTGTTAGGAGCAGTGTCAGTGTCAGGAGCTGTGTCAGGAGCAGTGTCAGTGTCAGGAGCAGTGTCTGGAGCAGTGTCAGGAGCAGTGTCAGTATCAGCAGCAGTGTCTGTGTCAGGAGCAGTGTCAGTGCGAGCAGCAGTGTCAGGAACACGGGCAGGAGCAGTGTCTATGTCAGGAGCATTGTCAGTATCAGCAGAAGTGTCTGTGACAGGAGCAGTGTCAGGAGCAGGGTCAGTGTCAGGAGCAGCGTCAGGAGCAGTGTCAGGGGCAGTGGCAGTGTCTGGAGCAGTGTCAGGAGCAGTGTCAGGGGCAGTGGCAGTGTATGGAGCAGTGTCAGGAGCAGTGTAAGGAGCAGTGTCTGTAGCAGTGCCAGGAGCAGTGTCAGTGCCAGGAGCAGTGTCAGGAGCAGTGTCTGGAGCAGTGCCAGGAGCAGCGTCAGTGCCAAGAGCAGTGTCAGGAGAAGTGTCAGTGTCAGGAGCTGTGTCTGGAGCATTCTCAGGATCAGCAGTAGTGTCAGTGTCTGGAGCAGTGTCAGGAACGGTGTCAGTGTCAGGAGCAGTGTCAGGAGCAGTGTCAGTGTCAGGAGTAGTGTCAGGAGCAGAGTCAGTGACAGTGTATGGAGCGGTGTCAGGAGCAGTGTCAGTGTCAGGATCAGTGTCAGTGTCAGGAGCAGTGTCAGGAGCAGTGACAGTGTCAGGAGCAGTGTCTGGAGCAGTGTCAGGAGCAGTGTCTGTATCAGGATCAGTGTAAGTGTCAGGAGCAGTGTCAGGAGCAGTGTCAGTGTCAGGAGGAGTGTCAGGAGCATTCTCAAGACCAGCAGCAGTGTCAGTGTCAGCAGCAGTGTACCAGGAGCAGTGTCAGCGTCAGGAGCAATGTCAGGAGCAGTGTCAGGAGCAGTGTCAGTGTCAGGAGCAGTGTCAGGGACAGTGTCAGGGACATTGTCAGGATCAGCAGCAGTGTCTGTGTCAGGAGCAGTGTCAGTGTCTGCAGCAATGTCACGAGCAGATTCAGGAGCAGTCTCAGTGTCAGTAGCAGTGTCAGGAGCAGTGTCAGTGTCAGGAGCAGTGCCAGTGTCAGTATCAGGAGCATTGTCAGTGTCAGGAGCAGTGTCAGTGTCAGGAGCTGTGCCAGGAGCAGCGTCAGGAGCAGTGTCAGGACCAGTGCCAGTGTCAGGATCAGTGTCAGTGTGAGCAGCAGTGTCAGGAACACTGGCAGGTGCAGTGTCTATGTCAGGAGCTGTGTCAGGAGCAGTGTCAGTGGCTGCAGCAATGTCACGAGCAGTGTCGGGAGCAGTCTCAGTATCAGTAGCAGCGTCAGGAGCAGTGTCAGCGTCATGAGCAGTGCCAGTGTCAGTGCCAGGAGCAGCGTCAGTGTCAGGAGCAGTGTATGGAGCAGTGTCTCTGTCAGGAGCTGTGTCAGGAGCATTGTCAGTATCAGAAGCAGTGTCTGTGTCAGGAGCAGTGTCAGGAGCAGCGTCAGTGTTAGGAGCAGTTTGAGGAGCAGTGTCAGTGACAGGAGCAGCGTCTGGTGCCGTGTCAGGAGCAGTGACAGTGTCAGCAGTAGTGCTAGGAACAGTGTCAGGAACAATGTCAGGAGCATTGTCCCTGTCAAGAGTTGTGTCAGTAGCAGTGTCAGTAGTACTGTCGGTGGCTGTAGCAGTGTAAGGAGCAGTGACAGTGTCATGAGCAGTGCCAGTGTCAGTGCCAAGAGCAGTGTCCGTGTCACGAGCAGTGTCTGTATCAGGAGCAGTGTAAGTGTCAGGAGCAGTGTCAGGAGCAGTGTCAGGAGCTTTCTTAGGATCAGCAGCAGTGTCAGTGTCAGCAGTAGTGTCACGAGAAGTGTCAGCGTCAGGAGCAATGTCTGGAGCAGTGTCAGGATCAGTGTCAGTGTCAGGAGCAGTGTCAGGAGCATTGTCAGGATCAACAAAAGTGTCTGTGTCAGGAGCAGTGTCAGGAGCAGTGTCAGTGTCAGGAGCATCGTCAGGAGCAGCGTCAGGAGCGGTGTCAGGACCAGTGCCAGTGTCAGGATCAGTGTCAGTGTGAGCAGCAGTGTCAGGAACACTTGCAGGAGCAGCGTCAGTGTAAGGAGCAGTGTCAACAGCAGTGTCAGGAGCAGTGTCAGCACCAGTTCCAGTGTCAGGAGCAGTGTCAGTGTGAGCAGCAGTGCCAGGAACAGTGGCAGGAGCAGTGTCACTGACACGAGCTGTGTCAGGAGCAGTGTCAGTGTGATTAGCAGTGTCAGGAGCAGTGTCAGTGTCATGAGCAGTGCCAGTGTCAGTATCAGGAGCAGTGTCAGTGTCAGTGTCAGTAGCAGTGTCTGGAAGAGTGAAAGTGTCTGTAGCACGAGCAGTATCAGTGTCAGGAGCAATGTCAGGAGCAGTGTCAGTGTCAGGAGCAGTGCCAGGAGCATTGTGAGGATCAGCAGCAGTGTCTGTGACAGGAGCAGTGCCAGAAGCAGTGAGAGTGTAAGTATCAGGAGCATTGTCAGTATCAGCAGCAGTGCCTGTGCCAGGACCAGTGCCAGGAGCGGTGTCAGTGTGAGGAGCTGTGTGAGAAGCAGTGTCTGTCTCAGAAGCAGTGTCAGGAGCATTGTCAGCGTCAGGAGCAACGTCAGGAGCAGTGTCAGGAGCAGTGTCAGTGTCAGGAGCAGTGTCAGGGACATTGTCAGGATCAGCAGCAGTGTCTGTGTCATGAGCAGTGCCAGTGTCAGTATCAGGAGCAGTGTCAGTACAGTGTCAGTAGCAGTGTCTGGAGCAGTGAAAGTGTCTGTAGCACGAGCAGTGTCAGTGTCAGGAGCAATGTCAGGAGCAGTGTCAGTGTCAGGAGCAGTGCCAGGAGCATTGTGAGGATCAGCAGCAGTGTCTGTGACAGGAGCAGTGCCAGTAGCAGTGAGAGTGTAAGTATCAGGAGCATTGTCAGTATCAGCAGCAGTGCCTGTGCCAGGACCAGTGCCAGGAGCGGTGTCAGTGTGAGGAGCTGTGTGAGAAGCAGTGTCTGTGTCAGAAGCAGTGTCAGGAGCAGTGTCAGTGTCAGCAGCAGTGTCAGCAGCAGTATCAGGAGCAGTTTCAGTGTCAGGAGCTGTGTCAGGAGCAGTGTCAGTGTCAGGAGCAGTCTCTGGAACAGTGTCAGGAGCAGTGTCAGGAGCATTCTCAAGGTCAGCAGCAGTGTCAGTGTCAGCAGCAGAGTCAGGAGCAGTGTCAGCGTCAGGAGCAGCGTCAGGAGCAGTGTGAGGAGCAGTGTCAGTGTCAGGAGCAGTGTCAGGGACATTGTCAGGATCAGCAGCAGTGACTGTGTCAGGAGTTGTGTCAGGAGCAGTGTCAGTGTCAGGAGCAGTGTCAGTAGCAGTGAGAGTGTCAGTATCAGGAGCATTGTCAGTGTCAGGAGCAGTGTCAGGAGCAGTGTCAGGAGCATTGTCTGTATCAGCAGCAGTGCCTGTGTCTGGAGCAGTGCCAGGAGCAGTGCCAGGAGAAGTGTCAGTGTCAGGAGCAGTGTCAGGAGCAGTGTCAGGAGCAGTGGCAGTGTCAGGAGAAGTGTCAGTAGCTGTGAGAGTGTCAGTATCAGGATCAGTGTCAGCTTCAGCAGCAGTTTCAGAAGCAGTCTCAGGAGCATTGTCAGTGTCAGCAGAAGTGTCTGTGTCAGGAGCAGTGTCAGGAGCAGTGTCAGTGTCAGTAGCTGTGTGAGGAGCAGTGTCAGTGTCAGTAGCAGTGTCAGGAGCAGTGTCAGTGTCAGGCGCAGTGCCAGTGTCAGTATCAGGAGCAGTGTCAGTGTCAGGAGTAGTGTCAGGAGCAGTGTTAGGAGCATTGTCAGCATCAGCAGCAGTGACTGTGTCAGGAGTTGTGTCAGGAGCAGTGTCAGTGTCAGGAGCAGTGTCAGTAGCAGTGAGAGTGTCAGTATCAGGAGCAGTGACAGTTTCAGGAGCAGTTTCAGAAGCAGTGTCAGGAGCATTGTCAGTATCAGCAGAAGTGTCTGTGACAGGAGCAGTGTTAGGAGCGGGGTCAGTGTCAGGAGCAGCGTCAGGAGCAGTGTCAGGGGCAGTGGCAGTGTCTGGAGCAGTGTCAGGAGCAGTGTCAGCGTTAGGTGGAGTGTCAGGAGCAATGTCAGGAGCTGTGTCAGTGTCAGGAGCTGTTTCCGGAGCATTGTCAGGATCTGCAGCAGTGTCTGTGTCAGGAGCCGTGTCAGGAGCAGTGTCAGAGTCAGGAGCAGTGTCAGGAGCAGCGTCAGGAGCAGTGTCAGTATCAGCAGCAGTGTCTGTGTCAGGAGCAGCATCAGGAGCAGTGTCAGGGGCAGTGGCAGTGTCTGGAGCAGTGTCAGGAGCAGTGTCAGGGGCAGTGGCAGTGTATGGAGCAGTGTCAGGACCAGTGTGAGTTTCAGGAGCAGTGTCAGGACCAGTGTCCGTGCCAGGAGATGTGTCAGGAGCTGTTCCAGTGCCAGCAGCAGTGTCAGTGTCATGGTCAGGGTCAGGAGCAGTGTCAGGAGCAGTATCAGCAGCAGTGTCAGCGTCAGAAGCTGTGTCAGGAGCAGTGTCAGCGTTAGGAGGAGTGTCAGGAGCAATGTCAGGAGCTGTGTCAGTGTCAGGATCTGTTTCCGGAGCATTGTCAGGATCTGCAGCAGTGTCTGTGTCAGGAGCCGTGTCAGGAGCAGTGTCAGTGTCAGGAGCAGTGTCAGGAGCAGTGTCAGTGTTAGGAGCAGTGTCAGGAGCATTCTCAAGAACAGCCGCAGTGTCAGTGTCAGCAGCAGTGTCAGGAGCAGTGTCAGAGTCAGGAGCAATGTCAGGAGCAGTGTCAGGAGCTGTGTCAGTGTCAGGAGCAGTGTCAGGGACATTGTCAGGAACAGCAGCAGTGTCTGTGTCAGGAGCAGTGTCAGGAGCAGTGTCAGTGTCAGGAGCAGTGTCAGGACCAGTGCCAGTGTAAGAAGCAGTGTCAGGACCAGTGTCAGTGCCAGGAGTAGTGTCAGGATCAGTGTCAGTGTCAGTGTCTGGAGCAGTGTCAGTAGCAGTGAGAGTGTCAGTATCAGGAGCAGTGTCAGTTTCAGGAGCAGTTTCAGAAGCAGTGTCAGGAGCATTGTCAGTATCAGCAGAAGTGTCTGTGACAGGAGCTGTGTCAGGAGCAGAGTCAGAGTCAGGAGCAGTGTCCGGAGCAGCGTCAGGAGCAGTGTCAGTATCTGGAGCAGTGTCAGGAGGAGTGTATGTGCCAGTGTCTGAAGCAGTGTCCGGAGAAGTGTAAGGAACAGTGACAGCGTCAGTGTCAGGAGCAGTGTCAGTGTCAGGAGCTGTGTCAGGAGCAGTGTCAGTGTCAGGAGCAGTGTCTGTAGCAATGTCAGGAGCAGTGTCAGTATCAGGATCAGTGTATGTGTCACGTGCAGTGTCAGGAGCAGTGTCAGTGCCAGGAGCAGTGTCAGTCCAGTGTAAGTGTCAGGAGCAGTGTCAGGAGCAGTGTCAGTGTTAGGAGCAGTGTCAGGAGCATTCTCAAGAACAGCAGCAGTGTCAGTGTCAGCAGCAGTGTCAGGAGCAGTGTCAGAGTCAGGAGCAATGTCAGGAGCAGTGTCAGGAGCTGTGTCAGTGTCAGGAGCAGTGTCAGGGACATTGTCAGGAACAGCAGCAGTGTCTGTGTCAGGAGCAGTGTCAGGAGCAGTGTCAGTGTCAGGAGCAGTGTCAGGGGCAGCGTCACGAGCAGTGTCAGGACCAGTGCCAGTGTCAGGATCAGCGTCAGTGTGAGCAGCAGTGTCAGGAACACTGGCAGGAGCAGTGTCTATGTCAGGAGCATTGTCAGTATCAGCAGAAGTGTCTGTGACAGGAGCAGTGTCAGGAGCAGGGTCAGTGTCAGGAGCAGCGTCAGGAGCAGTGTCAGGGGCAGTGGCAGTGTCTGGAGCAGTGTCAGGAGCAGTGTCAGGGGCAGTGGCAGTGTATGGAGCAGTGTCAGGAGTAGTGTAAGGAGCAGTGTCTGTAGCAGTGCCAGGAGCAGTGTCAGTGCCAGGAGCAGTGTCAGGAGCAGTGTCTGGAGCAGTGCCAGGAGCAGTGTCAGTGCCAGGAGCAGTGTCAGGAGAAGTGTCAGTGTCAGGAGCTGTGTCTGGAGCATTCTCAGGATCAGCAGTAGTGTCAGTGTCTGGAGCAGTGTCAGGAGCAGTGTCAGTGTCAGCAGCAGTGTCAGCAGCAGTGTCAGGAGCAGCATCAGGGTCAGGAGCAGTGTCAGGACCAGTGCCAGTGTCAGGAGCAGTGTCAGTGTGAGCAGCAGTGCCAGGAGCAGTGTAAGGAGCAGTGACAGTGTCAGTTTCAGGAGCAGTGTCAGTGTCAGGAGCAGTGTCAGGAGCAGTGACAGTGTCAGGAGCAGTGTCTGGAGCAGTGTCAGGAGCAGTGTCAGTATCAGGATCAGTGTAAGTGTCAGGAGCAGTGTCAGGAGCAGTGTCAGTGTCAGGAGGAGTGTCAGGAGCATTCTCAAGACCAGCAGCAGTGTCAGTGTCAGCAGCAGTGTACCAGGAGCAGTGTCAGCGTCAGGAGCAATGTCAGGAGCAGTGTCAGGAGCAGTGTCAGTGTCAGGAGCAGTGTCAGGGACATTGTCAGGATCAGCAGCAGTGTCTGTGTCAGGAGCAGTGTCAGTGTCTGCAGCAATGTCACGAGCAGATTCAGGAGCAGTCTCAGTGTCAGTAGCAGTGTCAGGAGCAGTGTCAGTGTCAGGAGCAGTGCCAGTGTCAGTATCAGGAGCATTGTCAGTGTCAGGAGCAGTGTCAGTGTCAGGAGCTGTGCCAGGAGCAGTGACAGTGTCAGGAGCAGTGTCTGGAGCAGTGTCAGGAGCAGTGTCAGTATCAGGATCAGTGTAAGTGTCAGGAGCAGCGTCAGTGTCAGGAGCAGTGTCAGGGACATTGTCAGGATCAGCAGCAGTGTCTGTGTCAGGAGCAGTGTCAGGAGCAGTGTCAGTGTCAGGAGCAGTGACAGGAGAAGCGTCAGGAGCAGTGTCAGGACCAGTGCCAGTGTCAGGATCAGTGCCAGTGTAAGCAGCAGTGTCAGGAACACTGGCAGGGGCAGTGTCTATGTCTGGACCTGTGTCAGGAGCAGTGTCAGTGTCTGCAGCAATGTCACGAGCAGTGTCAGGAGCAGTCTCAGTGTCAGTAGCAGTGTCAGGAGCAGTGTCAGTGTCAGGAGCAGTGCTAGTGTCAGTATCAGGAGCATTGTCAGTGTCAGGAGCAGTGTCAGCAACAGTGTCAGGAGCAGTGTCAGGAACATTGTCAGTATCAGCAGCAGTGCCAGTGTGAGCAGCAGTGTCAGGAACACTGGCAGGAGCAGTGTCTATGTCAGGAACTGTGTCAGGAGCAGTGTCAGTGTCTTCAGCAATGTCACGAGCAGTGTCAGGAGCAGTGTCAGTGTCAGTAGCAGTGTCAGGAGCAGTGTCAGTGTCAGGAGCGGTGCCAGTGTCAGTATCAGGAGCAGTGACAGTGTCAGGAGCAGTGTCAGGAGCAGTGTCAGTGTCAGCGTCAGGAGCAGTGTCAGTGTCAGGAGCAGTGTCAGGACCAGTGCCAGTGTCAGAAGCAGTGTCAGGACCAGTGTCAGTGACGGGAGCAGTGTCAGGAGTAGAGTCAGGAGCAGTGTCAGGAGCAGTGTCAGGAGCATTGTCAGCATCAGCAGCAGTGCCTGTGTCAGGAGCTGTGTCAGGAGCAGTGTCAGTGTCTGCAGCAATGTCACGAGCAGTGTCAGGAGCAGTCTCAGTGTCAGTAGCAGTGTCTCGAGCAGTGTCTGTGACAGGAGCAGTGTCAGTAGCAGTGAGAGTGTTAGTATCAGGAGCATTGTCAGAATCAGCAGCAGTGTCTGTGTCAGGAGCAGCGTCTGGAGCAGTGTCAGGACCAGTGCCAGTGTCAGGATCGGTGTCAGTGTGAGCAGCAGTGTCAGGAACACTGGCAGGAGCAGTGTCTATGTCAGGAGCTGTGTCAGGAGCAGTGTCAGTGTCTGCACCAATGTCACGAGAAGTGTCAGGAGCAGTGTCAGTGTCAGTAGCAGTGTCAGGAGCATTGTCAGTATCAGCAGCAGTGTCTGTGTCAGGAGCTGTGTCAGGAGCAGTGTCAGCGTTAGGTGGAGTGTCAGGAGCAATGTCAGGAGCTGTGTCAGTGTCAGGAGCTGTTTCCGGAGCATTGTCAGGATCTGCAGCAGTGTCTGTGTCAGGAGCCGTGTCAGGAGCAGTGTCAGAGTCAGGAGCAGTGTCAGGAGCAGCGTCAGGAGCAGTGTCAGTATCAGGAGCAGTGTCAGGAGGAGTGTATGTGCCAGTGTCTGAAGCAGTGTCCGGAGAAGTGTAAGGAACGGTGACAGTGTCAGTGTCAGGAGCAGTGCCAGTGTCAGGAGCTGTGTCAGGAGCAGTGTCAGTGTCAGGAGCAGTGTCCGCTTCACGAGTAGTGTGAGGCGCAGTCTGAGTGACAGCAGCAGTGTCACGTGCAGCGTCAGTGTCTGGAGCAGTGTCAGGAGCAGTGTCAGGAGCAGGGACTGTGTCAGGAGCAGTTTCAGTGTCTGCAGCAGTGTGAGGAGCAGTGTCAGTGTCAGTGTCCGTGTCATTGTCAGTGTCAGGAGCTGTGTCAGGAGCAGTGTCAGTGTCAGGAGCAGTGTCTGGAGCAGTGTCAGGAGCATTGTCAGTATCAGCAGCAGTGTCTGTGTCAGGAGCAGCATCAGGAGCAGTGTCAGGGGCAGTGGCAGTGTCTGGAGCAGTGTCAGGAGCAGTGTCAGGGGCAGTGGCAGTGTATGGAGCAGTGTCAGGACCAGTGTGAGTTTCAGGAGCAGTGTCAGGACCAGTGTCCGTGCCAGGAGATGTGTCAGGAGCTGTTCCAGTGCCAGCAGCAGTGTCAGTGTCATGGTCAGGGTCAGGAGCAGTGTCAGGAGCAGTATCAGCAGCAGTGTCAGCGTCAGAAGCTGTGTCAGGAGCAGTGTCAGCGTTAGGAGGAGTGTCAGGAGCAATGTCAGGAGCTGTGTCAGTGTCAGGATCTGTTTCCGGAGCATTGTCAGGATCTGCAGCAGTGTCTGTGTCAGGAGCCGTGTCAGGAGCAGTGTCAGTGTCAGGAGCAGTGTCAGGAGGAGTGTCAGTGTTAGGAGCAGTGTCAGGAGCATTCTCAAGAACAGCCGCTGTGTCAGTGTCAGCAGCAGTGTCAGGAGCAGTGTCAGAGTCAGGAGCAATGTCAGGAGCAGTGTCAGGAGCTGTGTCAGTGTCAGGAGCAGTGTCAGGGACATTGTCAGGAACAGCAGCAGTGTCTGTGTCAGGAGCAGTGTCAGGAGCAGTGTCAGTGTCAGGAGCAGTGTCAGGGGCAGCGTCAGGAGCAGTGTCAGGACCAGTGCCAGTGTCAGGATCAGCGTCAGTGCGAGCAGCAGTGTCAGGAACACGGGCAGGAGCAGTGTCTATGTCAGGAGCATTGTCAGTATCAGCAGAAGTGTCTGTGACAGGAGCAGTGTCAGGAGCAGGGTCAGTGTCAGGAGCAGCGTCAGGAGCAGTGTCAGGGGCAGTGGCAGTGTCTGGAGCAGTGTCAGGAGCAGTGCCAGGGGCAGTGGCAGTGTATGGAGCAGTGTCAGGAGCAGTGTAAGGAGCAGTGTCTGTAGCAGTGCCAGGAGCAGTGTCAGTGCCAGGAGCAGTGTCAGGAGCAGTGTCTGGAGCAGTGCCAGGAGCAGCGTCAGTGCCAAGAGCAGTGTCTGGAGAAGTGTCAGTGTCAGGAGCTGTGTCTGGAGCATTCTCAGGATCAGCAGTAGTGTCAGTGTCTGGAGCAGTGTCAGGAACGGTGTCAGTGTCAGGAGCAGTGTCAGGAGCAGTGTCAGTGTCAGGAGTAGTGTCAGGAGCAGAGTCAGTGACAGTGTATGGAGCGGTGTCAGGAGCAGTGTCAGTGTCAGGATCAGTGTCAGTGTCAGGAGCTCTGTCAGGAGCAGTGTCAGTGTCAGGAGCATTGTCAGTATCAGCAGAAGTGTCTGTGACAGGAGCAGTGTCAGGAGCAGGGTCAGTGTCAGGAGCAGCGTCAGGAGCAGTGTCAGGGGCAGTGGCAGTGTCTGGAGCAGCGTCAGGAGCAGTGTCAGGGGCAGTGGCAGTGTATGGAGCAGTGTCAGGAGCAGTGTCAGGAGCAGTGACTGTAGCAGTGTCAGGAGCAGTATCAGCAGCAGTGTCAGTGTCAGGAGCTGTGTCAGGAGCAGTGTCAGTGTCAGGAGCAGTGTCTGGAGCAGTGTCAGGAGCAGGGTCAGTGTCAGGAGCAGCGTCAGGAGCAGTGTCAGGGGCAGTGGCAGTGTCTGGAGCAGCGTCAGGAGCAGTGTCAGGAGCAGTGTCTGTAGCAGTGCCAGGAGCAGTGTCAGTGCCAGGAGCAGTGTCAGGAGCAGTGTCAGTGTCAGGAGCTGTGTCTGGAGCATTCTCAGGATCAGCAGTAGTGTCAGTGTCTGGAGCAGTGTCAGGAGCGGTGTCAGTGTCAGGAGCGGTGTCAGTGTCAGGAGCAGTGTCAGGAGCAGTGTCAGTGTCAGGAGCAGTCTAAGGAGCAGTGTCAGTGACAGATCCAGTGTGAGGCGCAGCGCCAGAGTCAGGAGCAGTGTCAGGACCAGTGTGAGTTTCAGGAGCAGTGTCAGGACCAGTGTCCGTGCCAGGAGCTGTGTCTGGAGCTGTGGCAGTGCCAGCAGCAGTGTCAGTGTCATTGTCAGAGTCAGGAGCAGTGTCAGGAGCAGTATCAGCAGCAGTGTCAGCGTTAGGAGCAGTGTCAGGAGCAGTGTCAGCGTTAGGAGGAGTGTCAGGAGCAATGTCAGGAACTGTGTCAGTGTCAGGAGCTGTTTCCGAAGCATTGTCAGGATCTGCAGCAGTGTCTGTGTCAGGAGCCGTGTCAGAAGCGGTGTCAGAGTCAGGAGCAGTGTCAGGAGCAGTGTCAGGAGCAGTGTCAGTGTCAGGAGCAGTGTCAGTAGCAGTGAGAGTGTCAGTATCAGGAGCAGTGTCAGTTTCAGGAGCAGTGTCAGTTTCAGGAGCAGTTTCAGAAGCAGTGTCAGGAGCATTGTCAGTATCAGGATCAGTGTAAGTGTCAGGAGCAGTGTCAGGAGAAGTGTCAGTGCCAGGAGCAGTGTCAGTCCAGTGTAAGTGTCAGGAGCAGTGTCAGGAGCTGTGTCAGTGTCAGGAGCAGTGTCAGGAGCATTCTCAACAACAGCAGCAGTGTCAGTGTCAGCAGCAGTGTCAGGAGCAGTGTCAGAGTCAGGAGCAATGTCAGGAGCAGTGTCAGGAGCTGTGTCAGTGTCAGGAGCAGTGTCAGGGACATTGTCAGTATCAGCAACAGTGTCAGTGTCAGGAGCAGTGTCAGTGTCAGGAGCTGTGTCAGTATCAGGAGCAGTGTCAGGAGGAGTGTCTGGAGCAGTGTCAGGAGCAGTGTCAGTATCAGGCTCAGTGTAAGTGTCAGGAGCAGTGTCAGGAGCAGTGTCAGTGCCAGGAGCAGTGTCAGTCCAGTGTAAGTGCCAGGAGCAGTGTCTGGAGCAGTGTCAGTTTCAGGAGCTGTGTCTGGAGCATTCTCAGGATCAGCAGTAATGTCAGTGTCTGGAGCAGTGTCAGGAGTAGTGTCAGTGTCAGGAGCAGTGTCAGTGTCAGGAGCAGTCTCAGGAGCAGTGCCAGTGCCAGATCCAGTGTGAGGAGCAGCGCCAGAGTCAGGAGCAGTGTCAGGACCAGTGTGAGTTTCAGGAGCAGTGTCAGGACCAGTGTCCGTGCCAGGAGCTGTGTCAGGAGCTGTTCCAGTGCCAGCAGCAGTGTCAGTGTCAATGTCAGAGTCAGGAGCAGTGTCAGGAGCAGTATCAGCAGCAGTGTCAGCGTCAGGAGCTGTGTCAGGAGCAGTGTCAGCGTTAGGAGGAGTGTCAGGAGCAATGTCAGGAGCTGTGTCAGTGTCAGGAGCTGTTTCCGGAGCATTGTCAGAATCTGCGACAATGTCTGTGTCAGGAGCCGTGTCAGAATCAGTGTCAGAGTCAGGAGCAGTGTCAGGAGCAGCGTCAGGAGCAGTGTCAGTGTCAGGAGCAGTGTCAGGAGGAGTGTATGTGCCAGTGTCTGAAGCAGTGTCCGGAGCAGTGTAAGGAACAGTGACAGTGTCAGTGTTAGGAGCAGTGTCAGTGTCAGGAGCTGTGTCAGGAGCAGTGTCAGTGTCAGGAGCAGTGTCTGGAGCAGTGTCAGGAGCAGTGTCAGTATCAGCAGCAGTGTCTGTGTCAGGAGCAGTGTCAGTGCGAGCAGCAGTGTCAGGAACACGGGCAGGAGCAGTGTCTATGTCAGGAGCATTGTCAGTATCAGCAGAAGTGTCTGTGACAGGAGCAGTGTCAGGAGCAGGGTCAGTGTCAGGAGCAGCGTCAGGAGCAGTGTCAGGGGCAGTGGCAGTGTCTGGAGCAGTGTCAGGAGCAGTGTCAGGGGCAGTGGCAGTGTATGGAGCAGTGTCAGGAGCAGTGTAAGGAGCAGTGTCTGTAGCAGTGCCAGGAGCAGTGTCAGTGCCAGGAGCAGTGTCAGGAGCAGTGTCTGGAGCAGTGCCAGGAGCAGCGTCAGTGCCAAGAGCAGTGTCAGGAGAAGTGTCAGTGTCAGGAGCTGTGTCTGGAGCATTCTCAGGATCAGCAGTAGTGTCAGTGTCTGGAGCAGTGTCAGGAACGGTGTCAGTGTCAGGAGCAGTGTCAGGAGCAGTGTCAGTGTCAGGAGTAGTGTCAGGAGCAGAGTCAGTGACAGTGTATGGAGCGGTGTCAGGAGCAGTGTCAGTGTCAGGATCAGTGTCAGTGTCAGGAGCAGTGTCAGGAGCAGTGACAGTGTCAGGAGCAGTGTCTGGAGCAGTGTCAGGAGCAGTGTCTGTATCAGGATCAGTGTAAGTGTCAGGAGCAGTGTCAGGAGCAGTGTCAGTGTCAGGAGGAGTGTCAGGAGCATTCTCAAGACCAGCAGCAGTGTCAGTGTCAGCAGCAGTGTACCAGGAGCAGTGTCAGCGTCAGGAGCAATGTCAGGAGCAGTGTCAGGAGCAGTGTCAGTGTCAGGAGCAGTGTCAGGGACATTGTCAGGATCAGCAGCAGTGTCTGTGTCAGGAGCAGTGTCAGTGTCTGCAGCAATGTCACGAGCAGATTCAGGAGCAGTCTCAGTGTCAGTAGCAGTGTCAGGAGCACTGTCACTGTCAGGAGCAGTGCCAGTGTCAGTATCAGGAGCATTGTCAGTGTCAGGAGCAGTGTCAGTGTCAGGAGCTGTGCCAGGAGCAGTGACAGTGTCAGGAGCAGTGTCTGGAGCAGTGTCAGGAGCAGTGTCAGTATCAGGATCAGTGTAAGTGTCAGGAGCAGCGTCAGTGTCAGGAGCAGTGTCAGGGACATTGTCAGGATCAGCAGCAGTGTCTGTGTCAGGAGCAGTGTCAGGAGCAGTGTCAGTGTCAGGAGCAGTGACAGGAGAAGCGTCAGGAGCAGTGTCAGGACCAGTGCCAGTGTCAGGATCAGTGTCAGTGTAAGCAGCAGTGTCAGGAACACTGGCAGGGGCAGTGTCTATGTCTGGACCTGTGTCAGGAGCAGTGTCAGTGTCTGCAGCAATGTCACGAGCAGTGTCAGGAGCAGTCTCAGTGTCAGTAGCAGTGTCAGGAGCAGTGTCAGTGTCAGGAGCAGTGCTAGTGTCAGTATCAGGAGCATTGTCAGTGTCAGGAGCAGTGTCAGCAACAGTGTCAGGAGCAGTGTCAGGAACATTGTCAGTATCAGCAGCAGTGCCAGTGTGAGCAGCAGTGTCAGGAACACTGGCAGGAGCAGTGTCTATGTCAGGAACTGTGTCAGGAGCAGTGTCAGTGTCTTCAGCAATGTCACGAGCAGTGTCAGGAGCAGTGTCAGTGTCAGTAGCAGTGTCAGGAGCAGTGTCAGTGTCAGGAGCGGTGCCAGTGTCAGTATCAGGAGCAGTGACAGTGTCAGGAGCAGTGTCAGGAGCAGTGTCAGTGTCAGCGTCAGGAGCAGTGTCAGTGTCAGGAGCAGTGTCAGGACCAGTGCCAGTGTCAGAAGCAGTGTCAGGACCAGTGTCAGTGACGGGAGCAGTGTCAGGAGTAGAGTCAGGAGCAGTGTCAGGAGCAGTGTCAGGAGCATTGTCAGCATCAGCAGCAGTGCCTGTGTCAGGAGCTGTGTCAGGAGCAGTGTCAGTGTCTGCAGCAATGTCACGAGCAGTGTCAGGAGCAGTCTCAGTGTCAGTAGCAGTGTCTCGAGCAGTGTCTGTGACAGGAGCAGTGTCAGTAGCAGTGAGAGTGTTAGTATCAGGAGCATTGTCAGAATCAGCAGCAGTGTCTGTGTCAGGAGCAGCGTCTGGAGCAGTGTCAGGACCAGTGCCAGTGTCAGGATCAGTGTCAGTGTGAGCAGCAGTGTCAGGAACACTGGCAGGAGCAGTGTCTATGTCAGGAGCTGTGTCAGGAGCAGTGTCAGTGTCTGCACCAATGTCACGAGAAGTGTCAGGAGCAGTGTCAGTGTCAGGAGCTGTGTCTGGAGCATTCTCAGGATCAGCAGTAGTGTCAGTGTCTGGAGCAGTGTCAGGAGCAGTGTCAGTGTCAGCAGCAGTGTCAGGAGCAGCGTCAGTGTTAGGAGCAGTTTGAGGAGCAGTGTCAGTGACAGGAGCAGCGTCTGGTGCCGTGTCAGGAGCAGTGACAGTGTCAGCAGTAGTGCTAGGAACAGTGTCAGGAACAATGTCAGGAGCATTGTCCCTGTCAAGAGTTGTGTCAGTAGCAGTGTCAGTAGTACTGTCGGTGGCTGTAGCAGTGTAAGGAGCAGTGACAGTGTCATGAGCAGTGCCAGTGTCAGTGCCAAGAGCAGTGTCCGTGTCACGAGCAGTGTCTGTATCAGGAGCAGTGTAAGTGTCAGGAGCAGTGTCAGGAGCAGTGTCAGTGTCAGGAGGAGTGTCAGGAGCATTCTCAAGACCAGCAGCAGTGTCAGTGTCAGCAGCAGTGTACCAGGAGCAGTGTCAGCGTCAGGAGCAATGTCAGGAGCAGTGTCAGGAGCAGTGTCAGTGTCAGGAGCAGTGTCAGGGACATTGTCAGGATCAGCAGCAGTGTCTGTGTCAGGAGCAGTGTCAGTGTCTGCAGCAATGTCACGAGCAGATTCAGGAGCAGTCTCAGTGTCAGTAGCAGTGTCAGGAGCACTGTCAGTGTCAGGAGCAGTGCCAGTGTCAGTATCAGGAGCATTGTCAGTGTCAGGAGCAGTGTCAGTGTCAGGAGCTGTGCCAGGAGCAGTGACAGTGTCAGGAGCAGTGTCTGGAGCAGTGTCAGGAGCAGTGTCAGTATCAGGATCAGTGTAAGTGTCAGGAGCAGCGTCAGTGTCAGGAGCAGTGTCAGGGACATTGTCAGGATCAGCAGCAGTGTCTGTGTCAGGAGCAGTGTCAGGAGCAGTGTCAGTGTCAGGAGCAGTGACAGGAGAAGCGTCAGGAGCAGTGTCAGGACCAGTGCCAGTGTCAGGATCAGTGTCAGTGTAAGCAGCAGTGTCAGGAACACTGGCAGGGGCAGTGTCTATGTCTGGACCTGTGTCAGGAGCAGTGTCAGTGTCTGCAGCAATGTCACGAGCAGTGTCAGGAGCAGTCTCAGTGTCAGTAGCAGTGTCAGGAGCAGTGTCAGTGTCAGGAGCAGTGCTAGTGTCAGTATCAGGAGCATTGTCAGTGTCAGGAGCAGTGTCAGCAACAGTGTCAGGAGCAGTGTCAGGAACATTGTCAGTATCAGCAGCAGTGCCAGTGTGAGCAGCAGTGTCAGGAACACTGGCAGGAGCAGTGTCTATGTCAGGAACTGTGTCAGGAGCAGTGTCAGTGTCTTCAGCAATGTCACGAGCAGTGTCAGGAGCAGTGTCAGTGTCAGTAGCAGTGTCAGGAGCAGTGTCAGTGTCAGGAGCGGTGCCAGTGTCAGTATCAGGAGCAGTGACAGTGTCAGGAGCAGTGTCAGGAGCAGTGTCAGTGTCAGCGTCAGGAGCAGTGTCAGTGTCAGGAGCAGTGTCAGGACCAGTGCCAGTGTCAGAAGCAGTGTCAGGACCAGTGTCAGTGACGGGAGCAGTGTCAGGAGTAGAGTCAGGAGCAGTGTCAGGAGCAGTGTCAGGAGCATTGTCAGCATCAGCAGCAGTGCCTGTGTCAGGAGCTGTGTCAGGAGCAGTGTCAGTGTCTGCAGCAATGTCACGAGCAGTGTCAGGAGCAGTCTCAGTGTCAGTAGCAGTGTCTCGAGCAGTGTCTGTGACAGGAGCAGTGTCAGTAGCAGTGAGAGTGTTAGTATCAGGAGCATTGTCAGAATCAGCAGCAGTGTCTGTGTCAGGAGCAGCGTCTGGAGCAGTGTCAGGACCAGTGCCAGTGTCAGGATCAGTGTCAGTGTGAGCAGCAGTGTCAGGAACACTGGCAGGAGCAGTGTCTATGTCAGGAGCTGTGTCAGGAGCAGTGTCAGTGTCTGCACCAATGTCACGAGAAGTGTCAGGAGCAGTGTCAGTGTCAGGAGCTGTGTCTGGAGCATTCTCAGGATCAGCAGTAGTGTCAGTGTCTGGAGCAGTGTCAGGAGCAGTGTCAGTGTCAGCAGCAGTGTCAGGAGCAGCGTCAGTGTTAGGAGCAGTTTGAGGAGCAGTGTCAGTGACAGGAGCAGCGTCTGGTGCCGTGTCAGGAGCAGTGACAGTGTCAGCAGTAGTGCTAGGAACAGTGTCAGGAACAATGTCAGGAGCATTGTCCCTGTCAAGAGTTGTGTCAGTAGCAGTGTCAGTAGTACTGTCGGTGGCTGTAGCAGTGTAAGGAGCAGTGACAGTGTCATGAGCAGTGCCAGTGTCAGTGCCAAGAGCAGTGTCCGTGTCACGAGCAGTGTCTGTATCAGGAGCAGTGTAAGTGTCAGGAGCAGTGTCAGGAGCAGTGTCAGGAGCTTTCTTAGGATCAGCAGCAGTGTCAGTGTCAGCAGCAGTGTCACGAGAAGTGTCAGCGTCAGGAGCAATGTCTGGAGCAGTGTCAGGATCAGTGTCAGTGTCAGGAGCAGTGTCAGGAGCATTGTCAGGATCAACAGAAGTGTCTGTGTCAGGAGCAGTGTCAGGAGCAGTGTCAGTGTCAGGAGCATCGTCAGGAGCAGCGTCAGGAGCGGTGTCAGGACCAGTGCCAGTGTCAGGATCAGTGTCAGTGTGAGCAGCAGTGTCAGGAACACTTGCAGGAGCAGCGTCAGTGTAAGGAGCAGTGTCAACAGCAGTGTCAGGAGCAGTGTCAGGACCAGTTCCAGTGTCAGGAGCAGTGTCAGTGTGAGCAGCAGTGCCAGGAACAGTGGCAGGAGCAGTGTCACTGACACGAGCTGTGTCAGGAGCAGTGTCAGTGTGATTAGCAGTGTCAGGAGCAGTGTCAGTGTCATGAGCAGTGCCAGTGTCAGTATCAGGAGCAGTGTCAGTGTCAGTGTCAGTAGCAGTGTCTGGAAGAGTGAAAGTGTCTGTAGCACGAGCAGTATCAGTGTCAGGAGCAATGTCAGGAGCAGTGTCAGTGTCAGGAGCAGTGCCAGGAGCATTGTGAGGATCATCAGCAGTGTCTGTGACAGGAGCAGTGCCAGAATCAGTGAGAGTGTAAGTATCAGGAGCATTGTCAGTATCAGCAGCAGTGCCTGTGCCAGGACCAGTGCCAGGAGCGGTGTCAGTGTGAGGAGCTGTGTGAGAAGCAGTGTCTGTCTCAGAAGCAGTGTCAGGAGCATTGTCAGCGTCAGGAGCAACGTCAGGAGCAGTGTCAGGAGCAGTGTCAGTGTCAGGAGCAGTGTCAGGGACATTGTCAGGATCAGCAGCAGTGTCTGTGTCATGAGCAGTGCCAGTGTCAGTATCAGGAGCAGTGTCAGTACAGTGTCAGTAGCAGTGTCTGGAGCAGTGAAAGTGTCTGTAGCACGAGCAGTGTCAGTGTCAGGAGCAATGTCAGGAGCAGTGTCAGTGTCAGGAGCAGTGCCAGGAGCATTGTGAGGATCAGCAGCAGTGTCTGTGACAGGAGCAGTGCTAGTAGCAGTGAGAGTGTAAGTATCTGGAGCATTGTCAGTATCAGCAGCAGTGCCTGTGCCAGGACCAGTGCCAGGAGCGGTGTCAGTGTGAGGAGCTGTGTGAGAAGCAGTGTCTGTGTCAGAAGCAGTGTCAGGAGCAGTGTCAGTGTCAGCAGCAGTGTCAGCAGCAGTATCAGGAGCAGTTTCAGTGTCAGGAGCTGTGTCAGGAGCAGTGTCAGTGTCAGGAGCAGTCTCTGGAACAGTGTCAGGAGCAGTGTCAGGAGCATTCTCAAGGTCAGCAGCAGTGTCAGTGTCAGCAGCAGTGTCAGGAGCAGTGTCAGCGTCAGGAGCAGCGTCAGGAGCAGTGTGAGGAGCAGTGTCAGTGTCAGGAGCAGTGTCAGGGACATTGTCAGGATCAGCAGCAGTGACTGTGTCAGGAGTTGTGTCAGGAGCAGTGTCAGTGTCAGGAGCAGTGTCAGTAGCAGTGAGAGTGTCAGTATCAGGAGCATTGTCAGTGTCAGGAGCAGTGTCAGGAGCAGTGTCAGGAGCATTGTCTGTATCAGCAGCAGTGCCTGTGTCTGGAGCAGTGCCAGGAGCAGTGTCAGGAGAAGTGTCAGTGTCAGGAGCAGTGTCAGGAGCAGTGTCAGGAGCAGTGGCAGTGTCAGGAGAAGTGTCAGTAGCTGTGAGAGTGTCAGTATCAGGATCAGTGTCAGCTTCAGCAGCAGTTTCAGAAGCAGTCTCAGGAGCATTGTCAGTGTCAGCAGAAGTGTCTGTGTCAGGAGCAGTGTCAGGAGCAGTGTCAGTGTCAGTAGCTGTGTGAGGAGCAGTGTCAGTGTCAGTAGCAGTGTCAGGAGCAGTGTCAGTGTCAGGCGCAGTGCCAGTGTCAGTATCAGGAGCAGTGTCAGTGTCAGGAGTAGTGTCAGGAGCAGTGTTAGGAGCATTGTCAGCATCAGCAGCAGTGACTGTGTCAGGAGTTGTGTCAGGAGCAGTGTCAGTGTCAGGAGCAGTGACAGTAGCAGTGAGAGTGTCAGTATCAGGAGCAGTGTCAGTTTCAGGAGCAGTTTCAGAAGCAGTGTCAGGAGCATTGTCAGTATCAGCAGAAGTGTCTGTGACAGGAGCAGTGTTAGGAGCAGGGTCAGTGTCAGGAGCAGCGTCAGGAGCAGTGTCAGGGGCAGTGGCAGTGTCTGGAGCAGTGTCAGGAGCAGTGTCAGGAGCAGTGTCTGTAGCAGTGCCAGGAGCAGTGTCAGGAGCAGTGTCAGTGTCAGGAGCTGTGTCTGGAGCATTCTCAGGATCAGCAGTAGTGTCAGTGTCTGGACCAGTGTCAGGAGCAGTGTCAGTGTCAGGAGCAGTGTCAGGAGCAGCGCCAGTGTCAGGAGCAGTCTCAGGAGCAGTGTCAGTGTCAGAACCAGTGTGAGGAGCAGCGCAGTGTCAGGAGCAGTGTCAGGACCAGTGTGAGTTTCAGGAGCAGTGTCAGGACCAGTGTCTTTGCCAGGAGCTGTGTCAGGAGCTGTAGCAGTGCCAGCAGCAGTATCAGTGTCATTGTCAGAGTCAGGAGCAGTGTCAGGAGCAGTATCAGCAGCAGTGTCAGAGTCAGGAGCTGTGTCAGGAGCAGTGTCAGTTTCAGGAGCAGTTTCAGAAGCAGTGTCAGGAGCATTGTCAGTATCAGCAGAAGTGTCTGTGACAGGAGCAGTGTCAGGAGCAGGGTCAGTGCCAGGAGCAGCGTCAGGAGCAGTGTCAGGGGCAGTGGCAGTGTCTGGAGCAGTGTCAGGAGCAGTGTCAGGGGCAGTGGCAGTGTATGGAGCAGTGTCAGGAGCAGTGTCAGGAGCAGTGACTGTAGCAGTGCCAGGAGCAGTGTCAGTGCCAGGAGCAGTGTCTGGAGCAGTGTCAGTTTCAGGAGCTGTGTCTGGAGCATTCTCAGGATCAGCAGTAATGTCAGTGTCTGGAGCAGTGTCAGGAGTAGTGTCAGTGTCAGGAGCAGTGTCAGTGTCAGGAGCAGTCTCAGGAGCAGTGCCAGTGCCAGATCCAGTGTGAGGAGCAGCGCCAGAGTCAGGAGCAGTGTCAGGACCAGTGTGAGTTTCAGGAGCAGTGTCAGGACCAGTGTCCGTGCCAGGAGCTGTGTCAGGAGCTGTTCCAGTGCCAGCAGCAGTGTCAGTGTCAATGTCAGAGTCAGGAGCAGTGTCAGGAGCAGTATCAGCAGCAGTGTCAGCGTCAGGAGCTGTGTCAGGAGCAGTGTCAGCGTTAGGAGGAGTGTCAGGAGCAATGTCAGGAGCTGTGTCAGTGTCAGGAGCTGTTTCCGGAGCATTGTCAGAATCTGCGGCAGTGTCTGTGTCAGGAGCCGTGTCAGAATCAGTGTCAGAGTCAGGAGCAGTGTCAGGAGCAGCGTCAGGAGCAGTGTCAGTGTCAGGAGCAGTGTCAGGAGGAGTGTATGTGCCAGTGTCTGAAGCAGTGTCCGGAGCAGTGTAAGGAACAGTGACAGTGTCAGTGTTAGGAGCAGTGTCAGTGTCAGGAGCTGTGTCAGGAGCAGTGTCAGTGTCAGGAGCAGTGTCTGGAGCAGTGTCAGGAGCAGTGTCAGTATCAGCAGCAGTGTCTGTGTCAGGAGCAGTGTCAGGAGCAGTGTCAGTGTCAGGAGCAGTGTCCGCTTCACGAGTAGTGTGAGGCGCAGTCTGAGTGACAGGAGCAGTGTCAGGAGCAGCGTCAGTGTCAGGAGCAGTGTCAGGACCAGTGCCAGTGTCAGAAGCAGTGTCAGGAGCAGTTTCAGTGTCTGCAGCAGTGTGAGGAGCAGTGTCAGTGTCAGTGTCAGAAGCAGTGTCAGTGTCAGGAGCAGTGTCAGGACCAGTGCCAGTGTCAGAAGCAGTGTCAGGACCAGTGTCAGTGCCAGGAGTAGTGTCAGGAGCAGTGTCAGTGTCAGTGTCTGGAGCAGTGTCAGTAGCAGTGAGAGTGTCAGTATCAGGAGCAGTGTCAGTTTCAGGAGCAGTTTCAGAAGCAGTGTCAGGAGCATTGTCAGTATCAGCAGAAGTGTCTGTGACAGGAGCTGTGTCAGGAGCAGTGTCAGAGTCAGGAGCAGTGTCCGGAGCAGCGTCAGGAGCAGTGCCAGTATCTGGAGCAGTGTCAGGAGGAGTGTATGTGCCAGTGTCTGAAGCAGTGTCCGGAGAAGTGTAAGGAACAGTGACAGTGTCAGTGTCAGGAACAGTGTCAGTGTCAGGAGCTGTGTCAGGAGCAGTGTCAGTGTCAGGAGCAGTGTCTGTAGCAATGACAGGAGCAGTGTCAGTATCAGGATCAGTGTATGTGTCACGAGCAGTGTCAGGAGCAGTGTCAGTGCCAGGAGCAGTGTCAGTCCAGTGTAAGTGTCAGGAGCAGTGTCAGGAGCAGTGTCAGTGTTAGGAGCAGTGTCAGGAGCATTCTCAAGAACAGCAGCAGTGTCAGTGTCAGCAGCAGTGTCAGGAGCAGTGTCAGAGTCAGGAGCAATGTCAGGAGCAGTGTCAGGAGCTGTGTCAGTGTCAGGAGCAGTGTCAGGGACATTGTCAGGAACAGCAGCAGTGTCTGTGTCAGGAGCAGTGTCAGGAGCAGTGTCAGTGTCAGGAGCAGTGTCAGGGGCAGCGTCAGGAGCAGTGTCAGGAGGAGTGTATGTGCCAGTGTCTGAAGCAGTGTCCGGAGCAGTGTAAGGAACAGTGACAGTGTCAGTGTTAGGAGCAGTGTCAGTGTCAGGAGCTGTGTCAGGAGCAGTGTCAGTGTCAGGAGCAGTGTCTGGAGCAGTGTCAGGAGCAGTGTCAGTATCAGCAGCAGTGTCTGTGTCAGGAGCAGTGTCAGGAGCAGTGTCAGTGTCAGGAGCAGTGTCCGCTTCACGAGTAGTGTGAGGCGCAGTCTGAGTGACAGGAGCAGTGTCAGGAGCAGCGTCAGTGTCAGGAGCAGTGTCAGGACCAGTGCCAGTGTCAGAAGCAGTGTCAGGAGCAGTTTCAGTGTCTGCAGCAGTGTGAGGAGCAGTGTCAGTGTCAGTGTCAGGAGCAGTGTCAGTGTCAGGAGCAGTGTCAGGACCAGTGCCAGTGTCTGAAGCAGTGTCAGGACCAGTGTCAGTGCCAGGAGTAGTGTCAGGAGCAGTGTCAGTGTCAGTGTCTGGAGCAGTGTCAGTAGCAGTGAGAGTGTCAGTATCAGGAGCAGTGTCAGTTTCAGGAGCAGTTTCAGAAGCAGTGTCAGGAGCAGTGTCAGTGTCAGGAGCAGTCTAAGGAGCAGTGTCAGTGACAGATCCAGTGTGAGGCGCAGCGCCAGAGTCAGGAGCAGTGTCAGGACCAGTGTGAGTTTCAGGAGCAGTGTCAGGACCAGTGTCCGTGCCAGGAGCTGTGTCTGGAGCTGTGGCAGTGCCAGCAGCAGTGTCAGTGTCATTGTCAGTGTCAGGAGCAGTGTCAGGAGCAGTATCAGCAGCAGTGTCAGCGTTAGGAGCAGTGTCAGGAGCAGTGTCAGAGTCAGGAGCAATGTCAGGAGCAGTGTCAGGAGCTGTGTCAGTGTCAGGAGCAGTGTCAGGGACATTGTCAGGAACAGCAGCAGTGTCTGTGTCAGGAGCAGTGTCAGGAGCAGTGTCAGTGTCAGGAGCAGTGTCAGGGGCAGCGTCAGGAGCAGTGTCAGGACCAGTGCCAGTGTCAGGATCAGCGTCAGTGTGAGCAGCAGTGTCAGGAACACTGGCAGGAGCAGTGTCTATGTCAGGAGCATTGTCAGTATCAGCAGAAGTGTCTGTGACAGGAGCAGTGTCAGGAGCAGGGTCAGTGTCAGGAGCAGCGTCAGGAGCAGTGTCAGGGGCAGTGGCAGTGTCTGGAGCAGTGTCAGGAGCAGTGTCAGGGGCAGTGGCAGTGTATGGAGCAGTGTCAGGAGTAGTGTAAGGAGCAGTGTCTGTAGCAGTGCCAGGAGCAGTGTCAGTGCCAGGAGCAGTGTCAGGAGCAGTGTCTGGAGCAGTGCCAGGAGCAGTGTCAGTGCCAGGAGCAGTGTCAGGAGAAGTGTCAGTGTCAGGAGCTGTGTCTGGAGCATTCTCAGGATCAGCAGTAGTGTCAGTGTCTGGAGCAGTGTCAGGAGCAGTGTCAGTGTCAGCAGCAGTGTCAGCAGCAGTGTCAGGAGCAGCATCAGGGTCAGGAGCAGTGTCAGGACCAGTGCCAGTGTCAGGAGCAGTGTCAGTGTGAGCAGCAGTGCCAGGAGCAGTGTAAGGAGCAGTGACAGTGTCAGTTTCAGGAGCAGTGTCAGTGTCAGGAGCAGTGTCAGGAGCAGTGACAGTGTCAGGAGCAGTGTCTGGAGCAGTGTCAGGAGCAGTGTCTGTATCAGGATCAGTGTAAGTGTCAGGAGCAGTGTCAGGAGCAGTGTCAGTGTCAGGAGGAGTGTCAGGAGCATTCTCAAGACCAGCAGCAGTGTCAGTGTCAGCAGCAGTGTACCAGGAGCAGTGTCAGCGTCAGGAGCAATGTCAGGAGCAGTGTCAGGAGCAGTGTCAGTGTCAGGAGCAGTGTCAGGGACATTGTCAGGATCAGCAGCAGTGTCTGTGTCAGGAGCAGTGTCAGTGTCTGCAGCAATGTCACGAGCAGATTCAGGAGCAGTCTCAGTGTCAGTAGCAGTGTCAGGAGCAGTGTCAGTGTCAGGAGCAGTGCCAGTGTCAGTATCAGGAGCATTGTCAGTGTCAGGAGCAGTGTCAGTGTCAGGAGCTGTGCCAGGAGCAGTGACAGTGTCAGGAGCAGTGTCTGGAGCAGTGTCAGGAGCAGTGTCTGGAGCAGTGTCAGGAGCAGTGTCAGTATCAGGATCAGTGTAAGTGTCAGGAGCAGCGTCAGTGTCAGGAGCAGTGTCAGGGACATTGTCAGGATCAGCAGCAGTGTCTGTGTCAGGAGCAGTGTCAGGAGCAGTGTCAGTGTCAGGAGCAGTGACAGGAGAAGCGTCAGGAGCAGTGTCAGGACCAGTGCCAGTGTCAGGATCAGTGTCAGTGTAAGCAGCAGTGTCAGGAACACTGGCAGGGGCAGTGTCTATGTCTGGACCTGTGTCAGGAGCAGTGTCAGTGTCTGCAGCAATGTCACGAGCAGTGTCAGGAGCAGTCTCAGTGTCAGTAGCAGTGTCAGGAGCAGTGTCAGTGTCAGGAGCAGTGCTAGTGTCAGTATCAGGAGCATTGTCAGTGTCAGGAGCAGTGTCAGCAACAGTGTCAGGAGCAGTGTCAGGAACATTGTCAGTATCAGCAGCAGTGCCAGTGTGAGCAGCAGTGTCAGGAACACTGGCAGGAGCAGTGTCTATGTCAGGAACTGTGTCAGGAGCAGTGTCAGTGTCTTCAGCAATGTCACGAGCAGTGTCAGGAGCAGTGTCAGTGTCAGTAGCAGTGTCAGGAGCAGTGTCAGTGTCAGGAGCGGTGCCAGTGTCAGTATCAGGAGCAGTGACAGTGTCAGGAGCAGTGTCAGGAGCAGTGTCAGTGTCAGCGTCAGGAGCAGTGTCAGTGTCAGGAGCAGTGTCAGGACCAGTGCCAGTGTCAGAAGCAGTGTCAGGACCAGTGTCAGTGACGGGAGCAGTGTCAGGAGTAGAGTCAGGAGCAGTGTCAGGAGCAGTGTCAGGAGCATTGTCAGCATCAGCAGCAGTGCCTGTGTCAGGAGCTGTGTCAGGAGCAGTGTCAGTGTCTGCAGCAATGTCACGAGCAGTGTCAGGAGCAGTCTCAGTGTCAGTAGCAGTGTCTCGAGCAGTGTCTGTGACAGGAGCAGTGTCAGTAGCAGTGAGAGTGTTAGTATCAGGAGCATTGTCAGAATCAGCAGCAGTGTCTGTGTCAGGAGCAGCGTCTGGAGCAGTGTCAGGACCAGTGCCAGTGTCAGGATCAGTGTCAGTGTGAGCAGCAGTGTGAGGAACACTGGCAGGAGCAGTGTCTATGTCAGGAGCTGTGTCAGGAGCAGTGTCAGTGTCTGCACCAATGTCACGAGAAGTGTCAGGAGCAGTGTCAGTGTCAGTAGCAGTGTCAGGAGCATTGTCAGTATCAGCAGCAGTGTCTGTGTCAGGAGCAGCGTCAGGAGCAGTGTCAGGACCAGTGCCAGTGTCAGGATCAGTGTCAGTGTGAGCAGCAGTGTCAGGAGCAGTGCCAGTGTCAGTATTAGGAGCATTGTCAGTGTCAGGAGCAGTGTCAGGAACAGTGTCAGGAGCAGTGTCAGGAGCATTGTCAGTATCAGCAGCAGTGCCAGTGTGAGCAGCAGTGTCAGGAACACTGGCAGGAGCAGTGTCTATGTCAGGAGCTGTGTCAGGAGCAGTGTCAGTGTCTGCAGCAATGTCACGAGCAGTGTCAGGAGCAGTGTCAGTGTCAGTAGCAGTGTCAGGAGGAGTCTATGTGCCAGTGTCTGAAGCAGTGTCAGGAGCAGTGTAAGGAGCACTGACAGTGTCAGTGTCAGGAGCAGTGTCAGCGTCAGGACCAGTGCCAGAGTCAGGATCAGTGTCAGTGTGAGCAGCAGTGTCAGGAACACTGGCAGGAGCAGTGTCGCTGACCCGAGCTGTGTCAGGAGCAGTGTCAGTGTCATTAGCAGTGTCACGAGCGGTGTCAGTGTCATGAGCAGTGCCAGTGTCAGTGCCAGGAGCAGTGTCAGTGTCAGGAGCAGTGTGTGGAGCAGTGTCTCTGTCAGGAGCAGTGTCAGGAGCATTGTCAGTATCAGAAGCAGTGTCTGTGTCAGGAGCAGTGTCAGGAGCAGCGTCAGTGGTAGGAGCAGTTTGAGGAGCAGTGTCAGTGTCAGGAGCAGTGACTGTGACAGCAGTAGTGCTAGGAACAGTGTCAGGAACAATGTCAGGAGCATTGTCCGTGACAAGAGCTGTGTCAGTAGCAGTGTAAGTGACAGGAGCAGTGTCAGTAGCACTGTCAGTGGCTGTAGCAGTGTAAGGAGCAGTGACAGTGTCAGTGTTAGTCGCAATGTCAGTGTCAGGAGCTGTGTCAGGAGCAGTGTCAGGAGCAGTGTCAGTGTCAGGAGCAGTGTCAGGGACATTGTCAGGATCAGCAGCAGTGTCTGTGTCAGGAGCAGTGTCAGGAGCAGTGTCAGTGTCAGGAGCAGTGTCAGGAGAAGCGTCAGGAGCAGTGTCAGGACCAGTGCCAGTGTCAGGATCAGTGTCAGTGTGAGCAGCAGTGTCAGGAACACTGGCAGGGGCAGTGTCTATGCCTGGACCTGTGTCAGGAGCAGTGTCAGTGTCTGCAGCAATGTCACGAGCAGTGTCAGGAGCAGTCTCAGTGTCAGTAGCAGTGTCAGGAGCAGTGTCAGTGTCAGGAGCAGTGCCAGTGTCAGTATCAGGAGCATTGTCAGTGTCAGGAGCAGTGTCAGGAACAGTGTCAGGAGCAGTGTCAGGAGCATTGTCAGTATCAGCAGCAGTGCCAGTGTGAGCAGCAGTGTCAGGAACACTGGCAGGAGCAGTGTCTATGTCAGGAGCTGTGTCAGGAGCAATGTCAGTGTCTGCAGCAATGTCACGAGCAGTGTCAGGAGCAGTGTCAGTGTCAGTAGCAGTGTCAGGAGGAGTGTATGTGCCAGTGTCTGAAGCAGTGTCAGGAGCAGTGTCAGAGTCAGGAGCAATGTCAGGAGCAGTGTCAGGAGCTGTGTCAGTGTCAGGAGCAGTGTCAGGGACATTGTCAGGAACAGCAGCAGTGTCTGTGTCAGGAGCAGTGTCAGGAGCAGTGTCAGTGTCAGGAGCAGTGTCAGGGGCAGCGTCAGGAGCAGTGTCAGGACCAGTGCCAGTGTCAGGATCAGCGTCAGTGTGAGCAGCAGTGTCAGGAACACTGGCAGGAGCAGTGTCTATGTCAGGAGCATTGTCAGTATCAGCAGAAGTGTCTGTGACAGGAGCAGTGTCAGGAGCAGGGTCAGTGTCAGGAGCAGCGTCAGGAGCAGTGTCAGGGGCAGTGGCAGTGTCTGGAGCAGTGTCAGGAGCAGTGTCAGGGGCAGTGGCAGTGTATGGAGCAGTGTCAGGAGTAGTGTAAGGAGCAGTGTCTGTAGCAGTGCCAGGAGCAGTGTCAGTGCCAGGAGCAGTGTCAGGAGCAGTGTCTGGAGCAGTGCCAGGAGCAGTGTCAGTGCCAGGAGCAGTGTCAGGAGAAGTGTCAGTGTCAGGAGCTGTGTCTGGAGCATTCTCAGGATCAGCAGTAGTGTCAGTGTCTGGAGCAGTGTCAGGAGCAGTGTCAGTGTCAGCAGCAGTGTCAGGAGCAGCGTCAGTGTTAGGAGCAGTTTGAGGAGCAGTGTCAGTGACAGGAGCAGCGTCTGGTGCCGTGTCAGGAGCAGTGACAGTGTCAGCAGTAGTGCTAGGAACAGTGTCAGGAACAATGTCAGGAGCATTGTCCCTGTCAAGAGTTGTGTCAGTAGCAGTGTCAGTAGTACTGTCGGTGGCTGTAGCAGTGTAAGGAGCAGTGACAGTGTCATGAGCAGTGCCAGTGTCAGTGCCAAGAGCAGTGTCCGTGTCACGAGCAGTGTCTGTATCAGGAGCAGTGTAAGTGTCAGGAGCAGTGTCAGGAGCAGTGTCAGGAGCTTTCTTAGGATCAGCAGCAGTGTCAGTGTCAGCAGCAGTGTCACGAGAAGTGTCAGCGTCAGGAGCAATGTCTGGAGCAGTGTCAGGATCAGTGTCAGTGTCAGGAGCAGTGTCAGGAGCATTGTCAGGATCAACAGAAGTGTCTGTGTCAGGAGCAGTGTCAGGAGCAGTGTCAGTGTCAGGAGCATCGTCAGGAGCAGCGTCAGGAGCGGTGTCAGGACCAGTGCCAGTGTCAGGATCAGTGTCAGTGTGAGCAGCAGTGTCAGGAACACTTGCAGGAGCAGCGTCAGTGTAAGGAGCAGTGTCAACAGCAGTGTCAGGAGCAGTGTCAGGACCAGTTCCAGTGTCAGGAGCAGTGTCAGTGTGAGCAGCAGTGCCAGGAACAGTGGCAGGAGCAGTGTCACTGACACGAGCTGTGTCAGGAGCAGTGTCAGTGTGATTAGCAGTGTCAGGAGCAGTGTCAGTGTCATGAGCAGTGCCAGTGTCAGTATCAGGAGCAGTGTCAGTGTCAGTGTCAGTAGCAGTGTCTGGAAGAGTGAAAGTGTCTGTAGCACGAGCAGTATCAGTGTCAGGAGCAATGTCAGGAGCAGTGTCAGTGTCAGGAGCAGTGCCAGGAGCATTGTGAGGATCATCAGCAGTGTCTGTGACAGGAGCAGTGCCAGAAGCAGTGAGAGTGTAAGTATCAGGAGCATTGTCAGTATCAGCAGCAGTGCCTGTGCCAGGACCAGTGCCAGGAGCGGTGTCAGTGTGAGGAGCTGTGTGAGAAGCAGTGTCTGTCTCAGAAGCAGTGTCAGGAGCATTGTCAGCGTCAGGAGCAACGTCAGGAGCAGTGTCAGGAGCAGTGTCAGTGTCAGGAGCAGTGTCAGGGACATTGTCAGGATCAGCAGCAGTGTCTGTGTCATGAGCAGTGCCAGTGTCAGTATCAGGAGCAGTGTCAGTACAATGTCAGTAGCAGTGTCTGGAGCAGTGAAAGTGTCTGTAGCACGAGCAGTGTCAGTGTCAGGAGCAATGTCAGGAGCAGTGTCAGTGTCAGGAGCAGTGCCAGGAGCATTGTGAGGATCAGCAGCAGTGTCTGTGACAGGAGCAGTGCTAGTAGCAGTGAGAGTGTAAGTATCTGGAGCATTGTCAGTATCAGCAGCAGTGCCTGTGCCAGGACCAGTGCCAGGAGCGGTGTCAGTGTGAGGAGCTGTGTGAGAAGCAGTGTCTGTGTCAGAAGCAGTGTCAGGAGCAGTGTCAGTGTCAGCAGCAGTGTCAGCAGCAGTATCAGGAGCAGTTTCAGTGTCAGGAGCTGTGTCAGGAGCAGTGTCAGTGTCAGGAGCAGTCTCTGGAACAGTGTCAGGAGCAGTGTCAGGAGCATTCTCAAGGTCAGCAGCAGTGTCAGTGTCAGCAGCAGTGTCAGGAGCAGTGTCAGCGTCAGGAGCAGCGTCAGGAGCAGTGTGAGGAGCAGTGTCAGTGTCAGGAGCAGTGTCAGGGACATTGTCAGGATCAGCAGCAGTGACTGTGTCAGGAGTTGTGTCAGGAGCAGTGTCAGTGTCAGGAGCAGTGTCAGTAGCAGTGAGAGTGTCAGTATCAGGAGCATTGTCAGTGTCAGGAGCAGTGTCAGGAGCAGTGTCAGGAGCATTGTCTGTATCAGCAGCAGTGCCTGTGTCTGGAGCAGTGCCAGGAGCAGTGTCAGGAGAAGTGTCAGTGTCAGGAGCAGTGTCAGGAGCAGTGTCAGGAGCAGTGGCAGTGTCAGGAGAAGTGTCAGTAGCTGTGAGAGTGTCAGTATCAGGATTAGTGTCAGCTTCAGCAGCAGTTTCAGAAGCAGTCTCAGGAGCATTGTCAGTGTCAGCAGAAGTGTCTGTGTCAGGAGCAGTGTCAGGAGCAGTGTCAGTGTCAGTAGCTGTGTGAGGAGCAGTGTCAGTGTCAGTAGCAGTGTCAGGAGCAGTGTCAGTGTCAGGCGCAGTGCCAGTGTCAGTATCAGGAGCAGTGTCAGTGTCAGGAGTAGTGTCAGGAGCAGTGTTAGGAGCATTGTCAGCATCAGCAGCAGTGACTGTGTCAGGAGTTGTGTCAGGAGCAGTGTCAGTGTCAGGAGCAGTGTCAGTAGCAGTGAGAGTGTCAGTATCAGGAGCAGTGTCAGTTTCAGGAGCAGTTTCAGAAGCAGTGTCAGGAGCATTGTCAGTATCAGCAGAAGTGTCTGTGACAGGAGCAGTGTTAGGAGCAGGGTCAGTGTCAGGAGCAGCGTCAGGAGCAGTGTCAGGGGCAGTGGCAGTGTCTGGAGCAGTGTCAGGAGCAGTGTCAGGAGCAGTGTCTGTAGCAGTGCCAGGAGCAGTGTCAGGAGCAGTGTCAGTGTCAGGAGCTGTGTCTGGAGCATTCTCAGGATCAGCAGTAGTGTCAGTGTCTGGACCAGTGTCAGGAGCAGTGTCAGTGTCAGGAGCAGTGTCAGGAGCAGCGCCAGTGTCAGGAGCAGTCTCAGGAGCAGTGTCAGTGTCAGAACCAGTGTGAGGAGCAGCGCAGAGTCAGGAGCAGTGTCAGGACCAGTGTGAGCTTCAGGAGCAGTGTCAGGACCAGTGTCTTTGCCAGGAGCTGTGTCAGGAGCTGTAGCAGTGCCAGCAGCAGTATCAGTGTCATTGTCAGAGTCAGGAGCAGTGTCAGGAGCAGTATCAGCAGCAGTGTCAGAGTCAGGAGCTGTGTCAGGAGCAGTGTCAGTTTCAGGAGCAGTTTCAGAAGCAGTGTCAGGAGCATTGTCAGTATCAGCAGAAGTGTCTGTGACAGGAGCAGTGTCAGGAGCAGGGTCAGTGTCAGGAGCAGCGTCAGGAGCAGTGTCAGGGGCAGTGGCAGTGTCTGGAGCAGTGTCAGGAGCAGTGTCAGGGGCAGTGGCAGTGTATGGAGCAGTGTCAGGAGCAGTGTCAGGAGCAGTGACTGTAGCAGTGCCAGGAGCAGTGTCAGTGCCAGGAGCAGTGTCTGGAGCAGTGTCAGTTTCAGGAGCTGTGTCTGGAGCATTCTCAGGATCAGCAGTAATGTCAGTGTCTGGAGCAGTGTCAGGAGTAGTGTCAGTGTCAGGAGCAGTGTCAGTGTCAGGAGCAGTCTCAGGAGCAGTGCCAGTGCCAGATCCAGTGTGAGGAGCAGCGCCAGAGTCAGGAGCAGTGTCAGGACCAGTGTGAGTTTCAGGAGCAGTGTCAGGACCAGTGTCCGTGCCAGGAGCTGTGTCAGGAGCTGTTCCAGTGCCAGCAGCAGTGTCAGTGTCAATGTCAGAGTCAGGAGCAGTGTCAGGAGCAGTATCAGCAGCAGTGTCAGCGTCAGGAGCTGTGTCAGGAGCAGTGTCAGCGTTAGGAGGAGTGTCAGGAGCAATGTCAGGAGCTGTGTCAGTGTCAGGAGCTGTTTCCGGAGCATTGTCAGAATCTGCGGCAGTGTCTGTGTCAGGAGCCGAGTCAGAATCAGTGTCAGAGTCAGGAGCAGTGTCAGGAGCAGCGTCAGGAGCAGTGTCAGTGTCAGGAGCAGTGTCAGGAGGAGTGTATGTGCCAGTGTCTGAAGCAGTGTCCGGAGCAGTGTAAGGAACAGTGACAGTGTCAGTGTTAGGAGCAGTGTCAGTGTCAGGAGCTGTGTCAGGAGCAGTGTCAGTGTCAGGAGCAGTGTCTGGAGCAGTGTCAGGAGCAGTGTCAGTATCAGCAGCAGTGTCTGTGTCAGGAGCAGTGTCAGGAGCAGTGTCAGTGTCAGGAGCAGTGTCCGCTTCACGAGTAGTGTGAGGCGCAGTCTGAGTGACAGGAGCAGTGTCAGGAGCAGCGTCAGTGTCAGGAGCAGTGTCAGGACCAGTGCCAGTGTCAGAAGCAGTGTCAGGAGCAGTTTCAGTGTCTGCAGCAGTGTGAGGAGCAGTGTCAGTGTCAGTGTCAGAAGCAGTGTCAGTGTCAGGAGCAGTGTCAGGACCAGTGCCAGTGTCAGAAGCAGTGTCAGGACCAGTGTCAGTGCCAGGAGTAGTGTCAGGAGCAGTGTCAGTGTCAGTGTCTGGAGCAGTGTCAGTAGCAGTGAGAGTGTCAGTATCAGGAGCAGTGTCAGTTTCAGGAGCAGTTTCAGAAGCAGTGTCAGGAGCATTGTCAGTATCAGCAGAAGTGTCTGTGACAGGAGCTGTGTCAGGAGCAGTGTCAGAGTCAGGAGCAGTGTCCGGAGCAGCGTCAGGAGCAGTGCCAGTATCTGGAGCAGTGTCAGGAGGAGTGTATGTGCCAGTGTCTGAAGCAGTGTCCGGAGAAGTGTAAGGAACAGTGACAGTGTCAGTGTCAGGAACAGTGTCAGTGTCAGGAGCTGTGTCAGGAGCAGTGTCAGTGTCAGGAGCAGTGTCTGTAGCAATGACAGGAGCAGTGTCAGTATCAGGATCAGTGTATGTGTCACGAGCAGTGTCAGGAGCAGTGTCAGTGCCAGGAGCAGTGTCAGTCCAGTGTAAGTGTCAGGAGCAGTGTCAGGAGCAGTGTCAGTGTTAGGAGCAGTGTCAGGAGCATTCTCAAGAACAGCAGCAGTGTCAGTGTCAGCAGCAGTGTCAGGAGCAGTGTCAGAGTCAGGAGCAATGTCAGGAGCAGTGCCAGTATCTGGAGCAGTGTCAGGAGGAGTGTATGTGCCAGTGTCTGAAGCAGTGTCCGGAGAAGTGTAAGGAACAGTGACAGTGTCAGTGTCAGGAGCAGTGTCAGTGTCAGGAGCTGTGTCAGGAGCAGTGTCAGTGTCAGGAGCAGTGTCTGTAGCAATGACAGGAGCAGTGTCAGTATCAGGATCAGTGTATGTGTCACGAGCAGTGTCAGGAGCAGTGTCAGTGCCAGGAGCAGTGTCAGTCCAGTGTAAGTGTCAGGAGCAGTGTCAGGAGCAGTGTCACTGTTAGGAGCAGTGTCAGGAGCATTCTCAAGAACAGCAGCAGTGTCAGTGTCAGCAGCAGTGTCAGGAGCAGTGTCAGAGTCAGGAGCAATGTCAGGAGCAGTGTCAGGAGCTGTGTCAGTGTCAGGAGCAGTGTCAGGGACATTGTCAGGAACAGCAGCAGTGTCTGTGTCAGGAGCAGTGTCAGGAGCAGTGTCAGTATCAGGAGCAGTGTCAGGGGCAGCGTCAGGAGCAGTGTCAGGACCAGTGCCAGTGTCAGGATCAGCGTCAGTGTGAGCAGCAGTGTCAGGAACACTGGCAGGAGCAGTGTCTGTGTCAGGAGCATTGTCAGTATCAGCAGAAGTGTCTGTGACAGGAGCAGTGTCAGGAGCAGGGTCAGTGTCAGGAGCAGCGTCAGGAGCAGTGTCAGGGGCAGTGGCAGTGTCTGGAGCAGTGTCAGGAGCAGTGTCAGGGGCAGTGGCAGTGTATGGAGCAGTGTCAGGAGTAGTGTAAGGAGCAGTGTCTGTAGCAGTGCCAGGAGCAGTGTCAGTGCCAGGAGCAGTGTCAGGAGCAGTGTCTGGAGCAGTGCCAGGAGCAGTGTCAGTGCCAGGAGCAGTGTCAGGAGAAGTGTCAGTGTCAGGAGCTGTGTCTGGAGCATTCTCAGGATCAGCAGTAGTGTCAGTGTCTGGAGCAGTGTCAGGAGCAGTGTCAGTGTCAGCAGCAGTGTCAGCAGCAGTGTCAGGAGCAGCATCAGGGTCAGGAGCAGTGTCAGGACCAGTGCCAGTGTCAGGAGCAGTGTCAGTGTGAGCAGCAGTGCCAGGAGCAGTGTAAGGAGCAGTGACAGTGTCAGTTTCAGGAGCAGTGTCAGTGTCAGGAGCAGTGTCAGGAGCAGTGACAGTGTTAGGAGCAGTGTCTGGAGCAGTGTCAGGAGCAGTGTCAGTATCAGGATCAGTGTAAGTGTCAGGAGCAGTGTCAGGAGCAGTGTCAGTGTCAGGAGGAGTGTCAGGAGCATTCTCAAGACCAGCAGCAGTGTCAGTGTCAGCAGCAGTGTACCAGGAGCAGTGTCAGCGTCAGGAGCAATGTCAGGAGCAGTGTCAGGAGCAGTGTCAGTGTCAGGAGCAGTGTCAGGGACATTGTCAGGATCAGCAGCAGTGTCTGTGTCAGGAGCAGTGTCAGTGTCTGCAGCAATGTCACGAGCAGTGTCAGGAGCAGTCTCAGTGTCAGTAGCAGTGTCAGGAGCAGTGTCAGTGTCAGGAGCAGTGCCAGTGTCAGTATCAGGAGCATTGTCAGTGTCAGGAGCAGTGTCAGTGTCAGGAGCTGTGCCAGGAGCAGTGACAGTGTCAGGAGCAGTGTCTGGAGCAGTGTCAGGAGCAATGTCAGTATCAGGATCAGTGTAAGTGTCAGGAGCAGCGTCAGTGTCAGGAGCAGTGTCAGGGACATTGTCAGGATCAGCAGCAGTGTCTGTGTCAGGAGCAGTGTCAGGAGCAGTGTCAGTGTCAGGAGCAGTGACAGGAGAAGCGTCAGGAGCAGTGTCAGGACCAGTGCCAGTGTCAGGGTCAGTGTCAGTGTAAGCAGCAGTGTCAGGAACACTGGCAGGGGTAGTGTCTATGTCTGGACCTGTGTCAGGAGCAGTGTCAGTGTCTGCAGCAATGTCACGAGCAGTGTCAGGAGCAGTCTCAGTGTCAGTAGCAGTGTCAGGAGCAGTGTCAGTGTCAGGAGCGGTGCCAGTGTCAGTATCAGGAGCAGTGACAGTGTCAGGAGCAGTGTCAGGAGCAGTGTCAGTGTCAGCGTCAGGAGCAGTGTCAGTGTCAGGAGCAGTGTCAGGACCAGTGCCAGTGTCAGAAGCAGTGTCAGGACCAGTGTCAGTGACGGGAGCAGTGTCAGGAGTAGAGTCAGGAGCAGTGTCAGGAGCAGTGTCAGGAGCATTGTCAGCATCAGCAGCAGTGCCTGTGTCAGGAGCTGTGTCAGGAGCAGTGTCAGTGTCTGCAGCAATGTCACGAGCAGTGTCAGGAGCAGTCTCAGTGTCAGTAGCAGTGTCTGGAGCAGTGTCTGTGACAGGAGCAGTGTCAGTAGCAGTGAGAGTGTTAGTATCAGGAGCATTGTCAGAATCAGCAGCAGTGTCTGTGTCAGGAGCAGCGTCTGGAGCAGTGTCAGGACCAGTGCCAGAGTCAGGATCAGTGTCAGTGTGAGCAGCAGTGTCAGGAACACTGGCAGGAGCAGTGTCTATGTCAGGAGCTGTGTCAGGAGCAGTGTCAGTGTCAGGAGCAGTGTCAGTGTCAGCGTCAGGAGCAGTGTCAGTGTCAGGAGCAGTGTCAGTGTCAGGAGCAGCGTCAGGAGCAGTGTCAGTGTCAGCAGCAGTGTCCGCAGCAGTGTCAGGAGCAGCATCAGGGTCAGGAGCAGTGTCAGGACCAGTGCCAGTGTCAGGAGCAGTGTCAGTGTGAGCAGCAGTGCCAGGAACAGTGGCAGGAGCAGTGTCGCTGACCCGAGCTGTGTCAGGAGCAGTGTCAGTGTCATTAGCAGTGTCACGAGCGGTGTCAGTGTCATGAGCAGTGCCAGTGTCAGTGCCAGGAGCAGTGTCAGTGTCAGGAGCAGTGTATGGAGCAGTGTCTCTGTCAGGAGCAGTCTCAGGAGCATTGTCAGTATCAGAAGCAGTGTCTGTGTCAGGAGCAGTGTCAGGAGCAGCGTCAGTGTTAGGAGCAGTTTGAGGAGCAGTGTCAGTGTCAGGAGCAGTGACTGTGACAGCAGTAGTGCTAGGAACAGTGTCAGGAACAATGTCAGGAGCATTGTCCGTGACAAGAGCTGTGTCAGTAGCAGTGTAAGTGACAGGAGCAGTGTCAGTAGCACTGTCCGTGGCTGTAGCAGTGTAAGGAGCAGTGACAGTGTCAGTGTTAGTCGCAATGTCAGTGTCAGGAGCTGTGTCAGGAGCAGTGTCAGGAGCAGTGTCAGTGTCAGGAGCAGTGTCAGGGACATTGTCAGGATCAGCAGCAGTGTCTGTGTCAGGAGCAGTGTCAGGAGCAGTGTCAGTGTCAGGAGCAGTGTCAGGAGAAGCGTCAGGAGCAGTGTCAGGACCAGTGCCAGTGTCAGGATCAGTGTCAGTGTGAGCAGCAGTGTCAGGAACACTAGCAGGGGCAGTGTCTATGCCTGGACCTGTGTCAGGAGCAGTGTCAGTGTCTGCAGCAATGTCACGAGCAGTGTCAGGAGCAGTCTCAGTGTCAGTAGCAGTGTCAGGAGCAGTGTCAGTGTCAGGAGCAGTGCCAGTGTCAGTATCAGGAGCATTGTCAGTGTCAGGAGCAGTGTCAGGAACAGTGTCAGGAGCAGTGTCAGGAGCATTGTCAGTATCAGCAGCAGTGCCAGTGTGAGCAGCAGTGTCAGGAACACTGGCAGGAGCAGTGTCTATGTCAGGAGCTGTGTCAGGAGCAGTGTCAGTGTCTGCAGCAATGTCACGAGCAGTGTCAGGAGCAGTGTCAGTGTCAGTAGCAGTGTCAGGAGGAGTGTATGTGCCAGAGTCTGAAGCAGTGTCAGGAGCAGTGTAAGGAGCACTGACAGTGTCAGTGTCAGGAGCAGTGTCAGCGTCAGGACCAGTGCCAGAGTCAGGATCAGTGTCAGTGTGAGCAGCAGTGTCAGGAACACTGGCAGGAGCAGTGTCTATGTCAGGAGCTGTGTCAGGAGCAGTGTCAGTGTCAGGAGCAGTGTCAGGAGCAGTGTCAGTGTCAGCGTCAGGAGCAGTGTCAGTGTCAGGAGCAGTGTCAGGACCAGTGCCAGTGTCAGAAGCAGTGTCAGGACCAGTGTCAGTGACAGGAGCAGTGTCAGGAGTAGTGTCAGGAGCAGTGTCAGGAGCAGTGTCAGGAGCATTGTCAGCATCAGCAGCAGTGCCTGTGTCAGGACCAGTGTCATGAACGGTGTCAGTGTGAGGAGCTGTGTGAGACGCAGTGTCTGTGTCAGAAACAGTGTCAGGAGCAGTGTCAGTGTCAGCAGCAGTGTCAGCAGCAGTATGAGGAGCAGTTTCAGTGTCAGGAGCTGTGTCAGGAGCAGTGTAAGTGTCAGGAGCAGTGTCAGGACCAGCGACAGTTTCAGAAGCAGCGTCAGGACCAGTGTCAGTGACAGGAGCAGTGTCAGGAGAAGTGTCAGGAGCAGTGTCAGGAGCAGTGTCAGGAGCATTGTCAGCATCAGAAGCAGTGCCTGTGTCAGGAGCGGTGCCAGGAGCAGTGTCAGTGTCAGGTGCAGTGTGAGGAGCCGTGTCAGCCTCAGGAGCAGTGCCAGGTGCATTGTCAGTATCAGCAGGAGTGTCTGTGTCAGGAGCAGTGTCAGGAGCAGTGTCAGTGTAAGGAGCAGTGTCAGGGTCAGGAGCAGTGTCAGTGTCAGGAGCAGTGTCAGGAGCAGTGTCAGTGTCAGCAGCAGTGTCAGCAGCAGTGTCATTAGCAGTGCCAGTGTGAGGGCCAGGAGCAGTGTCAGTGTCAGGAGCTGTGTATGGAGAAGTGTCTCTGTCAGGAGCAGTGTCAGGAGCATTGTCAGTATCAGGAGCAGTGTCAGTGTCAGGAGTAGTGTCAGGAGCAGTGTCACCGTCAGGAGCAGTGTCAGGAGCATTGTCAGTATCAGCAGCAGTGTCTGTTTCTGGAGCAGTGTCAGGAGCAGTGCCAGAGTCAGGAGCAGTGTCAGTGTCAGGATCAGTGTCCGCGTCACGAGTAGTGTGAGGAGCAGTGTCAGTGACAGGAGCGGTGTCAGGAGCAGTGTCAGGGGCAGTGTCAGTGTCAGGAGCAGTGTCAGGAGCAGCGTCAGGAGCAGTGTCAGGACCAGTGCCAGTGTCAGGATCAGTGTCAGTGTGAGCAGCAGTGCCAGGAACACTGGCAGGAGCAGTGTCTATGTCAGGAGCTGTGTCAGGAGCAGTGTCAGTGTCTGCAGCAATGTCACGAGCAGTGTCAGGAGCAGTGTCAGTGTCAGTAGCAGTGTCAGGAGCAGTATCAGTGTCAGGAGCGGTGCCAGTGTCAGTATCAGGAGCAGTGTCAGTGTAAGGAGCAGTGTAAGGAGCAGTGTCTGTGTCAGTGTCAGGAGCAGTGTCTATGTCAGGAGGTGTGTCAGGAGCAGTGTCAGTGTCTGCAGCAATGTCACGAGCAGTGTCAGGAGCAGTGTCAGTGTCAGTAGCAGTGTCAGGAGCAGTGTCAGTGTCCGGAGCGGTGCCAGTGTCAGTATCAGGAGCAGTGTCAGTGTCAGGAGTAGTGTCAGGAGCAGTGTCAGTGTCAGGAGCAGTGTCAGGAGCAGTGTCAGTGTAAGGAGCAGTGTCAGCGTCAGGTGCAGTGTCAGGGGAACATTGTCATGATCAGCGCAGTGTCTGTATCAGGAGCAGTGTCAGGAGCTGTGTAAGTGTCTGGACCAGTGTCAGGAGTTGTGTCAGGAGCAGGGTCAGTGTCAGGAGCAGTGTCAGGAGCAGTGTGAGGAGCAGTGTCAGTGACAGGAGCAGTGCCAGGAGCTGTGTCAGTGTCTGGAACAGTGTCAGGAGTAGTGTCAGGAGCAGGGTCAGTGTCAGGAGCAGTGTCAGGAGCAGTGTCTGGAGCAGTGTCAGTGTCTGTAGCAGTGTGAGGAGCAGTGTCAGTGTCAGTATCAGGAGCAGTGTCAGTGTCAGGAGCAGTTTCAGGACCAGTGCCTGTGTCAGAAGCAGTGTCAGGACCAGTGTCAGTGACAGGAGCAGTGTCAGTGTCAGGAGCAGTGTCAGGAGCAGTGTCTGTATCAGGAGCAGTATCAGGAGCATTGTCAGTATCAGCAGCAGTGTCGGTGTCCGGAGCAGAGTCAGGAGCAGCGTCAGTTCCAGGAGCAGTTTGAGGAACAGTGTCAGTGTCAGAAGCAGTGTCTGTGCCAGGAGCAGTGTGAAGAGCAGTCTCAGTGTCAGGAGCAGTTTCAGGAGCACTGTCAGGATCTGCAGCAGTGTCTGTGTCAGGAGCTGAGTCAGGAGCAGTGTCAGGGATCGTGTCAGTGACAGTAGCTTAGTCAGGAGCAGTGTCAGTGTCAGCAGCAGTGTTAGGAGCAATGTCAGGGGCAGTTTCAGTGTCAGGAGCAGAGCCAGGAGCAGTGTCAGTCTCAGGAGCAGTGTCAGTGTCAGTATCAGGAGCAGTGTCAGTGTCAGGAACAGTTTCAGGACCAGTGCCAGTGTCAGAAGCAGTGTCAGGAACAGTGTCAGTGACAGGAGCAGTGTCAGTGTCAGGAGCAGTGTCAGGAGCAGTGTCTGGAGCAGTGTCAGTGTCAGGAGCAGTATCAGGAGCATTGTCAGTATCAGCAGCAGTGTCGGTGTCAGGAGCAGAGTCAGGAGCAGCGTCAGTGTCAGGAGCAGTTTGAGGAACAGTGTCAGTGTCAGGAGCAGTGTCTGGAGCAGTGTCACGAGCTGTGTCAGTGTCAGCGGCAGTGTTAGGAACAGTGTCAGGAGCAGTGTCAGTGTCAGGAGCAGTGCCAGTGTCGGTAGCAGTGTCAGGAGCTGTGTCAGTGTCAGTATCAGGAGCAGTGTCAGTGTCACGAGCAGGTTCAGGACCAGTGCCAGTGTCAGAAGCAGTGACAGGAGCAGTGTCAGGAGCAGTGTCTGGAGCAGTGTCAGTGGTAGGAGCAGTGTCAGTGTCTGTAGCAGTGTGAGGAGCAGTGCCAGCGTCAGTATCAGGAGCAGTGTCAGTGACAGGAGCAGTTTCAGGACCAGTGCCAGTGTCAGAAGCAGTGTCAGGACCAGTGTCAGTGTCAGGAGCAGTGTCAGTATCAGGAGCAGTGTCAGGAGCAGTGTCAGGAGCAGTGTCAGTGTCTGTAGCAGTGTGAGGAGCAGTGTCAGCGTCAGTATCAGGAGCAGTGTCAGTGACAGGAGCAGTTTCAGGACCAGTGCCAGTGTCAGAAGCAGTGACAGGAGCAGTGTCAGTGTCAGGAGCAGTGTCAGGAGAAGTGTCTGGAGCAGTGTCAGTGTCAGGAGCAGTGTCAGCGTCAGGTGCAGTGTCAGGGGAGCATTGTCATGGTCAGCGCAGTGTCTGTATCAGGAGCAGTGTCAGGAGCGGTGTCAGTGCCTGGACCAGTGTCAGGAATTGTGTCAGGAGCAGGGTCAGTGTCAGGAGCAGTGTCAGGAGCAGTGTGAGGAGCAGTGTCAGTGACAGGAGCAGTTTCAGGACCAGTGCCAGTGTCAGAAGCAGTGTCAGGAGCAGTGTCAGTATCAGGAGCAGTGTCAGTGTCAGGAGCAGTTTCAGGACCAGTGCCTGTGTCAGGAGTAGTGTCAGGAGCAGTGTCAGTGCCAGCAGCAGTGTTAGGAGCAGCGTCAGGGGCATTGTCAGTGTCAGGAGCAGTTTCAGGAGCAGTGTCAGAGTCAGGAGCAGTGTCAGTGTCAGTATCAGGAGCAGTGTCAGTGTCAGGAGCAGTGTGAGGAGCAGTGTCAGTGACAGGAGCAGTGTCAGGAGCTGTGTCAGTGTCTGGACCAGTGTTAGGAGTAGTGTCAGGAGCAGGGTCAGTGTCAGGAGCAGTGTCAGGAGCAGTGTCAGGAGCAGTGTCAGTGTCTGTAGCAGTGTGAGGAGCAGTGTCAGCGCCAGTATCAGGAGCTGTGTCAGTGACAGGAGCAGTTTCAGGACCAGTGCCAGTGTCAGAACGAGTGTCAGGACCAGTGTCAGTGTCAGGAGCAGTGTCAGTATCAGGAGCAGTGTCAGTGTCAGGAGCAGTTTCAGGACTAGTGCCTGTGTCAGGAGTAGTGTCAGGAGCAGTGTCAGTGCCAGCAGCAGTGTTAGGAGCAGCGTCAGGGGCATTGTCAGTGTCAGGAGCAGTTTCAGGAGCAGTGTCAGAGTCAGGAGCAGTGTCAGTGTCAGTATCAGGAGCAGTGTCAGTGTCAGGAGCAGTGTGAGGAGCAGTGTCAGTGTCAGGAGCAGTGTCAGGAGCAGTGTCAGGACCAGTGCCAGTGTCAGAAGCAGTATCAGGACCAGTGTCAGTGTCAGGAGCATTGTCAGTATCAGCAGCAGTGCCTGTGCCAGGACCAGTGCCAGGAGCGGTGTCAGTGTGAGGAGCTGTGTGAGAAGCAGTGTCTGTGTCAGAAGCAGTGTCAGGAGCAGTGTCAGTGTCAGCAGCAATGTCAGCATTAGTATCTGGAGCAGTTTCAGTGTCAGGAGCTGTGTCAGGAGCAGTGTCAGTGTCAGGAGCAGTCTCTGGAACAGTGTCAGGAGCAGTGTCAGGAGCATTCTCAAGGTCAGCAGCAGTGTCAGTGTCAGCAGCAGTGTCAGGAGCAACGTCAGGAGCAGTGTCAGGAGCAGTATCAGTGTCAGGAGCAGTGTCAGGGACATTGTCAGGATCAGCAGCAGTGTCTGTGTCAGGAGCAGCGTCAGGAGCAGTTTCAGTGTCAGGAGCAGTGTCAGGAGCAGCGTCAGGAGCAGTGTCAGGAGCATTGTCTGTATCAGCAGAAGTGCCTGTGTCTGGAGCAGTGCCAGGAGCTGTGTCAGGAGGATTGTCAGCGTCAGGAGCAGTGTCAGGAGCAGTGTCAGGAGCAGTGGCAGTGTCAGGAGAAGTGTCAGTATCTGTGAGAGTGTCAGTATCAGGATCAGTGTCAGCTTCAGCAGCAGTTTCAGAAGCAGTGTCAGGAGCATTGTCAGTGTCAGCAGAAGTGTCTGTGTCAGGAGCAGTGTCAGGAGCAGTGTCAGTGTCAGTAGCTGTGTGAGGAGCAGTGTCAGTGTCAGTAGCAGTGTCAGGAGCAGTGTCAGTGTCAGGCGCAGTGCCAGTGTCAGTATCAGGAGCAGTGTCAGAGCCTGGACCAGTGTCAGGAGCAGTTTCAGTGTCAGGAGCAGTGTCAGGAGCAGTGCCAGTGTCAGGAGCAGTCTCAGGAGCAGTGTCAGTGTCAGGAGCAGTGTCAGGACCAGTGTGAGTTTCAGGAGCAGTGTCAGGACCAGTGTCCGTGCCAGGAGCTGTGTCAGAAGCTGTAGCAGTGCCAGCAGCAGTGTCAGTGTCATTGTCAGGGTCAGGAGCAGTGTCAGCAGCAGTATCAGCAGCAGTGTCAGCGTCAGGAGCTGTGTCAGGAGCAGTGTCAGCGTTAGGAGGAGTGTCAGGAGCAATGTCAGGAGCTGTGTCAGTGTCAGGAGCTGTTTCCGGAGCATTGTCAGGATCTGCAGCAGTGTCTGTGTCAGGAGCCGTGTCAGGAGCAGTGTCAGAGTTAGGAGCAGTGTCAGGAGAAGTGTCAGGAGCAGTGTCAGTGTCAGGAGCAGTGTCAGGAGGAGTGTATGTGCCAGTGTCAGAAGCAGTGCCAGGAGCAGTGTAAGGAGCAGTGACAGTTTCAGTGTCAGGAGCAGTGTCAGTGTCAGGAGCAGTGTCAGGAGCTGTGTCTGGAGCAGTGTCAGTGTCAGGAGCAGTGTCAGCGTTAGGTGCAGGGTCAGACGAGCATTGTCATGATCAGCGCAGTGTCTGTATCAGGAGCAGTGTCAGGAGCAGTGTCAGTGACAGGTGCAGTGTCAGGAGCAGTGTCAGGAGCAGTGTCAGTGTCAGGAGCAGTGTCAGGAGCAGTGTCAGTGTCAGGAGCAGTCTCAGGAACAGTGTCAGTGTCAGAACCAGAGTGAGGAGCAGCGCCAGAGTCAGGAGCAGTGTCAGGACCAGTGTGAGTGAAAGGAGCAGTGTCAGGACCAGTGTCCGTGCCAGGAGCTGTGTCAGAAGCTGTAGCAGTGCCAGCAGCAGTGTCAGTGTCATTGTCAGGGTCAGGAGCAGTGTCAGCAGCAGTATCAGCAGCAGTGTCAGCGTCAGGAGCTGTGTCAGGAGCAGTGTCAGCGTTAGGAGGAGTGTCAGGAGCAATGTCAGGAGCTGTGTCAGTGTCAGGAGCTGTTTCCGGAGCATTGTCAGGATCTGCAGCAGTGTCTGTGTCAGGAGCCGTGTCAGGAGCAGTGTCAGAGTTAGGAGCAGTGTCAGGAGAAGTGTCAGGAGCAGTGTCAGTGTCAGGAGCAGTGTCAGGAGGAGTGTATGTGCCAGTGTCAGAAGCAGTGCCAGGAGCAGCGTAAGGAGCAGTGACAGTTTCAGTGTCAGGAGCAGTGTCAGTGTCAGCAGCTGTGTCAGGAGCAGTGATAGTGTCAGGAGCAGTGTCTGGAGCAGTGTCAGGAGCAGTGTCAGTATCAGGATCAGTGTAAGTGTCAGGAGCAGTGTCAGGAGCAGTGTCAGTGTCAGGAGGAGTGTCAGGAGCATTCTCAAGACCAGCAGCAGTGTCAGTGTCAGCAGCAGTGTTAGGAGCAGTGTCAGTGTCAGGAGCAGTGTCAGGAGAAGCGTCAGGAGCAGTGTCAGGACCAGTGCCAGTGTCAGGATCAGTGTCAGTGTGAGCAGCAGTGTCAGGAACACTGGCAGGGGCAGTGTCTATGTCTGGACCTGTGTCAGGAGCAGTGTCAGTGTCTGCAGCAATGTCACGAGCAGTGTCAGTAGCAGTCTCAGTGTCAGTAGCAGTGTCAGGAGCAGTGTCAGTGTCAGGTGCAGTGCCAGTGTCAGTATCAGGAGCATTGTCAGTGTCAGGAGCAGTGTCAGGAACACTGGCAGGAGCAGTGTCTATGTCAGGAGCTGTGTCTGGAGCAGTGTCAGTGTCAGGAGCAGTATCAGGAGCAGTGTCAGTGTCAGCGTCAGGAGCAGTGTCAGTGTCAGGAGCAGTGTCAGGACCAGTGCCAGTGTCAGAAGCAGTGTCAGGACCAGTGTCAGTGACAGGAGCAGTGTCAGGAGTAGTGTCAGGAGCAGTGTCAGGAGCAGTGTCAGGAGCACTGTCAGCATCAGCAGCAGTGCCTGTGTCAGGAGCAGTTCCAGGAGCACTGTCAGTGTCAGGTGCAGTGTGAGGAGCCGTGTCAGCCACAGGAGCAGTGCCAGGTGCATTGTCAGTATCAGCAGGAGTGTTCGTGTCAGGAGCACTGTCAGGAGCAGTGTCAGTGTAAGGAGCAGTGTCAGTGTCAGGAGCAGTGTCAGTGTCAGGAGCAGCGTCAGGAGCAGTGTCAGTGTCAGCAGCAGTGTCAGCAGCAGTGTCAGGAGCAGCATCAGGGTCAGGAGCAGTGTCAGGACCAGTGCCAGTGTCAGGAGCAGTGTCACTGTGAGCAGCAGTGCCAGGAACAGTGGCAGGAGCAGTGTCGCTGACCCGAGCTGTGTCAGGAGCAGTGTCAGTGTCATTAGCAGTGTCACGAGCGGTGTCAGTGTCATGAGCAGTGCCAGTGTCAGTGCCAGGAGCAGTGTCAGTGTCAGGAGCAGTGTATGAAGCAGTGTCTCTGTCAGGAGCAGTGTCAGGAGCATTATCAGTATCAGAAGCAGTGTCTGTGTCAGGAGCAGTGTCAGGAGCAGCGTCAGTGTTAGGAGCAGTTTGAGGAGCAGTGTCAGTGTCAGGAGCAGTGACAGTGTCAGCAGTAGTGCTAGGAACAGTGTCAGGAACAATGTCAGGAGCATTGTCCGTGACAAGAGCTGTGTCAGGACCAGTGTCAGTGACAGGAGCAGTGTCAGGAGTAGTGTCAGGAGTAGTGTCAGGAGCAGTGTCAGGAGCACTGTCAGCATCAGCAGCAGTGCCTGTGTCAGGAGCAGTTCCAGGAGCACTGTCAGTGTCAGGTGCAGTGTGAGGAGCCGTGTCAGCCACAGGAGCAGTGCCAGGTGCATTGTCAGTATCAGCAGGAGTGTTCGTGTCAGGAGCACTGTCAGGAGCAGTGTCAGTGTAAGGAGCAGTGTCAGTGTCAGGAGCAGTGTCAGTGTCAGGAGCAGCGTCAGGAGCAGTGTCAGTGTCAGCAGCAGTGTCAGCAGCAGTGTCAGGAGCAGCATCAGGGTCAGGAGCAGTGTCAGGACCAGTGCCAGTGTCAGGAGCAGTGTCACTGTGAGCAGCAGTGCCAGGAACAGTGGCAGGAGCAGTGTCGCTGACCCGAGCTGTGTCAGGAGCAGTGTCAGTGTCATTAGCAGTGTCACGAGCGGTGTCAGTGTCATGAGCATTGCCAGTGTCAGTGCCAGGAGCAGTGTCAGTGTCAGGAGCAGTGTATGAAGCAGTGTCTCTGTCAGGAGCAGTGTCAGGAGCATTATCAGTATCAGAAGCAGTGTCTGTGTCAGGAGCAGTGTCAGGAGCAGCGTCAGTGTTAGGAGCAGTTTGAGGAGCAGTGTCAGTGTCAGGAGCAGTGACAGTGTCAGCAGTAGTGCTAGGAACAGTGTCAGGAACAATGTCAGGAGCATTGTCCGTGACAAGAGCTGTGTCAGGAGCAGTGTAAGTGACAGGAGCAGTGTCAATAGCACTGTCAGTGGCTGTAGCAGTGTAAGGAGCAGTGACCGTGTCAGGAGCAGTGTCTGTATCAGGAGCAGTGTAAGTGTCAGGAGCAGTATCAGGAGCAGTGTCAGGAGCTTTCTCAGTATCAGCAGCAGTGTCAGTGTCAGCAGCAGTGTCAGGAGAAGTGTCAGCGTCAGGAGCAATGTCAGGAGCGGTGTCAGGACCAGTGCCAGTATAAGGATCAGTGTCAGTGTGAGCAGCAGTGTCAGGAACACTGGCAGGAGCAGCGTCAGTGTAAGGAGCAGTGACAACAGCAGTGTCAGGAGCAGTGTCAGGACCAGTGCCAGTGTCAGGAGCAGTGTCAGTGTGAGCAGCAGTGCCAGGAACAGTGGCAGGAGCAGTGTCACTGACACGAGCTGTGTCAGGAGCAGTGTCAGTGACATTAGCTGTGTCAGGAGCAGTGTCAGTGTCATGAGCAGTGCCAGCGTCAGTATCAGGAGTAGTGTCAGTGTCAGTGTCAGTAGCAGTGTCTGGAGCAGTGTCAGTGTCTGTAGCACGAGCAGTGTCAGTGTCAGGTGCAATGTCAGGAGCAGGGTCAGTGTCAGGAGCAGTCCCAGGAGCATTGTCAGGATCAGCAGCCGTGTCTGTGACAGGAGCAGTGACAGTAGCAGTGAGAGTGTAAGTATCAGGAGCATTGTCAGCATCAGCAGCAGTGCCTGTGTCAGGACCAGTGTCATGAACGGTGTCAGTGTGAGGAGCTGTGTGAGAAGCAGTGTCTGTGTCAGAAACAGTGTCAGGAGCAGTGTCAGTGTCAGCAGCAGTGTCAGCAGCAGTATGAGGAGCAGTTTCAGTGTCAGGAGCTGTGTCAGGAGCAGTGTAAGTGTCAGGAGCAGTGTCAGGACCAGCGACAGTTTCAGAAGCAGCGTCAGGACCAGTGTCAGTGACAGGAGCAGTGTCAGGAGAAGTGTCAGGAGCAGTGTCAGGAGCAGTGTCAGGAGCATTGTCAGCATCAGAAGCAGTGCCTGTGTCAGGAGCGGTGCCAGGAGCAGTGTCAGTGTCAGGTGCAGTGTGAGGAGCCGTGTCAGCCTCAGGAGCAGTGCCAGGTGCATTGTCAGTATCAGCAGGAGTGTCTGTGTCAGGAGCAGTGTCAGGAGCAGTGTCAGTGTAAGGAGCAGTGTCAGGTTCAGGAGCAGTGTCAGTGTCAGGAGCAGTGTCAGGAGCAGTGTCAGTGTCAGCAGCAGTGTCAGCAGCAGTGTCATTAGCAGTGCCAGTGTCAGGGCCAGGAGCAGTGTCAGTGTCAGGAGCTGTGTATGGAGAAGTGTCTCTGTCAGGAGCAGTGTCAGGAGCATTGTCAGTATCAGGAGCAGTGTCAGTGTCAGGAGTAGTGTCAGGAGCAGTGTCACCGTCAGGAGCAGTGTCAGGAGCATTGTCAGTATCAGCAGCAGTGTCTGTTTCTGGAGCAGTGTCAGGAGCAGTGCCAGAGTCAGGAGCAGTGTCAGTGTCAGGATCAGTGTCCGCGTCACGAGTAGTGTGAGGAGCAGTGTCAGTGACAGGAGCAGTGTCAGGAGCAGTGTCAGGGGCAGTGTCAGTGTCAGGAGCAGTGTCAGGAGCAGCGTCAGGAGCAGTGTCAGGACCAGTGCCAGTGTCAGGATCAGTGTCAGTGTGAGCAGCAGTGCCAGGAACACTGGCAGGAGCAGTGTCTATGTCAGGAGCTGTGCCAGGAGCAGTGTCAGTGTCTGCAGCAATGTCACGAGCAGTGTCAGGAGCAGTGTCAGTGTCAGTAGCAGTGTCAGGAGCAGTATCAGTGTCAGGAGCTGTGCCAGTGTCAGTATCAGGAGCAGTGTCAGTGTCAGGAGCAGTGTAAGGAGCAGTGTCTGTGTCAGTGTCAGGAGCAGTGTCTATGTCAGGAGGTGTGTCAGGAGCAGTGTCAGTGTCTGCAGCAATGTCACGAGCAGTGTCAGGAGCAGTGTCAGTGTCAGTAGCAGTGTCAGGAGCAGTGTCAGTGTCCGGATCGGTGCCAGTGTCAGTATCAGGAGCAGTGTCAGTGTCAGGAGTAGTGTCAGGAGCAGTGTCAGTGTCAGGAGCAGTGTCAGGAGCAGTGTCAGTGTAAGGAGCAGTGTCAGCGTCAGGTGCAGTGTCAGGGGAACATTGTCATGATCAGCGCAGTGTCTGTATCAGGAGCAGTGTCAGGAGCTGTGTAAGTGTCTGGACCAGTGTCAGGAGTTGTGTCAGGAGCAGGGTCAGTGTCAGGAGCAGTGTCAGGAGCAGTGTGAGGAGCAGTGTCAGTGACAGGAGCAGTGCCAGGAGCTGTGTCAGTGTCTGGAACAGTGTCAGGAGTAGTGTCAGGAGCAGGGTCAGTGTCAGGAGCAGTGTCAGGAGCAGTGTCTGGAGCAGTGTCAGTGTCTGTAGCAGTGTGAGGAGCAGTGTCAGTGTCAGTATCAGGAGCAGTGTCAGTGTCAGGAGCAGTTTCAGGACCAGTGCCTGTGTCAGAAGCAGTGTCAGGACCAGTGTCAGTGACAGGAGCAGTGTCAGTGTCAGGAGCAGTGTCAGGAGCAGTGTCTGTATCAGGAGCAGTATCAGGAGCATTGTCAGTATCAGCAGCAGTGTCGGTGTCCGGAGCAGAGTCAGGAGCAGCGTCAGTTCCAGGAGCAGTTTGAGGAACAGTGTCAGTGTCAGAAGCAGTGTCTGTGCCAGGAGCAGTGTGAAGAGCAGTCTCAGTGTCAGGAGCAGTTTCAGGAGCACTGTCAGGATCTGCAGCAGTGTCTGTGTCAGGAGCTGAGTCAGGAGCAGTGTCAGGGATCGTGTCAGTGACAGTAGCTTAGTCAGGAGCAGTGTCAGTGTCAGCAGCAGTGTTAGGAGCAATGTCAGGGGCAGTTTCAGTGTCAGGAGCAGAGCCAGGAGCAGTGTCAGTGTCAGGAGCAGTGTCAGTGTCAGTATCAGGAGCAGTGTCAGTGTCAGGAACTGTTTCAGGACCAGTGCCAGTGTCAGAAGCAGTGTCAGGAACAGTGTCAGTGACAGGAGCAGTGTCAGTGTCAGGAGCAGTGTCAGGAGCAGTGTCTGGAGCAGTGTCAGTGTCAGGAGCAGTATCAGGAGCATTGTCAGTATCAGCAGCAGTGTCGGTGTCAAGAGCAGAGTCAGAAGCAGCGTCAGTGTCAGGAGCAGTTTGAGGAACAGTGTCAGTGTCAGGAGCAGTGTCTGGAGCATTGTCACGAGCTGTGTCAGTGTCAGCGGCAGTGTTAGGAACAGTGTCAGGAGCAGTGTCAGTGTCAGGAGCAGTGCCAGTGTCGGTAGCAGTGTGAGGAGCAGTGCCAGCGTCAGTATCAGGAGCAGTGTCAGTGACAGGAGCAGTTTCAGGACCAGTGCCAGTGTCAGAAGCAGTGTCAGGACCAGTGTCAGTGTCAGGAGCAGTGTCAGTATCAGGAGCAGTGTCAGGAGCAGTGTCAGGAGCAGTGTCAGTGTCTGTAGCAGTGTGAGGAGCAGTGTCAGCGTCAGTATCAGGAGCAGTGTCAGTGACAGGAGCAGTTTCAGGACCAGTGCCAGTGTCAGAAGCAGTGACAGGAGCAGTGTCAGTGTCAGGAGCAGTGTCAGGAGAAGTGTCTGGAGCAGTGTCAGTGTCAGGAGCAGTGTCAGCGTCAGGTGCAGTGTCAGGGGAGCATTGTCATGGTCAGCGCAGTGTCTGTATCAGGAGCAGTGTCAGGAGCGGTGTCAGTGCCTGGACCAGTGTCAGGAATAGTGTCAGGAGCAGGGTCAGTGTCAGGAGCAGTGTCAGGAGCAGTGTGAGGAGCAGTGTCAGTGACAGGAGCAGTTTCAGGACCAGTGCCAGTGTCAGAAGCAGTGTCAGGAGCAGTGTCAGTATCAGGAGCAGTGTCAGTGTCAGGAGCAGTTTCAGGACCAGTGCCTGTGTCAGGAGTAGTGTCAGGAGCAGTGTCAGTGCCAGCAGCAGTGTTAGGAGCAGCGTCAGGGGCATTCTCAGTGTCAGGAGCAGTTTCAGGAGCAGTGTCAGTGTCAGTATCAGGAGCAGTGTCAGTGTCAGGAGCAGTGTGAGGAGCAGTGTCAGTGACAGGAGCAGTGTCAGGAGCTGTGTCAGTGTCTGGACCAGTGTTAGGAGTAGTGTCAGGAGCAGGGTCAGTGTCAGGAGCAGTGTCAGGAGCAGTGTCAGGAGCAGTGTCAGTGTCTGTAGCAGTGTGAGGAGCAGTGTCAGCGCCAGTATCAGGAGCTGTGTCAGTGACAGGAGCAGTTTCAGGACCAGTGCCAGTGTCAGAACGAGTGTCAGGACCAGTGTCAGTGTCAGGAGCAGTGTCAGTATCAGGAGCAGTGTCAGTGTCAGGAGCAGTCTCAGGAACAGTGTCAGTGTCAGAACCAGAGTGAGGAGCAGCGCCAGAGTCAGGAGCAGTGTCAGGACCAGTGTGAGTGAAAGGAGCAGTGTCAGGACCAGTGTCCGTGCCAGGAGCTGTGTCAGAAGCTGTAGCAGTGCCAGCAGCAGTGTCAGTGTCATTGTCAGGGTCAGGAGCAGTGTCAGCAGCAGTATCAGCAGCAGTGTCAGCGTCAGGAGCTGTGTCAGGAGCAGTGTCAGCGTTAGGAGGAGTGTCAGGAGCAATGTCAGGAGCTGTGTCAGTGTCAGGAGCTGTTTCCGGAGCATTGTCAGGATCTGCAGCAGTGTCTGTGTCAGGAGCCGTGTCAGGAGCAGTGTCAGAGTTAGGAGCAGTGTCAGGAGAAGTGTCAGGAGCAGTGTCAGTGTCAGGAGCAGTGTCAGGAGGAGTGTATGTGCCAGTGTCAGAAGCAGTGCCAGGAGCAGCGTAAGGAGCAGTGACAGTTTCAGTGTCAGGAGCAGTGTCAGTGTCAGCAGCTGTGTCAGGAGCAGTGATAGTGTCAGGAGCAGTGTCTGGAGCAGTGTCAGGAGCAGTGTCAGTATCAGGATCAGTGTAAGTGTCAGGAGCAGTGTCAGGAGCAGTGTCAGTGTCAGGAGGAGTGTCAGGAGCATTCTCAAGACCAGCAGCAGTGTCAGTGTCAGCAGCAGTGTTAGGAGCAGTGTCAGTGTCAGGAGCAGTGTCAGGAGAAGCGTCAGGAGCAGTGTCAGGACCAGTGCCAGTGTCAGGATCAGTGTCAGTGTGAGCAGCAGTGTCAGGAACACTGGCAGGGGCAGTGTCTATGTCTGGACCTGTGTCAGGAGCAGTGTCAGTGTCTGCAGCAATGTCACGAGCAGTGTCAGTAGCAGTCTCAGTGTCAGTAGCAGTGTCAGGAGCAGTGTCAGTGTCAGGTGCAGTGCCAGTGTCAGTATCAGGAGCATTGTCAGTGTCAGGAGCAGTGTCAGGAACACTGGCAGGAGCAGTGTCTATGTCAGGAGCTGTGTCTGGAGCAGTGTCAGTGTCAGGAGCAGTATCAGGAGCAGTGTCAGTGTCAGCGTCAGGAGCAGTGTCAGTGTCAGGAGCAGTGTCAGGACCAGTGCCAGTGTCAGAAGCAGTGTCAGGACCAGTGTCAGTGACAGGAGCAGTGTCAGGAGTAGTGTCAGGAGCAGTGTCAGGAGCAGTGTCAGGAGCACTGTCAGCATCAGCAGCAGTGCCTGTGTCAGGAGCAGTTCCAGGAGCACTGTCAGTGTCAGGTGCAGTGTGAGGAGCCGTGTCAGCCACAGGAGCAGTGCCAGGTGCATTGTCAGTATCAGCAGGAGTGTACGTGTCAGGAGCACTGTCAGGAGCAGTGTCAGTGTAAGGAGCAGTGTCAGTGTCAGGAGCAGTGTCAGTGTCAGGAGCAGCGTCAGGAGCAGTGTCAGTGTCAGCAGCAGTGTCAGCAGCAGTGTCAGGAGCAGCATCAGGGTCAGGAGCAGTGTCAGGACCAGTGCCAGTGTCAGGAGCAGTGTCACTGTGAGCAGCAGTGCCAGGAACAGTGGCAGGAGCAGTGTCGCTGACCCGAGCTGTGTCAGGAGCAGTGTCAGTGTCATTAGCAGTGTCACGAGCGGTGTCAGTGTCATGAGCAGTGCCAGTGTCAGTGCCAGGAGCAGTGTCAGTGTCAGGAGCAGTGTCAGGAGCACTGTCAGCATCAGCAGCAGTGCCTGTGTCAGGAGCAGTTCCAGGAGCACTGTCAGTGTCAGGTGCAGTGTGAGGAGCCGTGTCAGCCACAGGAGCAGTGCCAGGTGCATTGTCAGTATCAGCAGGAGTGTTCGTGTCAGGAGCACTGTCAGGAGCAGTGTCAGTGTAAGGAGCAGTGTCAGTGTCAGGAGCAGTGTCAGTGTCAGGAGCAGCGTCAGGAGCAGTGTCAGTGTCAGCAGCAGTGTCAGCAGCAGTGTCAGGAGCAGCATCAGGGTCAGGAGCAGTGTCAGGACCAGTGCCAGTGTCAGGAGCAGTGTCACTGTGAGCAGCAGTGCCAGGAACAGTGGCAGGAGCAGTGTCGCTGACCCGAGCTGTGTCAGGAGCAGTGTCAGTGTCATTAGCAGTGTCACGAGCGGTGTCAGTGTCATGAGCATTGCCAGCGTCAGTGCCAGGAGCAGTGTCAGTGTCAGGAGCAGTGTATGAAGCAGTGTCTCTGTCAGGAGCAGTGTCAGGAGCATTATCAGTATCAGAAGCAGTGTCTGTGTCAGGAGCAGTGTCAGGAGCAGCGTCAGTGTTAGGAGCAGTTTGAGGAGCAGTGTCAGTGTCAGGAGCAGTGACAGTGTCAGCAGTAGTGCTAGGAACAGTGTCAGGAACAATGTCAGGAGCATTGTCCGTGACAAGAGCTGTGTCAGGAGCAGTGTAAGTGACAGGAGCAGTGTCAATAGCACTGTCAGTGGCTGTAGCAGTGTAAGGAGCAGTGACCGTGTCAGGAGCAGTGTCTGTATCAGGAGCAGTGTAAGTGTCAGGAGCAGTATCAGGAGCAGTGTCAGGAGCTTTCTCAGTATCAGCAGCAGTGTCAGTGTCAGCAGCAGTGTCAGGAGAAGTGTCAGCGTCAGGAGCAATGTCAGGAGCGGTGTCAGGACCAGTGCCAGTATAAGGATCAGTGTCAGTGTGAGCAGCAGTGTCAGGAACACTGGCAGGAGCAGCGTCAGTGTAAGGAGCAGTGACAACAGCAGTGTCAGGAGCAGTGTCAGGACCAGTGCCAGTGTCAGGAGCAGTGTCAGTGTGAGCAGCAGTGCCAGGAACAGTGGCAGGAGCAGTGTCACTGACACGAGCTGTGTCAGGAGCAGTGTCAGTGACATTAGCTGTGTCAGGAGCAGTGTCAGTGTCATGAGCAGTGCCAGCGTCAGTATCAGGAGTAGTGTCAGTGTCAGTGTCAGTAGCAGTGTCTGGAGCAGTGTCAGTGTCTGTAGCACGAGCAGTGTCAGTGTCAGGTGCAATGTCAGGAGCAGGGTCAGTGTCAGGAGCAGTCCCAGGAGCATTGTCAGGATCAGCAGCCGTGTCTGTGACAGGAGCAGTGACAGTAGCAGTGAGAGTGTAAGTATCAGGAGCATTGTCAGCATCAGCAGCAGTGCCTGTGTCAGGACCAGTGTCATGAACGGTGTCAGTGTGAGGAGCTGTGTGAGAAGCAGTGTCTGTGTCAGAAACAGTGTCAGGAGCAGTGTCAGTGTCAGCAGCAGTGTCAGCAGCAGTATGAGGAGCAGTTTCAGTGTCAGGAGCTGTGTCAGGAGCAGTGTAAGTGTCAGGAGCAGTGTCAGGACCAGCGACAGTTTCAGAAGCAGCGTCAGGACCAGTGTCAGTGACAGGAGCAGTGTCAGGAGAAGTGTCAGGAGCAGTGTCAGGAGCAGTGTCAGGAGCATTGTCAGCATCAGAAGCAGTGCCTGTGTCAGGAGCGGTGCCAGGAGCAGTGTCAGTGTCAGGTGCAGTGTGAGGAGCCGTGTCAGCCTCAGGAGCAGTGCCAGGTGCATTGTCAGTATCAGCAGGAGTGTCTGTGTCAGGAGCAGTGTCAGGAGCAGTGTCAGTGTAAGGAGCAGTGTCAGGTTCAGGAGCAGTGTCAGTGTCAGGAGCAGTGTCAGGAGCAGTGTCAGTGTCAGCAGCAGTGTCAGCAGCAGTGTCATTAGCAGTGCCAGTGTCAGGGCCAGGAGCAGTGTCAGTGTCAGGAGCTGTGTATGGAGAAGTGTCTCTGTCAGGAGCAGTGTCAGGAGCATTGTCAGTATCAGGAGCAGTGTCAGTGTCAGGAGTAGTGTCAGGAGCAGTGTCACCGTCAGGAGCAGTGTCAGGAGCATTGTCAGTATCAGCAGCAGTGTCTGTTTCTGGAGCAGTGTCAGGAGCAGTGCCAGAGTCAGGAGCAGTGTCAGTGTCAGGATCAGTGTCCGCGTCACGAGTAGTGTGAGGAGCAGTGTCAGTGACAGGAGCAGTGTCAGGAGCAGTGTCAGGGGCAGTGTCAGTGTCAGGAGCAGTGTCAGGAGCAGCGTCAGGAGCAGTGTCAGGACAAGTGCCAGTGTCAGGATCAGTGTCAGTGTGAGCAGCAGTGCCAGGAACACTGGCAGGAGCAGTGTCTATGTCAGGAGCTGTGCCAGGAGCAGTGTCAGTGTCTGCAGCAATGTCACGAGCAGTGTCAGGAGCAGTGTCAGTGTCAGTAGCAGTGTCAGGAGCAGTATCAGTGTCAGGAGCTGTGCCAGTGTCAGTATCAGGAGCAGTGTCAGTGTCAGGAGCAGTGTAAGGAGCAGTGTCTGTGTCAGTGTCAGGAGCAGTGTCTATGTCAGGAGGTGTGTCAGGAGCAGTGTCAGTGTCTGCAGCAATGTCACGAGCAGTGTCAGGAGCAGTGTCAGTGTCAGTAGCAGTGTCAGGAGCAGTGTCAGTGTCCGGATCGGTGCCAGTGTCAGTATCAGGAGCAGTGTCAGTGTCAGGAGTAGTGTCAGGAGCAGTGTCAGTGTCAGGAGCAGTGTCAGGAGCAGTGTCAGTGTAAGGAGCAGTGTCAGCGTCAGGTGCAGTGTCAGGGGAACATTGTCATGATCAGCGCAGTGTCTGTATCAGGAGCAGTGTCAGGAGCTGTGTAAGTGTCTGGACCAGTGTCAGGAGTTGTGTCAGGAGCAGGGTCAGTGTCAGGAGCAGTGTCAGGAGCAGTGTGAGGAGCAGTGTCAGTGACAGGAGCAGTGCCAGGAGCTGTGTCAGTGTCTGGAACAGTGTCAGGAGTAGTGTCAGGAGCAGGGTCAGTGTCAGGAGCAGTGTCAGGAGCAGTGTCTGGAGCAGTGTCAGTGTCTGTAGCAGTGTGAGGAGCAGTGTCAGTGTCAGTATCAGGAGCAGTGTCAGTGTCAGGAGCAGTTTCAGGACCAGTGCCTGTGTCAGAAGCAGTGTCAGGACCAGTGTCAGTGACAGGAGCAGTGTCAGTGTCAGGAGCAGTGTCAGGAGCAGTGTCTGTATCAGGAGCAGTATCAGGAGCATTGTCAGTATCAGCAGCAGTGTCGGTGTCCGGAGCAGAGTCAGGAGCAGCGTCAGTTCCAGGAGCAGTTTGAGGAACAGTGTCAGTGTCAGAAGCAGTGTCTGTGCCAGGAGCAGTGTGAAGAGCAGTCTCAGTGTCAGGAGCAGTTTCAGGAGCACTGTCAGGATCTGCAGCAGTGTCTGTGTCAGGAGCTGAGTCAGGAGCAGTGTCAGGGATCGTGTCAGTGACAGTAGCTTAGTCAGGAGCAGTGTCAGTGTCAGCAGCAGTGTTAGGAGCAATGTCAGGGGCAGTTTCAGTGTCAGGAGCAGAGCCAGGAGCAGTGTCAGTGTCAGGAGCAGTGTCAGTGTCAGTATCAGGAGCAGTGTCAGTGTCAGGAACTGTTTCAGGACCAGTGCCAGTGTCAGAAGCAGTGTCAGGAACAGTGTCAGTGACAGGTGCAGTGTCAGTGTCAGGAGCAGTGTCAGGAGCAGTGTCTGGAGCAGTGTCAGTGTCAGGAGCAGTATCAGGAGCATTGTCAGTATCAGCAGCAGTGTCGGTGTCAAGAGCAGAGTCAGAAGCAGCGTCAGTGTCAGGAGCAGTTTGAGGAACAGTGTCAGTGTCAGGAGCAGTGTCTGGAGCATTGTCACGAGCTGTGTCAGTGTCAGCGGCAGTGTTAGGAACAGTGTCAGGAGCAGTGTCAGTGTCAGGAGCAGTGCCAGTGTCGGTAGCAGTGTCAGGAGCTGTGTCAGTGTCAGTATCAGGAGCAGTGTCAGTGTCACGGGCAGGTTCAGGACCAGTGCCAGTGTCAGAAGCAGTGACAGGAGCAGTGTCAGGAGCAGTGTCTGGAGCAGTGTCAGTGGTAGGAGCAGTGTCAGTGTCTGTAGCAGTGTGAGGAGCAGTGCCAGCGTCAGTATCAGGAGCAGTGTCAGTGACAGGAGCAGTTTCAGGACCAGTGCCAGTGTCAGAAGCAGTGTCAGGACCAGTGTCAGTGTCAGGAGCAGTGTCAGTATCAGGAGCAGTGTCAGGAGCAGTGTCAGGAGCAGTGTCAGTGTCTGTAGCAGTGTGAGGAGCAGTGTCAGCGTCAGTATCAGGAGCAGTGTCAGTGACAGGAGCAGTTTCAGGACCAGTGCCAGTGTCAGAAGCAGTGACAGGAGCAGTGTCAGTGTCAGGAGCAGTGTCAGGAGAAGTGTCTGGAGCAGTGTCAGTGTCAGGAGCAGTGTCAGCGTCAGGTGCAGTGTCAGGGGAGCATTGTCATGGTCAGCGCAGTGTCTGTATCAGGAGCAGTGTCAGGAGCGGTGTCAGTGCCTGGACCAGTGTCAGGAATAGTGTCAGGAGCAGGGTCAGTGTCAGGAGCAGTGTCAGGAGCAGTGTGAGGAGCAGTGTCAGTGACAGGAGCAGTTTCAGGACCAGTGCCAGTGTCAGAAGCAGTGTCAGGAGCAGTGTCAGTATCAGGAGCAGTGTCAGTGTCAGGAGCAGTTTCAGGACCAGTGCCTGTGTCAGGAGTAGTGTCAGGAGCAGTGTCAGTGCCAGCAGCAGTGTTAGGAGCAGCGTCAGGGGCATTCTCAGTGTCAGGAGCAGTTTCAGGAGCAGTGTCAGTGTCAGTATCAGGAGCAGTGTCAGTGTCAGGAGCAGTGTGAGGAGCAGTGTCAGTGACAGGAGCAGTGTCAGGAGCTGTGTCAGTGTCTGGACCAGTGTTAGGAGTAGTGTCAGGAGCAGGGTCAGTGTCAGGAGCAGTGTCAGGAGCAGTGTCAGGAGCAGTGTCAGTGTCTGTAGCAGTGTGAGGAGCAGTGTCAGCGCCAGTATCAGGAGCTGTGTCAGTGACAGGAGCAGTTTCAGGACCAGTGCCAGTGTCAGAACGAGTGTCAGGACCAGTGTCAGTGTCAGGAGCAGTGTCAGTATCAGGAGCAGTGTCAGTGTCAGGAGCAGTTTCAGGACTAGTGCCTGTGTCAGGAGTAGTGTCAGGAGCAGTGTCAGTGCCAGCAGCAGTGTTAGGAGCAGCGTCAGGGGCATTGTCAGTGTCAGGAGCAGTTTCAGGAGCAGTGTCAGAGTCAGGAGCAGTGTCAGTGTCAGTATCAGGAGCAGTGTCAGTGTCAGGAGCAGTGTGAGGAGCAGTGTCAGTGTCAGGAGCAGTGTCAGGAGCAGTGTCAGGACCAGTGCCAGTGTCAGAAGCAGTGTCAGGACCAGTGTCAGTGTCAGGAGCATTGTCAGTATCAGCAGCAGTGCCTGTGCCAGGACCAGTGCCAGGAGCGGTGTCAGTGTGAGGAGTTGTGTGAGAAGCAGTGTCTGTGTCAGAAGCAGTGTCAGGAGCAGTGTCAGTGTCAGCAGCAATGTCAGCATTAGTATCAGGAGCAGTTTCAGTGTCAGGAGCTGTGTCAGGAGCAGTGTCAGTGTCAGGAGCAGTCTCTGGAACAGTGTCAGGAGCAGTGTCAGGAGCATTCTCAAGGTCAGCAGCAGTGTCAGTGTCAGCAGCAGTGTCAGGAGCAGTGTCAGCGTCAGGAGCAACGTCAGGAGCAGTGTCAGGAGCAGTATCAGTGTCAGGAGCAGTGTCAGGGACATTGTCAGGATCAGCAGCAGTGTCTGTGTCAGGAGCAGCGTCAGGAGCAGTTTCAGTGTCAGGAGCAGTGTCAGGAGCAGCGTCAGGAGCAGTGTCAGGACCAGTGCCAGTGTCAGGATCAGCGTCAGTGTGAGCAGCAGTGTCAGGAACACTGGCAGGAGCAGTGTCTATGTCAGGAGCTGTGTCAGGAGCAGTGTCAGTGTCTGCAGCAATGTCAAGAGCAGTGTCAGTAGCAGTCTCAGTGTCAGTAGCAGTGTCAGGAGCAGTGTCAGTGTCAGGAGCAGTGCCAGTATCAGTATCAGGAGCATTGTCAGTGTCAGGAGCAGTGTCAGGAGCAGTGTCAGGAGCATTGTCTGTATCAGCAGCAGTGCCTGTGTCTGGAGCAGTGCCAGGAGCAGTGTCAGGAGGAGTGTCAGTGTCAGGAGCAGTGTCAGGAGCAGTGTCAGGAGCAGTGGCAGTGTCAGGAGAAGTGTCAGTAGCTGTGAGAGTGTCAGTATCAGGATCAGTGTCAGCTTCAGCAGCAGTTTCAGAAGCAGTGTCAGGAGCATTGTCAGTGTCAGCAGAAGTGTCTGTGTCAGGAGCAGTGTCAGGAGCAGTGTCAGTGTCAGTAGCTGTGTGAGGAGCAGTGTCAGTGTCAGTAGCAGTGTCAGGAGCAGTGTCAGTGTCAGGCGCAGTGCCAGTGTCAGTATCAGGAGCAGTGTCAGTGTCAGGAGCAGTGTCAGGAGCAGTGTTAGGAGCATTGTCAGTATCAGCAGCAGTGACTGTGTCAGGAGCAGTGCCAGGAGCAGTGTCAGTGTCAGTATCAGGAGCAGTGTCAGTGACAGGCGCAGTGTCAGGAGCAGTGTCAGGGGCAGTGTCAGTGTCAGGAGCAGTGTCAGGATCATTGGCAGGATCAGCAGCAGTGTCTGTGTCAGGAACCGTGTCAGAAGCAGTGTCAGTGATAGGTGCAGTGTTAGGAGTAGTGTCAGGAGCAGTGCCAGTGTCAGTGTCTGGAGCGGTGTCGGGAGCAGTGTCAGTTTCAGCTGCAGTTTCAGAAGCAGTGTCAGGAGCATTGTCAGTGTCAGCAGAAGTGTCTGTGTCAGGAGGAGTGTCAGGAGCAGTGTCAGTGTCAGTAGCTGTGTGAGGAGCAGTGTCATTGTCAGTAGCAGTGTCAGGAGCAGTGTCGGTGTCAGGCGCAGTGCCAGTGTCAGTATCAGGAGCAGTGTCAGTGTCAGGAGCAGTGTCAGGAGCAGTGTCAGGAGCAGTGTCAGTGTCAGCAGCAGTGTCAGCAGCAGTATCAGGAGCAGTTTCAGTGTCAGGAGCTGTGTCTGGAGCAGTGTCAGTGTCAGGAGCAGTCTCTGGAACAGTGTCAGGAGCAGTGTCAGGAGCATTCTCAAGGCCAGCAGCAGTGTCAGTGTCAGCAGCAGTGTCAGGAGCATTGTCAGCGTCAGGAGCAACGTCAGGAGCAGTGTCAGGAGCAGTGTCAGTGTCAGGAGCAGTGTCAGGGACATTGTCAGGATCAGCAGCAGTGTCTGTGTCATGAGCAGTGCCAGTGTCAGTATCAGGAGCAGTGTCAGTACAGTGTCAGTAGCAGTGTCTGGAGCAGTGAAAGTGTCTGTAGCACGAGCAGTGTCAGTGTCAGGAGCAATGTCAGGAGCAGTGTCAGTGTCAGGAGCAGTGCGAGGAGCATTGTGAGGATCAGCAGCAGTGTCTGTGACAGGAGCAGTGCCAGTAGCAGTGAGAGTGTAAGTATCAGGAGCATTGTCAGTATCAGCAGCAGTGCCTGTGCCAGGACCAGTGCCAGGAGCGGTGTCAGTGTGAGGAGCTGTGTGAGAAGCAGTGTCTGTGTCAGAAGCAGTGTCAGGAGCAGTGTCAGTGTCAGCAGCAGTGTCAGCAGCAGTATCAGGAGCAGTTTCAGTGTCAGGAGCTGTGTCAGGAGCAGTGTCAGTGTCAGGAGCAGTCTCTGGAACAGTGTCAGGAGCAGTGTCAGGAGCATTCTCAAGGTCAGCAGCAGTGTCAGTGTCAGCAGCAGTGTCAGGAGCAGTGTCAGCGTCAGGAGCAACGTCAGGAGCAGTGTCAGGAGCAGTGTCAGGACCAGTGCCAGTGTCAGGATCAGCGTCAGTGTGAGCAGCAGTGTCAGGAACACTGGCAGGAGCAGTGTCTATGTCAGGAGCTGTGTCAGGAGCAGTGTCAGTGTCTGCAGCAATGTCACGAGCAGTGTCAGTAGCAGTCTCAGTGTCAGTAGCAGTGTCAGGAGCAGTGTCAGTGTCAGGAGCAGTGCCAGTATCAGTATCAGGAGCATTGTCAGTGTCAGGAGCAGTGTCAGGAGCAGTGTCAGGAGCATTGTCTGTATCAGCAGAAGTGCCTGTGTCTGGAGCAGTGCCAGGAGCTGTGTCAGGACGATTGTCAGTGTCAGGAGCAGTGTCAGGAGCAGTGTCAGGAGCAGTGGCAGTGTCAGGAGAAGTGTCAGTATCTGTGAGAGTGTCAGTATCAGGATCAGTGTCAGCTTCAGCAGCAGTTTCAGAAGCAGTGTCAGGAGCATTGTCAGTGTCAGCAGAAGTGTCTGTGTCAGGAGCAGTGTCAGGAGCAGTGTCAGTGTCAGTAGCTGTGTGAGGAGCAGTGTCAGTGTCAGTAGCAGTGTCAGGAGCAGTGTCAGTGTCAGGCGCAGTGCCAGTGTCAGTATCAGGAGCAGTGTCAGTGTCAGGACCAGTGTCAGGAGCAGTGTTAGGAGCATTGTCAGTATCAGCAGCAGTGACTGTGTCAGGAGTTGTGTCAGGAGCAGTGTCAGTGTCAGGAGCAGTGTCAGTAGCAGTGAGAGTGTCAGTATCAGGAGCAGTGTCAGTTTTAGGAGCAGTTTCAGAAGCAGTGTCAGGAGCATTGTCAGTATCAGCAGAAGAGTCTGTGACAGGAGCAGTGTTAGGAGCATGGTCAGTGTCAGGAGCAGTGTCAGGAGCAGCGTCAGGAGCAGTGTCAGTATCTGGAGCAGTGTCAGGAGGAGTGTATGTGCCAGTGTCTGAAGCAGTGTCCGGAGAAGTGTAAGGAACAGTGACAGTGTCAGTGTCAGGAGCAGTGTCAGTGTCAGGAGCTGTGTCAGGAGCAGTATCAGTGTCAGGAGCAGTGTCTGGAGCAATGTCAGGAGCAGTGTCAGTATCAGGATCAGTGTATGTGTCACGAGCAGTGTCAGGAGCAGTGTCAGTGCCAGGAGCAGTGTCAGTCCAGTGTAAGTGTCAGGAGCAGTGTCAGCAGCAGTGTCAGTGTTAGGAGCAGTGTCAGGAGCATTCTCAAGAACAGCCGCAGTGTCAGTGTCAGCAGCAGTGTCAGGAGCAGTGTCAGAGTCAGGAGCAGTGTCAGGAGCAGTGTCAGGAGCTGTGTCAGTGTCTGGGGCAGTGTCAGGAACGGTGTCAGTGTCAGGAGCAGTGTCAGGTGTAGTGTCAGTGTCAGGAGTAGTGTCAGGGGCAGAGTCAGTGACAGTGTATGGAGCGGTGTCAGGAGCAGTGTCAGTGTCAGGATCAGTGTCAGTGTCAGGAGCTCTGTCAGGAGCAGTGTCAGTGTCAGGAGCATTGTCAGTATCAGCAGAAGTGTCTGTGACAGGAGCAGTGTCAGGAGCAGGGTCAGTGTCAGGAGCAGCGTCAGGAGCAGTGTCAGGGGCAGTGGCAGTTTCTGGAGCAGTGTCAGGAGCAGTGTCAGGGGCAGTGGCAGAGTATGGAGCAGTGTCAGGAGCAGTGTCAGGAGCAGTGACTGTAGCAGTGTCAGGAGCAGTATCAGCAGCAGTGTCAGTGTCAGGAGCTGTGTCAGGAGCAGTGTCAGTGTCAGGAGCAGTGTCTGGAGCAGTGTCAGGAGCAGGGTCAGTGTCAGGAGCAGCGTCAGGAGCAGTGTCAGGGGCAGTGGCAGTGTCTGGAGCAGCGTCAGGAGCAGTGTCAGGAGCAGTGTCTGTAGCAGTGCCAGGAGCAGTGTCAGGAGCAGTGTCAGTGTCAGGAGCTGTGTCTGGAGCATTCTCAGGATCAGCAGTAGTGTCAGTGTCTGGAGCAGTGTCAGGAGCGGTGTCAGTGTCAGGAGCGGTGTCAGTGTCAGGAGCAGTGTCAGGAGCAGTGTCAGTGTCAGGAGCAGTCTAAGGAGCAGTGTCAGTGACAGATCCAGTGTGAGGCGCAGCGCCATAGTCAGGAGCAGTGTCAGGACCAGTGTGAGTTTCAGGAGCAGTGTCAGGACCAGTGTCCGTGCCAGGAGCTGTGTCTGGAGCTGTGGCAGTGCCAGCAGCAGTGTCAGTGTCATTGTCAGAGTCAGGAGCAGTGTCAGGAGCAGTATCAGCAGCAGTGTCAGCGTTAGGAGCAGTGTCAGGAGCAGTGTCAGCGTTAGGAGGAGTGTCAGGAGCAATGTCAGGAACTGTGTCAGTGTCAGGAGCTGTTTCCGAAGCATTGTCAGGATCTGCAGCAGTGTCTGTGTCAGGAGCCGTGTCAGAAGCGGTGTCAGAGTCAGGAGCAGTGTCAGGAGCAGTGTCAGGAGCAGTGTCAGTGTCAGGAGCAGTGTCAGTAGCAGTGAGAGTGTCAGTATCAGGAGCAGTGTCAGTTTCAGGAGCAGTTTCAGAAGCAGTGTCAGGAGCATTGTCAGTATCAGGATCAGTGTAAGTGTCAGGAGCAGTGTCAGGAGAAGTGTCAGTGCCAGGAGCAGAGTCAGTCCAGTGTAAGTGTCAGGAGCAGTGTCAGGAGCTGTGTCAGTGTCAGGAGCAGTGTCAGGAGCATTCTCAACAACAGCAGCAGTGTCAGTGTCAGCAGCAGTGTCAGGAGCAGTGTCAGAGTCAGGAGCAATGTCAGGAGCAGTGTCAGGAGCTGTGTCAGTGTCAGGAGCAGTGTCAGGGACATTGTCAGTATCAGCAACAGTGTCAGTGTCAGGAGCAGTGTCAGTGTCAGGAGCTGTGTCAGTATCAGGAGCAGTGTCAGGAGGAGTGTCTGGAGCAGTGCCAGGAGCAGTGTCAGTATCAGGCTCAGTGTAAGTGTCAGGAGCAGTGTCAGGAGCAGTGTCAGTGCCAGGAGCAGTGTCAGTCCAGTGTAAGTGTCAGGAGCAGTGTCAGGAGCAGTGTCAGTGTCAGGAGCAGTGTCAGGAGCATTCCCAAGAACAGCAGCAGTGCCAGTGTCAGCAGCAGTGTCAGGAGCAGTGTCAGAGTCAGGAGCAATGTCAGGAGCAGTGTCAGGAGCTGTGTCAGTGTCAGGAGCAGTGTCAGGGACATTGTCAGGATCAGCAGCAGTGTCTGTGTCAGGAGCAGTGTCAGGAGCAGTGTCAGTGTCAGGAGAAGTGTCAGGAGCAGCGTCAGGAGCAGTGTCAGGACCAGTGCCAGTGTCAGGATCAGCGTCAGTGTGAGCAGCAGTGTCAGGAACACTGGCAGGAGCGGTGTCTATGTCAGGAGCATTGTCAGTATCAGCTGAAGTGTCTGTGACAGGAGCAGTGTCAGGAGCAGGGTCAGTGTCAGGAGCAGCGTCAGGAGCAGTGTCAGGGGCAGTGGCAGTGTCTGGAGCAGTGTCAGGAGCAGTGTCAGGGGCAGTGGCAGTGTATGGAGCAGTGTCAGGAGCAGTGTCAGGAGCAGTGACTGTAGCAGTGCCAGGAGCAGTGTCAATGCCAGGAGCAGTGTCAGGAGCAGTGTCAGTTTCAGGAGCTGTGTCTGGAGCATTCTCAGGATCAGCAGTAATGTCAGTGTCTGGAGCAGTGGCAGGAGTAGTGTCAGAGTCAGGAGCAGTGTCAGGAGCAGTGTCAGTGTCAGGAGCAGTCTCAGGAGCAGTGCCAGTGCCAGATCTAGTGTGAGGAGCAGCGCCAGAGTCAGGAGCAGTGTCAGGACCAGTGTGAGTTTCAGGAGCAGTGTCAGGACCAGTGTCCGTGCCAGGAGCTGTGTCAGGAGCTGTTCCAGTGCCAGCAGCAGTGTCAGTGTCAATGTCAGAGTCAGGAGCAGTGTCAGGAGCAGTATCAGCAGCAGTGTCAGCGTCAGGAGCTGTGTCAGGAGCAGTGTCAGTGTCAGGAGCAGTGTCTGGAGCAGTGTCAGGAGCAGTGTCAGTATCAGCAGCAGTGTCTGTGTCAGGAGCAGGGTCAGGAGCAGTGTCAGTGTCAGGAGCAGTGTCCGCTTCACGAGTAGTGTGAGGCGCAGTCTGAGTGACAGGAGCAGTGTCACGAGCAGCGTCAGTGTCTGGAGCAGTGTCAGGAGCAGTGTCAGGAGCAGGGACTGTGTCAGGAGCAGTTTCAGTGTCTGCAGCAGTGTGAGGAGCAGTGTCAGTGTCAGTGTCAGGAGCAGCGTCAGTGTCAGGAGCAGTGTCAGGACCAGTGCCAGTGTCAGAAGCAGTGTCAGGAGCAGTTTCAGTGTCTGCAGCAGTGTGAGGAGCAGTGTCAGTGTCAGTGTCAGGAGCAGTGTCAGTGTCAGGAGCAGTGTCAGGACCAGTGCCAGTGTCAGAAGCAGTGTCAGGGCCAGTGTCAGTGCCAGGAGTAGTGTCAGGAGCAGTGTCAGTGTCAGTGTCTGGAGCAGTGTCAGTAGCGGTGAGAGTGTCAGTATCAGGAGCAGTGTCAGTTTCAGGAGCAGTTTCAGAAGCAGTGTCAGGAGCATTGTCAGTATCAGCAGAAGTGTCTGTGACAGGAGCTGTGTCAGGAGCAGTGTCAGCGTTAGGAGGAGTGTCAGGAGCAATGTCAGGAGCTGTGTCAGTGTCAGGATCTGTTTCCGGAGCATTGTCAGGATCTGCAGCAGTGTCTGTGTCAGGAGCCGTGTCAGGAGCAGTGTCAGAGTCAGGAGCAGTGTCCGGAGCAGCGTCAGGAGCAGTGTCAGTATCTGGAGCAGTGTCAGGAGGAGTGTATGTGCCAGTGTCTGAAGCAGTGTCCGGAGAAGTGTAAGGAACAGTGACAGTGTCAGTGTCAGGAGCAGTGTCAGTGTCAGGAGCTGTGTCAGGAGCAGTGTCAGTGTCAGGAGCTATGTCTGGAGCAATGTCAGGAGCAGTGTCAGTATCAGGATCAGTGTATGTGTCACGAGCAGTGTCAGGAGCAGTGTCAGTGCCAGGAGCAGTGTCAGTCCAGTGTAAGTGTCAGGAGCAGTGTCAGGAGCAGTGTCAGTGTTAGGAGCAGTGTCAGGAGCATTCTCAAGAACAGCAGCAGTGTCAGTGTCAGCAGCAGTGTCAGGAGCAGTGTCAGAGTCAGGAGCAATGTCAGGAGCTGTGTCAGGAGCTGGGTCAGTGTCAGGAGCAGTGTCAGGGACATTGTCAGGAACAGCAGCAGTGTCTGTGTCAGGAGCAGTGTCAGGAGCAGTGTCAGTGTCAGGAGCAGTGTCAGGGGCAGCGTCAGGAGCAGTGTCAGGACCAGTGCCAGTGTCAGGATCAGCGTCAGTGTGAGCAGCAGTGTCAGGAACACTGGCAGGAGCAGTGTCTATGTCAGGAGCATTGTCAGTATCAGCAGAAGTGTCTGTGACAGGAGCAGTGTCAGGAGCAGCGTCAGGAGCAGTGTCAGGGGCAGTGGCAGTGTCTGGAGCAGTGTCAGGAGCAGTGTCAGGGGCAGTGGCAGTGTATGGAGCAGTGTCAGGAGTAGTGTAAGGAGCAGTGTCTGTAGCAGTGCCAGGAGCAGTGTCAGTGCCAGGAGCAGTGTCAGGAGCAGTGTCTGGAGCAGTGCCAGGAGCAGTGTCAGGAGAAGTGTCAGTGTCAGGAGCTGTGTCTGGAGCATTCTCAGGATCAGCAGTAGTGTCAGTGTCTGGAGCAGTGTCAGGAGCAGTGTCAGTGTCAGCAGCAGTGTCAGCAGCAGTGTCAGGAGCAGCATCAGGGTCAGGAGCAGTGTCAGGACCAGTGCCAGTGTCAGGAGCAGTGTCAGTGTGAGCAGCAGTGCCAGGAGCAGTGTAAGGAGCAGTGACAGTGTCAGTTTCAGGAGCAGTGTCAGTGTCAGGAGCAGTGTCAGGAGCAGTGACAGTGTCAGGAGCAGTGTCTGGAGCAGTGTCAGGAGCAGTGTCAGTATCAGGATCAGTGTAAGTGTCAGGAGCAGTGTCAGGAGCAGTGTCAGTGTCAGGAGGAGTGTCAGGAGCATTCTCAAGACCAGCAGCAGTGTCAGTGTCAGCAGCAGTGTACCAGGAGCAGTGTCAGCGTCAGGAGCAATGTCAGGAGCAGTGTCAGGAGCAGTGTCAGTGTCAGGAGCAGTGTCAGGGACATTGTCAGGATCAGCAGCAGTGTCTGTGTCAGGAGCAGTGTCAGGAGCAGTGTCAGTGTCAGGAGCAGTGTCAGGAGAAGCGTCAGGGGCAGTGTCAGGACCAGTGCCAGTGTCAGGATCAGTGTCAGTGTAAGCAGCAGTGTCAGGAACACTGGCAGGGGCAGTGTCTATGTCTGGACCTGTGTCAGGAGCAGTGTCAGTGTCTGCAGCAATGTCACGAGCAGTGTCAGGAGCAGTCTCAGTGTCAGTAGCAGTGTCAGGAGCAGTGTCAGTGTCAGGAGCAGTGCTAGTGTCAGTATCAGGAGCATTGTCAGTGTCAGGAGCAGTGTCATCAACAGTGTCAGGAGCCGTGTCAGGAACATTGTCAGTATCAGCAGCAGTGCCAGTGTGAGCAGCAGTGTCAGGAACACTGGCAGGAGCAGTGTCTATGTCAGGAGCTGTGTCAGGAGCAGTGTCAGTGTCTTCAGCAATGTCACGAGCAGTGTCAGGAGCAGTGTCAGTGTCAGTAGCAGTGTCAGGAGCAGTGTCAGTGTCAGGAGCGGTGCCAGTGTCAGTATCAGGAGCAGTGACAGTGTCAGGAGCAGTGTCAGGAGCAGTGTCAGTGTCAGCGTCAGGAGCAGTGTCAGTGTCAGGAGCAGTGTCAGGACCAGTGCCAGTGTCAGAAGCAGTGTCAGTACCAGTGTCAGTGACGGGAGCAGTGTCAGGAGTAGAGTCAGGAGCAGTGTCAGGAGCAGTGTCAGGAGCATTGTCAGCATCAGCAGCAGTGCCTGTGTCAGGAGCTGTGTCAGGAGCAGTGTCAGTGTCTGCAGCAATGTCACGAGCAGTGTCAGGAGCAGTCTCAGTGTCAGTAGCAGTGTCAGGAGCAGTGTCTGTGACAGGAGCAGTGTCAGTAGCAGTGAGAGTGTTAGTATCAGGAGCATTGTCAGAATCAGCAGCAGTGTCTGTGTCAGGAGCAGCGTCTGGAGCAGTGTCAGGACCAGTGCCAGTGTCAGGATCAGTGTCAGTGTGAGCAGCAGTGTCTGGAGCAGTGTCAGGAGCAGTGTCAGTGTCAGGAGCAGTGTCAGTGTCAGGAGCAGTCTCAGGAACAGTGTCAGTGTCAGAAACAGAGTGAGGAGCAGCGCCAGAGTCAGGAGCAGTGTCAGGACCAGTGTGAGTTTCAGGAGCAGTGTCAGGACCAGTGTCCGTGCCAGGAGCTGTGTCAGGAGCAGTGTCAGTGTCAGGAGCAGTGTCAGGAGGAGTGTATGTGCCAGTGTCTGAAGCAGTGCCAGGAGCAGTGTAAGGAGCAGTGACAGTGTCAGTGTCAGGAGCAGTGTCAGGAGCAGTGTCAGTGTCAGCAGAAGAGTCTGTGACAGGAGCAGTGTTAGGAGCATGGTCAGTGTCAGGAGCAGCGTCAGGAGCAGTGTCAGGGGCAGTGGCAGTGTCTGGAGCAGTGTCAGGAGCAGTGTCAGGAGCAGTGTCTGTAGCAGTGCCAGGAGCAGTGTCAGGAGCAGTGTCAGTGTCAGGAGCTGTGTCTGGAGCATTCTCTGGATCAGCAGTAGTGTCAGAGTCTGGACCAGTGTCAGGAGCAGTGTCAGTGTCAGGAGCAGTGTCAGGAGCAGTGCCAGTGTCAGGAGCAGTCTCAGGAGCAGTGTCAGTGTCAGAACCAGTGTGAGGAGCAGCGCACAGCCAGGAGCAGTGTCAGGACCAGTGTGAGTTTCAGGAGCAGTGTCAGGACCAGTGTCTTTGCCAGGAGCTGTGTCAGGAGCTGTGGCAGTGCCAGCAGCAGTGTCAGTGTCATTGTCAGAGTCAGGAGCAGTGTCAGGAGCAGTATCAGCAGCAGTGTCAGAGTCAGGAGCTGTGTCAGGAGCAGTGTCAGTGTCTGGAGCAGTGTCACGGGCAGTGTCAGGAGCAGTGTCTGTCTCAGTAGGAGTGTCAGTAGCAGTAACAGTGTCAGGAGCAGTGGCAGTGTCAGGAGAAGTGTCAGTAGCAGTGGGAGTGTCAGTGTCAGGAGCAGTGTCAGTTTCAGCACCAGTTTCAATAGCAGTGTCAGGAGTTTTGTCAGTGTCAGCAGAAGTGTCTGTGTCAGGAGCAGTGTCAGGAGCAGTGTCAGTGTCAGGAGCTGTGTGAGGAGCAGTGTCAGTGTCAGGAGCAGTGTCAGTGTCAGAAGCAGTGCCAGTGTCAGTATCAGGAGCAGCGTCAGTGTCAGGAGCAGTGTCAGGAGCAGTGTCAGGAGCATTGTCAGTATCAGCAGCAGTGCCTGTGTCAGAAGCAGTGCCAGGAGCAGTGTCAGTGACAGTCGCACTGTCAGGAGCAGTGTCAGTGACAGGTGCAGTGTCAGGAGCAGTGTCAGGACTAGTGCCAGTGTCAGGATAAGTATCAGTGTGAGCAGCAGTGTCAGGAACACTGGCAGGAGCAGTGTCTATGTCAGGAGCTGTGTCAGGAGCGGTGTCAGTGTCTGCAGCAATGTCACGAGCAGTGTCAGGAGCAGTGTCAGTGTCAGGAGCAGTCTCAGGAGCAGTGTCAGTGTCAGATCCAGTGTGAGGAGCAGCGCCAGAGTCAGGAGCAGTGTCAGGACCAGTGTGAGTTTCAGGAGCAGTGTCAGGACCAGTGTCCGTGCCAGGAGCTGTGTCAGGAGCAGTGTCAGCGTTAGGAGGCGTGTCAGGAGCAATGTCAGGAGCTGTGTCAGTGTCAGGAGCTGTTTCCGGAGCATTGTCAGGATCTGCAGCAGTGTCTGTGTCAGGAGCCGTGTCAGGATCAGTGTCAGAGTCAGGAGCAGTGTCAGGAGCAGCGTCAGGAGCAGTGGCAGTGTCAGGAGCAGTGTCAGGAGGAGTGTATGTGCCAGTGTCTGAAGCAGTGTCCGGAGCAGTGTAAGGAACAGTGACAGTGTCAGTGTCAGCAGCAGTGTCTGTGTCAGGAGCAGTGTCAGGAGCAGCGTCAGTGTTAGGAGCAGTTTAAGGAGCAGTGTCAGTGACAGGAGCAGCGTCTGGTGCCGTGTCAGGAGCAGTGACAGTGTCAGCAGTAGTGCTAGGAACAGTGTCAGGAATAATGTCAGGAGCATTGTCCGTGTCAAGAGCTGTGTCAGTAGCAGTGTCAGTAGTACTGTCGGTGGCTGTAGCAGTGTAAGGAGCAGTGACAGTGTCATGAGCAGTGCCAGTGTCAGTGCCAAGAGCAGTGTCCGTGTCACGAGCAGTGTCTGTATCAGGAGCAGTGTAAGTGACAGGAGCAATGTCAGGAGCAGTGTCAGGAGCTTTCTCAGGATCAGCAGCAGTGTCAGTGTCAGCAGCAGTGTCACGCGAAGTGTCAGCGTCAGGAGCAATGTCTGGAGTAGTGTCAGGATCAGTGTCAGTGTCAGGAGCAGTGTCAGGAGCATTGTCAGGATCAACAGAAGTGTCTGTGTCAGGAGCAGTGTCAGAAGCAGTGTCAGTGTCAGGAGCATCGTCAGGAGCAGCGTCAGGAGCGGTGTCAGGACCAGTGCCAGTGTCAGGATCAGTGTCAGTGTGAGCAGCAGCGTCAGGAACACTTGCAGGAGCAGCGTCAGTGTAAGGAGCAGTGTCAACGGCAGTGTCTGGAGCAGTGTCAGGAGCAGTGTCAGTATCAGCAGCAGTGTCTGTGTCAGGAGCAGTGTCAGGAGCAGTGTCAGTGTCAGGAGCAGTGTCCGCTTCACGAGTAGTGTGAGGCGCAGTCTGAGTGACAGGAGCAGTGTCACGTGCAGCGTCAATGTCTGGAGCAGTGTCAGGAGCAGTGTCAGGAGCAGGGACTGTGTCAGGAGCAGTTTCAGTGTCTGCAGCAGTGTGAGGAGCAGTGTCAGTGTCAGTGTCCGTGTCATTGTCAGTGTCAGGAGCTGTGTCAGGAGCAGTGTCAGTGTCAGGAGCAGTGTCTGGAGCAGTGTCAGGAGCAGTGTCAGTATCAGCAGCAGTGTCTGTGTCAGGAGCAGCATCAGGAGCGGTGTCAGGGGCAGTGGCAGTGTCTGGAGCAGTGTCAGGAGCAGTGTCAGGGGCAGTGGCAGTGTATGGAGCAGTGTCAGGACCAGTGTGAGTTTCAGGAGCAGTGTCAGGACCAGTGTCCGTGCCAGGAGATGTGTCAGGAGCTGTTCCAGTGCCAGCAGCAGTGTCTGTGTCATGGTCAGGGTCAGGAGCAGTGTCAGGAGCAGTATCAGCAGCAGTGTCAGCGTCAGAAGCTGTGTCAGGAGCAGTGTCAGCGTTAGGAGGAGTGTCAGGAGCAATGTCAGGAGCTGTGTCAGTGTCAGGATCTGTTTCCGGAGCATTGTCAGGATCTGCAGCAGTGTCTGTGTCAGGGGCCGTGTCAGGAGCAGTGTCAGTGTCAGGAGCAGTGTCTGGAGCAGTGTCAGGAGCAGTGTCAGTATCAGCAGCAGTGTCTGTGTCAGGAGCAGGGTCAGGAGCAGTGTCAGTGTCAGGAGCAGTGTCCGCTTCACGAGTAGTGTGAGGCGCAGTCTGAGTGACAGGAGCAGTGTCACGAGCAGCGTCAGTGTCTGGAGCAGTGTCAGGAGCAGTGTCAGGAGCAGGGACTGTGTCAGGAGCAGTTTCAGTGTCTGCAGCAGTGTGAGGAGCAGTGTCAGTGTCAGTGTCAGGAGCAGCGTCAGTGTCAGGAGCAGTGTCAGGACCAGTGCCAGTGTCAGAAGCAGTGTCAGGAGCAGTTTCAGTGTCTGCAGCAGTGTGAGGAGCAGTGTCAGTGTCAGTGTCAGGAGCAGTGTCAGTGTCAGGAGCAGTGTCAGGACCAGTGCCAGTGTCAGAAGCAGTGTCAGGGCCAGTGTCAGTGCCAGGAGTAGTGTCAGGAGCAGTGTCAGTGTCAGTGTCTGGAGCAGTGTCAGTAGCGGTGAGAGTGTCAGTGTCAGGAGCAGTGTCAGTGTCAGGAGCCGTGTCAGGAGCAGTGTCAGTGTCAGGAGCTATGTCTGGAGCAATGTCAGGAGCAGTGTCAGTATCAGGATCAGTGTATGTGTCACGAGCAGTGTCAGGAGCAGTGTCAGTGCCAGGAGCAGTGTCAGTCCAGTGTAAGTGTCAGGAGCAGTGTCAGGAGCAGTGTCAGTGTTAGGAGCAGTGTCAGGAGCATTCTCAAGAACAGCAGCAGTGTCAGTGTCAGCAGCAGTGTCAGGAGCAGTGTCAGAGTCAGGAGCAATGTCAGGAGCTGTGTCAGGAGCTGGGTCAGTGTCAGGAGCAGTGTCAGGGACATTGTCAGGAACAGCAGCAGTGTCTGTGTCAGGAGCAGTGTGAGGAGCAGTGTCAGTGTCAGGAGCAGTGTCAGGGGCAGCGTCAGGAGCAGTGTCAGGACCAGTGCCAGTGTCAGGATCAGCGTCAGTGTGAGCAGCAGTGTCAGGAACACTGGCAGGAGCAGTGTCTATGTCAGGAGCATTGTCAGTATCAGCAGAAGTGTCTGTGACAGGAGCAGTGTCAGGAGCAGCGTCAGGAGCAGTGTCAGGGGCAGTGGCAGTGTCTGGAGCAGTGTCAGGAGCAGTGTCAGGGGCAGTGGCAGTGTATGGAGCAGTGTCAGGAGTAGTGTAAGGAGCAGTGTCTGTAGCAGTGCCAGGAGCAGTGTCAGTGCCAGGAGCAGTGTCAGGAGCAGTGTCTGGAGCAGTGCCAGGAGCAGTGTCAGTGCCAGGAGCAGTGTCAGGAGAAGTGTCAGTGTCAGGAGCTGTGTCTGGAGCATTCTCAGGATCAGCAGTAGTGTCAGTGTCTGGAGCAGTGTCAGGAGCAGTGTCAGTGTCAGGAGCAGTGTCAGTGTCAGGAGCAGTCTCAGGAACAGTGTCAGTGTCAGAACCAGAGTGAGGAGCAGCGCCAGAGTCAGGAGCAGTGTCAGGACCAGTGTGAGTTTCAGGAGCAGTGTCAGGACCAGTGTCCGTGCCAGGAGCTGTGTCAGGAGCAGTGTCAGTGTCAGGAGCAGTGTCAGGAGCAGTGTCAGTGTCAGCGTCAGGAGCAGTGTCAGTGTCAGGAGCAGTGTCAGGACCAGTGCCAGTGCCAGAATCAGTGTCAGGACCAGTGTCAGTGACAGGAGCAGTGTCAGGAGTAGTGTCAGGAGCAGTGTCAGGAGCAGTGTCAGGAGCATTGTCAGCATCAGCAGCAGTGCCTGTGTCAGGAGCAGTTCCAGGAGCACTGTCAGTGTCAGGTGCAGTATGAGGAGCCGTGTCAGCCACAGGAGCAGTGCCAGGTGCATTGTCAGTATCAGCAGGAGTGTCCGTGTCAGGAGCAGTGTCAGGAGCAGTGTCAGTGTAAGGAGCAGTGTCAGTGTCAGGAGCAGTGTCAGTGTCAGGAGCAGCGTCAGGAGCAGTGTCAGTGTCAGCAGCAGTGTCAGCAGCAGTGTCAGGAGCAGCATCAGGGTCAGGAGCAGTGTCAGGACCTGTGCCAGTGTCAGGAGCAGTGTCAGTGTGAGCAGCAGTGCCAGGAACAGTGGCAGGAGCAGTGTCGCTGACCCGAGCTGTGTCAGGAGCAGTGTCAGTGTCATTAGCAGTGTCACGAGCGGTGTCAGTGTCATGAGCAGTGCCAGTGTCAGTGCCAGGAGCAGTGTCAGTGTCTGCAGCAATGTCACGAGCAGTGTCAGGAGCAGTCTCAGTGTCAGTAGCAGTGTCAGGAGCAGTGTCAGTGTCAGGAGCAGTGCCAGTGTCAGTATCAGGAGCATTGTCAGTGTCAGGAGCAGTGTCAGGAACAGTGTCAGGAGCAGTGTCAGGAGCATTGATAGTATCAGCAGCAGTGCCAGTGTGAGCAGCAGTGTCAGGAACACTGGCAGGAGCAGTGTCTATGTCAGGAGCTGTGTCAGGAGCAGTGTCAGTGTCTGCAGCAATGTCACGAGCAGTGTCAGGAGCAGTGTCAGTGTCAGTAGCAGTGTCAGGAGGAGTGTATGTGCCAGTGTCTGAAGCAGTGTCAGGAGCAGTGTAAGGAGCACTGACAGTGTCAGTGTCAGGAGCAGTGTCAGCGTCAGGACCAGTGCCAGAGTCAGGATCAGTGTCAGTGTGAGCAGCAGTGTCAGGAACACTGGCAGGAGCAGTGTCTATGTCAGGAGCTGTGTCAGGAGCAGTGTCAGTGTCAGGAGCAGTGTCAGGAGCAGTGTCAGTGTCAGCGTCAGGAGCAGTGTCAGTGTCAGGAGCAGTGTCAGGACCAGTGCCAGTGTCAGAAGCAGTGTCAGGACCAGTGTCAGTGACAGGAGCAGTGTCAGGAGTAGTGTCAGGAGCAGTGTCAGGAGCAGTGTCAGGAGCATTGTAAGCATCAGCAGCAGTGCCTGTGTCAGGAGCAGTTCCAGGAGCACTGTCAGCGTCAGGTGCAGTGTGAGGAGCCGTGTCAGCCACAGGAGCAGTGTCAGGAGCTTTCTCAGTATCAGCAGCAGTGTCAGTGTCAGCAGCAGTGTCAGGAGAAGTGTAAGCGTCAGGAGCAATGTCAGGAGCGGTGTCAGGACCAGTGCCAGTATAAGGATCAGTGTCAGTGTGAGCAGCAGTGTCAGGAACACTGGCAGGAGCAGCGTCAGTGTAAGGAGCAGTGACAACAGCAGTGTCAGGAGCAGTGTCAGGACCAGTGCCAGTGTCAGGAGCAGTGTCAGTGTGAGCAGCAGTGCCAGGAACAGTGGCAGGAGCAGTGTCACTGACACGAGCTGTGTCAGGAGCAGTGTCAGTGGCATTAGCTGTGTCAGGAGCAGTGTCAGTGTCATGAGCAGTGCCAGTGTCAGTATCAGGAGTAGTGTCAGTGTCAGTGTCAGTAGCAGTGTCTGGAGCAGTGTCAGTGTCTGTAGCACGGAAAGTGTCAGTGTCAGGTGCAATGTCAGGAGCAGTGTCAATGTCAGGAGCAGTCCCAGGAGCATTGTCAGGATCAGCAGCAGTGTCTGTGACAGGAGCAGTGACAGTAGCAGTGAGAGTGTAAGTATCAGGAGCATTGTCGGTATCAGCAGCAGTGCCTGTGTCAGGACCAGTGTCATGAGCGGTGTCAGTGTGAGGAGCTGTGTGAGAAGCAGTGTCTGTGTCAGGAGCAGTGTCAGTGTCAGCAGCAGTGTCAGCAGCAGTATCAGGAGCAGTTTCAGTGTCAGAAGCTGTGTCAGGTGCAATGTCAGGAGCAGTGCCAGTGTCAGGAGCAGTGTCAGCAACAGTGTCAGGAGCAGTGTCAGGAACATTGTCAGTATCAGCAGCAGTGCCAGTGTGAGCAGCAGTGTCAGGAACACTGGCAGGAGCAGTGTCTATGTCAGGAGCTGTGTCAGGAGCAGTGTCAGTGTCTTCAGCAATGTCACGAGCAGTGTCAGGAGCAGTGTCAGTGTCAGTAGCAGTGTCAGGAGCAGTGTCAGTGTCAGGAGCAGTGTCAGGAGCAGTGTCAGTGTCATCGTCAGGAGCAGTGTCAGTGTCAGGAGCAGTGTCAGGACCAGTGCCAGTGTCAGAAGCAGTGTCAGGACCAGTGTCAGTGACGGGAGCAGTGTCAGGAGTAGTGTCAGGAGCAGTGTCAGGAGCAGTGTCAGGAGCATTGTCAGCATCAGCAGCAGTGCCTGTGTCAGGTGCTGTGTCAGGAGCAGTGTCAGTGTCTGCAGCAATGTCACGAGCAGTGTCAGGAGCAGTCTCAGTGTCAGTAGCAGTGTCAGGAGCAGTGTCTGTGACAGGAGCAGTGTCAGTAGCAGTGAGAGTGTTAGTATCAGGAGCATTGTCAGTATCAGCAGCAGTGTCTGTGTCAGGAGCAGCGTCAGGAGCAGTGTCAGGACCAGTGCCAGCGTCAGGATCAGTGTCAGTGTGAGCAGCAGTGTCAGGAACACTGGCAGGAGCAGTGTCTATGTCAGGAGCTGTGTCAGGAGCATTGTCAGTGTCTGCAGCAATGTCACGAGCAGTGTCAGGAGCAGTGTCAGTGTCAGTAGCAGTGTCAGGAGCAGTGTCAGTGTCCGGAGCGGTGCCAGTGTCCGTATCAGGAGCAGCGTCAGTGTCAGGAGTAGTGTCAGGAGCAGTGTCAGTGTCAGGAGCAGTGTCAGGACCAGTGCCAGTGCCAGAAGCAGTGTCAGGACCAGTGTCAGTGACAGGAGCAGTGTCAGGAGTAGTGTCAGGAGCAGTGTCAGGAGCAGTGTCAGGAGCATTGTCAGCATCAGCACCAGTGCCTGTGCCAGGGGCAGTGCCAGGAGCAGCGTCAGTGTCAGGTGCAGTGTGAGGATCCGTGTCAGCCACAGGAGCAGTGCCAGGTGCATTGTCAGTATGAGCAGGAGTGTCCGTGTCAGGAGCAGTGTCAGGAGCAGTGTCAGTGTAAGGAGCAGTGTCAGCGTCAGGTGCAGTGTCAGGGGAGCATTGTCATGATCAGCGCAGTGTCTGTATCAGGAGCAGTGTCAGGAGCTGTGTAAGTGTCTGGACCAGTGTCAGGAGTAGTGTCAGGAGCAGGGTCAGTGTCAGGAGCAGTGTCAGGAGCAGTGTGAGGAGCAGTGTCAGTGACAGGAGCAGTGCCAGACGCTGTGTCAGTGTCTGGAACAGTGTCAGGAGTAGTGTCAGGAGCAGGGTCAGTGTCAGGAGCAGTGTCAGGAGCAGTGTCAGGAGCAGTGTCAGTGTCTGTAGCAGTGTGAGGAGCAGTGTCAGTGTCAGTATCAGGAGCAGTGTCAGTGTCAGGAGCAGTTTCAGGACCAGTGCCAGTGTCAGAAGCAGTGTCAGGACCAGTGTCAGTGACAGGAGCAGTGTCAGTGTCAGGAGCAGTGTCAGGAGCAGTGTCTGTATCAGGAGCATTGTCAGTATCAGCAGCAGTGTCGGTGTCCGGAGCAGAGTCAGGAGCAGCGTCAGTTCCAGGAGCATTTTGAGGAACAGTGTCAGTGTCAGAAGCAGTGTCTGTGCCAGGAGCAGTGTGGAGAGCAGTGTCAGTGTCAGGAGCAGTTTCAGGAGCACTGTCAGGATCTGCAGCAGAGTCTGTGTCAGGAGCTGAGTCAGGAGCAGTGTCAGGGATCGTGTCAGTGACAGTAGCTTAGTCTGGAGCAGTGTCAGTGTCAGCAGCAGTGTTAGGAGCAGTGTCAGGGGCAGTTTCAGTGTCAGGAGCAATGCCAGGAGCAGTGTCAGTGTCAGGAGCAGTGTCAGTGTCAGTATCAGGAGCAGTGTCAGTGTCAGGAACAGCGTGAGGAGCAGTGTCTGGAGCAGTGTCAGTGGTAGGAGCAGTGTCAGTGTCTGTAGCAGTGTGAGGAGCAGTGTCAGCGTCAGTATCAGGAGCAGTGTCAGTGACAGGAGCAGTTTCAGGACCAGTGCCAGTGTCAGAAGCAGTGTCAGGACCAGTGTCAGTGTCAGGACCAGTGTCAGTGTCAGGATCAGAGTCAGTATCAGGAGCAGTGTCAGTGTCAGGAGCAGTTTCAGGACCGGTGCCTGTGTCAGAAGCAGTGCCAGGAGCTGTGTCAGTGTCTGGAACAGTATCAGGAGTAGTGTCAGGAGCAGGGTCAGTGTCAGGAGCAGTGTCAGGAGCAGTGTCAGGAGCAGTGTCAGTGTCTGTAGCAGTGTGAGGAGCAGTGTCAGCGTCAGTATCAGGAGCAGTGTCAGTGACAGGAGCAGTTTCAGGACCAGTGCCAGTGTCAGAAGCAGTGTCAGGACCAGTGTCAGTGTCAGGAGCAGTGTCAGTATCAGGAGCAGTGTCAGTGTCAGGAGCAGTTTCAGGACCAGTGCCTGTGTCAGAAGCAGTGACAGGAGCAGTGTCAGTGTCTGTAGCAGTGTGAGGAGCAGTGTCAGCGTCAGTATCAGGAGCAGTGTCAGTGACAGGAGCAGTTTCAGGACCAGTGCCAGTGTCAGAAGCAGTGTCAGGACCAGTGTCAGTGTCAGGACCAGTGTCAGTGTCAGGATCAGAGTCAGTATCAGGAGCTGTGTCAGTATCAGGAGCAGTGTCAGGAGGAGTGTCTGGAGCAGTGTCAGGAGCAGTGTCAGTATCAGGCTCAGTGTAAGTGTCAGGAGCAGTGTCAGGAGCAGTGTCAGTGCCAGGAGCAGTGTCAGTCCAGTGTAAGTGTCAGGAGCAGTGTCAGGAGCAGTGTCAGTGTCAGGAGCAGTGTCAGGAGCATTCCCAAGAACAGCAGCAGTGCCAGTGTCAGCAGCAGTGTCAGGAGCAGTGTCAGAGTCAGGAGCAATGTCAGGAGCAGTGTCAGGAGCTGTGTCAGTGTCAGGAGCAGTGTCAGGGACATTGTCAGGATCAGCAGCAGTGTCTGTGTCAGGAGCAGTGTCAGGAGCAGTGTCAGTGTCAGGAGAAGTGTCAGGAGCAGCGTCAGGAGCAGTGTCAGGACCAGTGCCAGTGTCAGGATCAGCGTCAGTGTGAGCAGCAGTGTCAGGAACACTGGCAGGAGCGGTGTCTATGTCAGGAGCATTGTCAGTATCAGCTGAAGTGTCTGTGACAGGAGCAGTGTCAGGAGCAGGGTCAGTGTCAGGAGCAGCGTCAGGAGCAGTGTCAGGGGCAGTGGCAGTGTCTGGAGCAGTGTCAGGAGCAGTGTCAGGGGCAGTGGCAGTGTATGGTGCAGTGTCAGGAGCAGTGTCAGGAGCAGTGACTGTAGCAGTGCCAGGAGCAGTGTCAATGCCAGGAGCAGTGTCAGGAGCAGTGTCAGTTTCAGGAGCTGTGTCTGGAGCATTCTCAGGATCAGCAGTAATGTCAGTGTCTGGAGCAGTGTCAGGAGTAGTGTCAGAGTCAGGAGCAGTGTCAGGAGCAGTGCCAGTGTCAGGAGCAGCGTCAGGAGCAGTGTCAGGGGCAGTGGCAGTGTCAGGAGCAGTGTCAGGAACAGCAGCAGTGTCTGTGTCAGGAGCAGTGTCAGGGGCAGTGTCAGTGTCAGGAGCAGTGTCAGGGGCAGCGTCAGGAGCAGTGTCAGGACCAGTGCCAGTGTCAGGATCAGCGTCAGTGTGAGCAGCAGTGTCAGGAACACTGGCAGGAGCAGTGTCTATGTCAGGAGCATTGTCAGTATCAGCAGAAGTGTCTGTGACAGGAGCAGTGTCAGGAGCAGCGTCAGGAGCAGTGTCAGGGGCAGTGGCAGTGTCTGGAGCAGTGTCAGGAGCAGTGTCAGGGGCAGTGGCAGTGTATGGAGCAGTGTCAGGAGTAGTGTAAGGAGCAGTGTCTGTAGCAGTGCCAGGAGCAGTGTCAGTGCCAGGAGCAGTGTCAGGAGCAGTGTCTGGAGCAGTGCCAGGAGCAGTGTCAGTGCCAGGAGCAGTGTCAGGAGAAGTGTCAGTGTCAGGAGCTGTGTCTGGAGCATTCTCAGGATCAGCAGTAGTGTCAGTGTCTGGAGCAGTGTCAGGAGCAGTGTCAGTGTCAACAGCAGTGTCAGCAGCAGTGTCAGGAGCAGCATCAGGGTCAGGAGCAGTGTCAGGACCAGTGCCAGTGTCAGGAGCAGTGTCAGTGTGAGCAGCAGTGCCAGGAGCAGTGTAAGGAGCAGTGACAGTGTCAGTTTCAGGAGCAGTGTCAGTGTCAGGAGCAGTGTCAGGAGCAGTGACAGTGTCAGGAGCAGTGTCTGGAGCAGTGTCAGGAGTAGTGTCAGTATCAGGATCAGTGTAAGTGTCAGGAGCAGTGTCAGGGGCAGTGTCAGTGTCAGGAGGAGTGTCAGGAGCATTCTCAAGACCATCAGCAGTGTCAGTGTCAGCAGCAGTGTACCAGGAGCAGTGTCAGCGTCAGGAGCAATGTCAGGAGCAGTGTCAGGAGCAGTGTCAGTGTCAGGAGCAGTGTCAGGGACATTGTCAGGATCAGCAGCAGTGTCTGTGTCAGGAGCAGTGTCAGGAGCAGTGTCAGTGTCAGGAGCAGTGTCAGGAGAAGCGTCAGGGGCAGTGTCAGGACCAGTGCCAGTGTCAGGATCAGTGTCAGTGTAAGCAGCAGTGTCAGGAACACTGGCAGGGGCAGTGTCTATGTCTGGACCTGTGTCAGGAGCAGTGTCAGTGTCTGCAGCAATGTCACGAGCAGTGTCAGGAGCAGTCTCAGTGTCAGTAGCAGTGTCAGGAGCAGTGTCAGTGTCAGGAGCAGTGCTAGTGTCAGTATCAGGAGCATTGTCAGTGTCAGGAGCAGTGTCAGCAACAGTGTCAGGAGCCGTGTCAGGAACATTGTCAGTATCAGCAGCAGTGCCAGTTTGAGCAGCAGTGTCAGGAACACTGGCAGGAGCAGTGTCTATGTCAGGAGCTGTGTCAGGAGCAGTGTCAGTGTCTTCAGCAATGTCACGAGCAGTGTCAGGAGCAGTGTCAGTGTCAGTAGCAGTGTCAGGAGCAGTGTCAGTGTCAGGAGCGGTGCCAGTGTCAGTATCAGGAGCAGTGACAGTGTCAGGAGCAGTGTCAGGAGCAGTGTCAGTGTCAGCGTCAGGAGCAGTGTCAGTGTCAGGAGCAGTGTCAGGACCAGTGCCAGTGTCAGAAGCAGTGTCAGGACCAGTGTCAGTGACGGGAGCAGTGTCAGGAGTAGAGTCAGGAGCAGTGTCAGGAGCAGTGTCAGGAGCATTGTCAGCATCAGCAGCAGTGCCTGTGTCAGGAGCTGTGTCAGGAGCAGTGTCAGTGTCTGCAGCAATGTCACGAGCAGTGTCAGGAGCAGTCTCAGTGTCAGTAGCAGTGTCAGGAGCAGTGTCTGTGACAGGAGCAGTGTCAGTAGCAGTGAGAGTGTTAGTATCAGGAGCATTGTCAGAATCAGCAGCAGTGTCTGTGTCAGGAGCAGCGTCTGGAGCAGTGTCAGGACCAGTGCCAGTGTCAGGATCAGTGTCAGTGTGAGCAGCAGTGTCAGGAACACTGGCAGGAGCAGTGTCTATGTCAGGAGCTGTGTCAGGAGCAGTGTCAGTGTCTGCACCAATGTCACGAGAAGTGTCAGGAGCACTGTCAGTGTCAGTAGCAGTGTCAGGAGCATTGTCAGTATCAGCAGCAGTGTCTGTGTCAGGAGCAGCGTCAGGAGCAGTGTCAGGACCAGTGCCAGTGTCAGGATCAGTGTCAGTGTGAGCAGCAGTGTCTGGAGCAGTGTCAGGAGCAGTGTCAGTGTCAGGAGCAGTGTCAGTGTCAGGAGCAGTCTCAGGAACAGTGTCAGTGTCAGAACCAGAGTGAGGAGCAGCGCCAGAGTCAGGAGCAGTGTCAGGACCAGTGTGAGTTTCAGGAGCAGTGTCAGGACCAGTGTCCGTGCCAGGAGCTGTGTCAGGAGCTGTAGCAGTGCCAGCAGCAGTGTCAGTGTCATTGTCAGAGTCAGGAGCAGTGTCAGCAGCAGTATCAGCAGCAGTGTCAGCGTCAGGAGCTGTGTCAGGAGCAGTGTCAGCGTTAGGAGGAGTGTCAGGAGCATTGTCAGGAGCTGTGTCAGCGTCAGGAGCTGTTTCCGGAGCATTGTCAGGATCCGCAGCAGTGTCTGTGTCAGGAGCCGTGTCAGGAGCAGTGTCAGAGTCAGGAGCAGTGTCAGGAGAAGTGTCAGGAGCAGTGTCAGTGTCAGGAGCAGTGTCAGGAGGAGTGTATGTGCCAGTGTCTGAAGCAGTGCCAGGAGCAGTGTAAGGAGCAGTGACAGTGTCAGTGTCAGGAGCAGTGTCAGTGTCAGCAGCTGTGTCAGGAGCAGTGACAGTGTCAGGAGCAGTGTCTGGAGCAGTGTCAGGAGCAGTGTCAGTATCAGGATCAGTGTAAGTGTCAGGAGCAGCGTCAGGAGCAGTGTCAGTGTCAGGAGGAGTGTCAGGAGCATTCTCAAGACCAGCAGCAGTGTCAGTGTCAGCAGCAGTGTACCAGGAGCAGTGTCAGCGTCAGGAGCAATGTCAGGAGCAGTGTCAGGAGCAGTGTCAGTGTCAGGAGCAGTGTCAGGGACATTGTCAGGATCAGCAGCAGTGTCTGTGTCAGGAGCAGTGTCAGGAGCAGTGTCAGTGTCAGGAGCAGTGTCAGGAGAAGCGTCAGGAGCAGTGTCAGGACCAGTGCCAGTGTCAGGATCAGTGTCAGTGTGAGCAGCAGTGTCAGGAACACTGGCAGGGGCAGTGTCTATGCCTGGACCTGTGTCAGGAGCAGTGTCAGTGTCTGCAGCAATGTCACGAGCAGTGTCAGGAGCAGTCTCAGTGTCAGTAGCAGTGTCAGGAGCAGTGTCAGTGTCAGGAGCAGTGCCAGTGTCAGTATCAGGAGCATTGTCAGTGTCAGGAGCAGTGTCAGGAACAGTGTCAGGAGCAGTGTCAGGAGCATTGTCAGTATCAGCAGCAGTGCCAGTGTGAGCAGCAGTGTCAGGAACACTGGCAGGAGCAGTGTCTATGTCAGGAGCTGTGTCAGGAGCAGTGTCAGTGTCTGCAGCAATGTCACGAGCAGTGTCAGGAGCAGTGTCAGTGTCAGTAGCAGTGTCAGGAGGAGTGTATGTGCCAGTGTCTGAAGCAGTGTCAGGAGCAGTGTAAGGAGCACTGACAGTGTCAGTGTCAGGAGCAGTGTCAGCGTCAGGACCAGTGCCAGAGTCAGGATCAGTGTCAGTGTGAGCAGCAGTGTCAGGAACACTGGCAGGAGCAGTGTCTATGTCAGGAGCTGTGTCAGGAGCAGTGTCAGTGTCAGGAGCAGTGTCAGGAGCAGTGTCAGTGTCAGCGTCAGGAGCAGTGTCAGTGTCAGGAGCAGTGTCAGGACCAGTGCCAGTGCCAGAAGCAGTGTCAGGACCAGTGTCAGTGACAGGAGCAGTGTCAGGAGTAGTGTCAGGAGCAGTGTCAGGAGCAGTGTCAGGAGCATTGTCAGCATCAGCAGCAGTGCCTGTGTCAGGAGCAGTTCCAGGAGCACTGTCAGTGTCAGGTGCAGTGTGAGGAGCCGTGTCAGCGACAGGAGCAGTGCCAGGTGCATTGTCAGTATCAGCAGGAGTGTCCGTGTCAGGAGCAGTGTCAGGAGCAGTGTCAGTGTAAGGAGCAGTGTCAGTGTCAGGAGCAGTGTCAGTGTCAGGAGCAGCGTCAGGAGCAGTGTCAGTGTCAGCAGCAGTGTCAGCAGCAGTGTCAGGAGCAGCATCAGGGTCAGGAGCAGTGTCAGGACCAGTGCCAGTGACAGGAGCAGTGTCAGTGTGAGCAGCAGTGCCAGGAACAGTGGCAGGAGCAGTGTCGCTGACCCGAGCTGTGTCAGGAGCAGTGTCAGTGTCATTAGCAGTGTCACGAGCGGTGTCAGTGTCATGAGCAGTGCCAGTGTCAGTGCCAGGAGCAGTGTCAGTGTCTGCAGCAATGTCACGAGCAGTGTCAGGAGCAGTCTCAGTGTCAGTAGCAGTGTCAGGAGCAGTGTCAGTGTCAGGAGCAGTGCCAGTGTCAGTATCAGGAGCATTGTCAGTGTCAGGAGCAGTGTCAGGAACAGTGTCAGGAGCAGTGTCAGGAGCATTGATAGTATCAGCAGCAGTGCCAGTGTGAGCAGCAGTGTCAGGAACACTGGCAGGAGCAGTGTCTATGTCAGGAGCTGTGTCAGGAGCAGTGTCAGTGTCTGGAGCAATGTCACGAGCAGTGTCAGGAGCAGTGTCAGTGTCAGTAGCAGTGTCAGGAGGAGTGTATGTGCCAGTGTCTGAAGCAGTGTCAGGAGCAGTGTAAGGAGCACTGACAGTGTCAGTGTCAGGAGCAGTGTCAGCGTCAGGACCAGTGCCAGAGTCAGGATCAGTGTCAGTGTGAGCAGCAGTGTCATGAACACTGGCAGGAGCAGTGTCTATGTCAGGAGCTGTGTCAGGAGCAGTGTCAGTGTCAGGAGCAGTGTCAGGAGCAGTGTCAGTGTCAGCGTCAGGAGCAGTGTCAGTGTCAGGAGCAGTGTCAGGACCAGTGCCAGTGTCAGAAGCAGTGTCAGGACCAGTGTCAGTGACAGGAGCAGTGTCAGGAGTAGTGTCAGGAGCAGTGTCAGGAGCAGTGTCAGGAGCATTGTCAGCATCAGCAGCAGTGCCTGTGTCAGGAGCAGTTCCAGGAGCACTGTCAGCGTCAGGTGCAGTGTGAGGAGCCGTGTCAGCCACAGGAGCAGTGTCAGGAGCTTTCTCAGTATCAGCAGCAGTGTCAGTGTCAGCAGCAGTGTCAGGAGAAGTGTCAGCGTCAGGAGCAATGTCAGGAGCGGTGTCAGGACCAGTGCCAGTATAAGGATCAGTGTCAGTGTGAGCAGCAGTGTCAGGAACACTGGCAGGAGCAGCGTCAGTGTAAGGAGCAGTGACAACAGCAGTGTCAGGAGCAGTGTCAGGACCAGTGCCAGTGTCAGGAGCAGTGTCAGTGTGAGCAGCAGTGCCAGGAACAGTGGCAGGAGCAGTGTCACTGACACGAGCTGTGTCAGGAGCAGTGTCAGTGGCATTAGCTGTGTCAGGAGCAGTGTCAGTGTCATGAGCAGTGCCAGTGTCAGTATCAGGAGTAGTGTCAGTGTCAGTGTCAGTAGCAGTGTCTGGAGCAGTGTCAGTGTCTGTAGCACGCAAAGTGTCAGTGTCAGGTGCAATGTCAGGAGCAGTGTCAGTGTCAGGAGCAGTCCCAGGAGCATTGTCAGGATCAGCAGCAGTGTCTGTGACAGGAGCAGTGACAGTAGCAGTGAGAGTGTAAGTATCAGGAGCATTGTCGGTATCAGCAGCAGTGCCTGTGTCAGGACCAGTGTCATGAGCGGTGTCAGTGTGAGGAGCTGTGTGAGAAGCAGTGTCTGTGTCAGGAGCAGTGTCAGTGTCAGCAGCAGTGTCAGCAGCAGTATCAGGAGCAGTTTCAGTGTCAGAAGCTGTGTCAGGTGCAATGTCAGGAGCAGT